>NC_133123.1:131944221-132300141 GCF_033568475.1 Henckelia pumila | reverse complement strand
TATGTTTGGATCCGAGTAGTTGGAAATGCTAATGAACATTAGCACGGGAGACATTAGTCGTCTGATCTTTGTGACATTAGCTAGGATTTGATTCTTGAGATCTCGCAGGATTAAATGGTATTTTATTAGTTCTTCTAGGCGTGTGATGAACCGGGTCTCATAAAAATGACAGAGATAGTAGCAATCTTGTATCGACAGAGTCAAACCCTACAGTGTGTTTATGATTTTTGGCCGAAACGAAGGATTTCGCATCTAGATCCGTACTTGACGGATCGAAGATTTGTTCTTTTAAGATCAAGTTAAATTAAGTCATATCTATTCTGCACGCTCGCGCGCGACTATTTGTCAAAAACCCCCCCCCCCCCCCCCACCCCCCCCACAAACCCTACTTAGTGAGTTTTTAGGCAAATAGAACAAACGAACTACAGAGGCATTTTGTGTGTGAGCGATTACTTATCGAGCGTAAGAATGTTTCCCAGGATCGACAGCTCGTATGTCGGAATCGACGGACAAATTAGTTATCGTTCAGTGCTGAGACTGATTGCGTTCAGCAAGAGGAGCGGATTTGACTTTCGAGGATCCGTTGGGATTTAGTCTCAAGGATCAGTGGTGGTTTCAAAACCTCGGGAGGTTGGTATGAGATTGACGATATTCATCATGGAACTCCAGAGGTAAGTTTATACCAGGCGCATGTAACTGACGAGTTTTCGCAGATGGAACAGGAAGCAGTTCCATATGTCAGTGCACTGTGGAATGTCCATCCCCAGTCGAGCATATTGGTGGGGAAGATTTGCCTTAGTCTTGATGGAGCGTTGCATAATGATTGCGAGTATGTATAAACTATCAGGAGGATGTCCATCGAAATTTTTAGAAATTTCATGGGGGGTGATTAACCTATGGCTAAGGAGATGAACTTAACGGGTGCCATTCTGGGCAAAGTGATGAAATAGTTTTCATCAGGAAAATTATTGATAAGTTTTTACTAAGAAAATGAACTGTGATTTGTATCAGACTGGATTGGTCTTGAGTTCCCCGGGTTATTGCCTTGGAAGCTTTGTTTTTTGCTTTGGAATGGATGGGAAAGATAATCAAGTCTTATAGAATCATGAATAGGCAGTTATGTTTGGATTGTAACGATATTGTGGTATCAACTAGATTCTCTTGAATAAGGGAAATTAGGGTTTTGTAGTTTCATGCCAATTGCTGGGGATTATTGTTTCCTGACTGGAATGTGTTGTGATACACTAGTAACTAGAGAGGAGAGTTCGACTGTTTCGACCTGTAGCGCAGTAATCTTCAGTGCGTGGAAGAAGTGATTAATGCGTGTTAATGCATTAAATGGAGCTTAAAGGGAATTCGACAAGATTCGGAGTGTGTTCGGAAGCTATTTCGACCAGGGGACACTCGGGCAAGTGTCTATAATATGTTCTCGGGAGTCTGCACCTAGATTTCGAGGATGAAATCTTTTATAGGGGGGGGAGAAATGAGAATGTAGTGAGAACCCGGATCTGTCATTAACGATTAATGAGTAATTAATCAAGTAATCATGTTTTTGATTAAGTAAAACATGATTAAGGAAGACTTACAAAAGGATTAATGAAACTCCAGAAATGGATCCAGGACTACTCGCAAATGGCATCCATAGAGGGTTCCAAGACTCGAGTGGGATCGGAATCACCGATCCAGGATCGGAGCCTTTCCGATCTTGGTGAGATCGGAACCACATCGGGAGCAGGGAGATCGGAACGTCTTTCCCTATCAGCAATCGGAGGCTTCCGATGGATTTCGGTTGACAGGTGTGTGTTTGCATGTGGACCGAATTGACACGTATCGACGGAGCTTTTCGATCGGGAGAATGGGAGCTTCGAATCTGCACGTTCGGAGCTTCCGATCGATGTCTATAAATATAGGTTGCGAGGGCTTCATTTCATGGCGCACCGAGTTACCTTCTCCTTCCGCCCACGGGGCTCTATTTAGGTCCTTGGGGCTACTCTTATTATTAGAGTTGAAGGTAGGAAACATATTTTAGTAAATAGTCAGGACAGTGTCTGACATAGTAGTAGAGTAAGTGCTCCGTGAAGCAGAGCAGTGCTCGAGACTGTGGGAAGCTGCAGCAGGGGGTGTGCCCCTAGTGGCCCAGGATTAGTCCGCCCAATCAGTGGCTGACGGACAGACGCCGAGGTATAGCTATGGTCTCCTTAAATTATTTAAGGAGTATGCATAATAGCTTAGTTTAAGGCTTTTAGAGCTTATTGAATGATGCATGGGTTATTTTGCATTGTAGAATTGATGATAGGCGTGGAACCTAGGTTGGGATCGCTAGGTACTGCCTGTAGTGAGGTACGTAAGTAACTGGACTGAGATGGACAGCATGATATATATTGTATTGTGTTGCATGAGTATGTGCTACTTGTTTTTTTATAACCATGTTTTTACGGCTGTTAGCACATGCACGTTTTTTACGGAGACTGCATCCAGTACAATGTGAGTCTAGACAAGTTTTCCGTCCAGTTAATGGCGTTTCTTCCTTGAGAATTCGTTGTTCTGGGGACACTTAGCCCTGGTTTTGCTATCACTAGGATCGACCACGACGGTGGAGCAGGATGCTATAGTCGATAGGAAAATAATTTGGAGTCGGCACCGCCGACTAGCTATCTGGCAACTGCCCTTGCATATTCCTTGGGCGCCCTGAGTTATTGTTTAAACCTGGGCTGGTTTTAAATACACTTTATGTGCTGCATATACTTATATATATCATTGCTTAAGTATTTGTAGCTTTAGAGCTCACGGTCCAGTCTTTTTCTACGTATCTGGACACGCCCATTTCGAACGGGACAGAATGTAAATGCAGGATTGTGCACCAGGAGCTTGGAGTAGCCAGGTGTGACCCAGTGAAGACAGCAGGATTAGCTGTAGGTTTTTTGGGCCCTTTAGGCTTAGTTATTCGATTGGGTTGTATAATCGAATTTATTTAATTCGGTATGTATAGCCGGTCTGAATTTTATTTAAGACTTCCGCAGTAATTTATTTAATGCATGTTATAATTATGCTCCTAACAGTCTGATTAGGTATTGGATTCTGGGTTGGATCGCAATACAGTATTGAACAGTTACCCATGTTGTCAGCGAGTTTCCTGACGTATTCCCTGATGAGATTCTGGTTTTCCTTTCCCCGGTTTGAGAGGTTGAATTTGGTATTGATCTAGTTTACCAGGATAACTACGCCTATATCCCGAGCACGCCTTATCGGTTCTAGCACCTTCAGAAGATGATGGAATTTGAAACAGCAGTTACAAGGATCTGCTTGATAACGGATATATCCGTCCGAGTGTTTCTCCATGGGGAGCACCTATTTTTAGTTTTAGTCAGAGAAAAAGGATGGATTGGATGCGATTGTGTATTGATTACAGGCCAGTTGAATTCCGTGTCACCATTAAGGAATAAGTAATCCTTTGCCACGAAATTGATGAATCTGTTCGATCAATTACAGGTACTTCTGTTTACTTGAAGATAGATCTGATATCTCTGGTTTACTCCACACCAGATGCGGGGTACGAGAACTCCAGATATATCTAACGACTGGCTTTTAGGACCAGATACGGGGAATTATGCAATTTCTGGTGATGTCATTCGGGTTTGACGAATGCACCAGCCACCCCCCCCCCCTGTCTTTATGAATCTGATGTAATCAGATTTATTTTCGAGAGTATCTGGATAGATTTGTCATCGTCTTCATTTGCCATGATATTCTTGGTATATTCTCATGACAATGGCCCCCCATGAGCAAGCCACAGCATCCCCCCTAAGAATTTGTTTCCCCTAAACAGACGTTACGAGAATAATGCCAGTTCCGTCCCCATGCACGAAATTGCCCAGCTAAGTCCCCCCCCCCCCCCCCCCGTGAATTTTGCTTTGATCGCGGTCCCAGTGTTCTCTTGGTCATGTAATTTTCTAGTGAAGGATTTAAATCTGTTGATCCCTAGAAAGTTTAGAAGGCAGTTCTGAACTGGGTCTCCTTCGAACCGACGACGGTTGGTGAGATTCGTGGTTTTCTTGGGTCTAGCTGGTATGATTAACCGTCCGGTTCATCGAGAATTTTTCATAGTTGGCCAGGCCTTTGACTTAGTTTACACTTGGAAAAGATGTTGCCTTCCATATGGTCCTCGGATTGTGAGGGAGTTCATTTCACGAGCTGCGTGGACGTCTTTACTACTGCACATGTGCTAGCTCTACATTCTGGATCAGGAAGGTTATGTTTGTCTATACTGATGCCTCTAGTCAGGGGTTAGGATGTGTTTTGACACAGCGTGGACATGTTATTGCCTATGCTTCTCCGACAGTTGAAGACGCAAATTGAGAGTAATTATCCAAGTGACATAATCTCGAGTTAGCCGCCATTGTATTTGTTGCTTCAAGATTTGGAGGCATTATCTTTATGAGGCGAAGAAATTTGAGATATTCACGGATCATAAGAGTTTGAAGTATTTATTCACTCAGGCGGAGTTGGAATATGCGACAGAGACGCTGGATGGTTCTTCTGAAGGATTATGATTGTGAAATCAAATATCATCCAGGTTCTGTTAATCTTACTTGCTGATGCCTTGAGTCGGCAGGTGAGACTTTAGGCACTTCAGACTAGTGAAGTATCTCATATGATTCAAGAGTGTGATCATTGAGTTTTACACTCAAGCACAAGAAAGGGAGAAATGGGATTCGATTGTATACTATTTTGTCTGAGCCAGCATTGTATTCTCGGATCAGAGATTCTCAGATATCTGATGTTAAGACTCAAGCGATTGGTACGTCTAGCCAATGGAGTTAATACATCTGGATTCCATTTTCAGGCAGATGGTTTATTGTGCCTATCTAATCGAGTTGTTGTAACTAATGTTGCAGAGCTCAGGAACGATTTTCTTTCTCAAGCTCACATAAGTCGATTATCAATTCATCCTGGAAGCATGAAAAGGTATAAGGACTTGCGAACTAGATTCTGGTGGAAAGGGATGAAGAGAAGTGTGTATCAATTTGTTTCGAGATGTTTGGTTTGTCAACAGGTCAAGGCTGAACATCGACGACCAGGTGGATTACTGCAGAATCTTGAGATTCCCGAATGGAAGTGGGAGTATGTGACTATGGACTTTTTTACCCACTTGCCTATGACGTCACGTCAGTGTGATGCTATCAGGGTTGTCGTTGACCGTTTGATGAAATCAGCACACTTTATTCCTTACAACCGGGAGTATTCTTATGATCGCATGACACGCTTATATATCCAGGAGATAGTACGATTACATGGGATTCCAGTGAGCATAGTTTGTGATAGAGACCCGCGATTTATCTCACGTTTTTGGGGTAGTTTTCAGGAGGCGTTGGGTACCACTCTGAGTTTGAGCACTGCATATCATCCGGAGACTGATGGGCAGTCAGAGCGGACGATTCGTACGCTAGAGGATATGCTACGTTCTTTGTCATGGATTTTGGCTTATCTTGGCAGGATCACTTACCTTTGATTGAATTTTTTTACAATAACAGTTATCATCGTCGTAATGATATGTCACCTTTCGAGGCATTGTACGGTCGACGGTGTCTTACTCCGTTATTCTGGGATGAAGTCGGGGAACGACAAGTTGAGGGTCTGAATTGGTGCAGCTGATTCTAGACAAGGTAAATTTATTCAAGCATAGGATCAAGTTGCTCAAGATAGACAAGCCAGTTATACTAATATTCGTCAAAGGCCACTTTAGTTTGAGCCTGGTGAATATGTGTTTCAACGAGTATCACCTTTCAGGAAGGTGATGAGATTCGGCGTGAAAGGCAAGTTGTATCCTCATTTCATTGGGTCTTTCCAGATACTGGAGAAGATCGGAGATGTTGCATATCGTCTGGCATTACCGCCAAATTTTTCCAGTATACATAACGTTTTTCATGTGTCGTTACTTCGAAAGTATATAGCTGATGAATCTCATGTCATTCAGTCTACTGATCTTCAGCTAGAGCCAGATCTGTCTTTTGTTGAACGACCAATTCGTATCCTAGACAGGAAGGAGGAAGTTCTTCGGAACAAGACTATACCACTTGTGAGGGTACAGTGGCAGCACCGAGGCATTGAAGAAGCAACTTGGGAAACTGAGAGTCGTATGCAAGCGGAATATCCTGAGTTGTTTTCTTTGTACTTTTGATTTACCATGTAAGATGTAATTACAGTTGTTGTAATAAAACATGGTTTGATGTTTCATATTGTTATCTTAATTTGTCTTTAGATGTTATTTCGCGTACGAAAAATCTAAAGGTGGGAGAATGTAGTAACCCAGAACTCATTTTAAGATAATAATATGTTAAACATGATTAAGGGTTGGTAATTAAATCAATTTCGGAGTGTTATTGGACTTCGGAAGGAAAATTTGGGCTTTTGACTTTGGGCCGGATCGGAAGCTCCGATCCTAGCCACTTCGGAAGCTCAGCGGATTGTACGAGATCGGCAAGCTCCGATCCTGGAATGGAAGTTCCAATCTCCGGCTGCCAGCTTTGCCCGATGACTCAGCCGTGAGTTTTGACAAGTGTTGATCGGGGGTGAGATCGGAAGCTCCGATCGTCGGATCGGACGTTCTGATCCTGGCGTGTCCTGCATGCACGCAATGAGCTGGATCGGAAGCTCCGATCCCGAAATCGGAAGTTCCGATCCTGGCCGGGAATTTTGATATAAATAGGTCTCGTTCGATTTCATTTTGAAATACGAATTCCCGAGTTTCTTTCTTCAGTTATATAGTGTGAGATATACACTTGAGGGCCCTATCGGTTATAATAGAGCTTCTGGAATAACCAAGGTGTGGTTATAGTCATCCGGGACTAGCGACTCCAAAGGGCTAACTACGGGACGAAGGTATGGTCCGGGAATCTATTTAAGTTCTGGGAGTACTTATTAGCTTAGTTAAGGCTTATAGAATTTATGTAGTCATACGGTGAACTTTTGAATATAGGCTTGGAACCTAGGATCCTATTATACTTGAACTAGCCTAGAGGTACGTACACATTGACTGAGATTGCCAGCGAGTATACATGTTTATATGTTGCATTTATTTGGAATTATTATATGGCATGATGTATGATTTATCGCTTTCTATACTCATATGTCTTGTGCATATACACGTTGAGCCTATACTTTGATATACCTGATTATAGAGCCGCTCAGCTTTATACTCGATAGTCTGTCACTGAGAGTACCACGACGGCGGGGGCATTTATGTCTGTCTACTCTGGTGTACTAGACGAGTGTGGTTGCACCCAGAGGTTGATCCGTGTGGTGGCAACACTCATGTGGCGCCGGTTCTGAGCATGACTTTTCAGATGACCCTGTACCAGTCATCATGTTGCATGCATCATATATTTACGTGTACTCATGTCTATGTACTGGGCGTTAGCGCTCACGTCCTAGTTGTTATCTTGGACACCCTATTCCATGGGGCAGGTCGCAGGATGGACGGAGCCGGTAGTTCGAGGCAGGACTAGGGAGCCGGATCTTTTCAGGGGAATTTATACAGCAGGATTTGTTTTAGCTGTATAATGTTTACTTTTAAGTATTTCGATTTGGTTGTATCACTACAGAGTTAAGCCTGGATTATGTTACTAAGCTGATATGTAAATTTAAGTTTCTGCACAATTTTACTCTGTTAAGTTATTTTGCTGTATTAAGTTTAATGCATGCTATTAGTTGCCAGTTAGTAGGTGATACCATGCAGGGTCACTACAATTATTATATGGCATGATGTATGATTTATCGCTTTCTATACTCATATGTCATGTGCATATACACGTTGAGCCTATACCTTGTTATACCTGACTATAGAGCCGCTCAGCTCTATACTCGGATAGTCTGTCACTGAGAGTACCGCGACGGCGGGGGCATTTATGTCTGTCTACATCTGGTGTACTAGACGAGTGTGGTTTCCACCCAGAGGTTGATCCGTGCGGTGGCAGCACTCATGTGGCGCCGGTTCTGAGCATGATTTTTCAGATGACCCGTTATCAGTCATCATGTTGCATGCATTATATACATATGTTTACTCATGTTTATGTACTGGGCGTTAGCGCTCACGTCCTAGTTGTTATCTTGGACACTCTATTCCATGGGGCAAGTCGCAGGATGTACGGAGCTGCTAGTTTCAAGGCAAGTGACTAGGAGCAGGAGCCTTGAGGATTTTATTATACAGCAGAATTCGATATAGCTGTATAATGTTTACTGTTTAAATTTTCAATTTGGTTGTATCACTACAGTATTAAGCCTGGATTATTTACTAAGCTGATATGTAAATTATGGATTATGTTTCCGCACGTTTTTACTCTGTTAAGTATTTTTGCTGTATTAAATTTAATGCATGCTATTAGTTGCCAGTTAGTAGGTGATTCCATGCAGGGTCACTACAATAAAACTGCAGAGAAATAAGGCGAGATGAGAGGCGCGCTCGAGCGCGCCTCTTAAATATGCCGACAGTAACTTTGGAAAAATTGCACGCTCGATCCGGTGAAATGCCAGGATCGAGCGCGCCTCTTAAATACTTGGGGCAGTGGGCTCGGGTTTTCTGCGCGCTCGATCCAAGGAAATGCCAGGATCGAGCGCGCACTACTTCAGAAATTACTTTTTTAATTTTCCAAAAATTTTCCGAAAATTAATTAAAAACAAAATTCAACAAAACAAAAAAATTAAAATGAAGCAAAAACAAAAAATAAAAAGGAATAGAAATAGAAATACTGGGTTGCCTCCTAGTCAGCGCCTTTGTTTACGGTCGTTGGCTCGACTGAATGATGTAGTTCATTAAGATGGTTTAAACTTTGTTCCTTTGTCCACCTTCACCCACTTAAGAAATTTTCCAGTTAATGTCCCATGCTTTTTCTGCTTCGATTTCTTGGGGATTCTTTTTGCTCGGTCAGAAGGACGTTTTGTCTCAATTTTTAGGTACCAGCATATAGAGAGAAAAATTTCAGTAGTAGAAATTTCAGCAGGCATTGCAATAGTCTCCTTAACCTTATCACCATTCACAACCTTATCGTGTTCTTGCAACAAGTTATTAATGATATCAAGATTATTTACAATACTTTCACAATCAGGAATTTGCAAGTTATCAAAAATATGAAACTTAACAATCTCCCTATCAAACTCCATAGTGAGAGTACCATTATTCACATCTTTAACAGACTTTGAAGTTTTCAAAAATGGTCTTCCTAGAAAAATTGAACTATTCAAATCATTGCTTTTCATATCAAGCACATAGAAATCTGCAGGAAAAACCAAATCACCAACTTGCAAAAGAACATCTTCTAACAGACCCCTAGGATGAATAGTAGATCTATCAGCCATTTGAATAACGATTGCAGTTTCAGTCAAAGGCCCAAGATTTAAGGAAGCATAAACAGAGTATGGCATGACATTGATCGATGCTCCTAAATCTAGCATGGTCGTATCAAGATGAATTTCTCCTATTTTACATGGACTCGAGAACATACCTGGGTCCTTGCATTTTGTTGGTACCTTCCTTTGAATGACAGCTGAGACTTGTTCTCCCAATTCGACTCTCTTACATCCCTTCAACTTATGTTTTCTTTTCGCAGTACATAATTCTTTCAAAAATTTAGCATAACGAGGTACTTGCTTAATAGCATCTAACAGTGGAATATTTACCTCGCATCTACGAAAAGTTTCATATAATCCCTTAATACTTTCATCTTTCCAGGACTCTTTCAATGCTAAGGGAAAAGGGGCCACAGGATTATAGTCAGAAAGCGGAGGAAACTTACCTCTTGATGCATTCTTTTGAATATATTCACTCTCATCCACCTTAGATTCCTTGTCATCTTCAGTCTCTACCGGTTCTTGGACCAATCCTTCACGAATCTGCAGCTCTCGTCCACTCCTCAACGTAATAGCACTCACGTTTTCCTTCGGATTCACTACTGTCTGTGATGGTAAAACTCCAGACTGTTGTGCTTCCAATTTGTTTATTGCAGTTGCCAACTGTCCCACCTGAGTGTTTAAGTGTTGGATACTTGCTCTCGTTTCCTGTTGAAAACTCAAGGTGTTAGTCGCAAGATCCTTAACTATATTTTCAAGAAACTCACCTGGCGTTGGAATTTGTAGGCGCTGTGGTGGAGGATGATACGGTGGCCTATAAGCTTGATTGCGCAATTGTGCTTAAGGTCCAGGCTGATTCGCCTGTGGATTTCCGTATCTGAGGTTCGGATGATCCCTCCAACCTGGATTTTATGTGTTAGAATAAGGATCATACTTTTGCTGAGCTGGCCATGGAAATCCTCCTGCTGCATTAACTTGTTCCACAGATCCCTCTTGAAAAGTGGGACACATGTCAGTTGCATGTACCACTTGAGTGCAAATTCCACATACCCTTGAAATTTGTCCATTCCCTACAGCCATATGACGCACAAGAGACGTCAGTTCGCTCAGTTGTTGTTCAAGGGAAGAAACATTTACCTCGTTACTCTTCCTTGGCGCAGGATCACTTCTGTTGCTGCCAAATTGCTGAGAATTGGCAGCCATACTCTCGATTAGATTCCTTGCTTGTACCGAAGTTTTATCCACGAAAACTCCTCCACTAGCCGCATCCAGCATACTCCTGTCATGAGGTAACAAACCTTCATAGCAGTGTTGAATTAACAAATTTTCACTTATCTAGTGTTGCGGACAGCTGGCGCACAGTTTCTTGAAACGCTCCCAATACTCATGCAGCGATTCTCCCATCTGCTATTTGATGCCATAAATTTCCTTCCTGATGTTTGCCGCTCTTGAGGCTGGAAAATATTTCTCTAGGAAAACCCTCTTCATTGCATTCCAGGTGGTGATGGAACCAGGAGGTAAATATTATAGCAATTCCTTTGCAGCACTCTTCAAAGAGAAAGGAAAGGCTCTAAGTTGAATCTGCTCCTCTGTCACTCCATGTGGTTTCATGCTGGTGCATACGACGTGGAATTCCATCAAGTGCTTGTGCGGATCCTCACGTGCAAGACCATGAAAAGCAGGCAATAAATGTATCAGTCCAGATTTAAATTCAAAAGTAGCATTATTTCCTAGAGTAAGGAAAGTAATGCATAAGAGCTGTTGGTTTGGATCAGGAGTGCCCAATTGTCTCAAGCTCAGATTTGCATTCGCCGCCATCTCTTCCTTAGGCTCTTCAACCTGATTTTCGTCCTCTTGAAATTTCTTTCGAGCTTCTCTCCTTCGCTTAAGTAACATTCTTTCTATCTCTGGGTCGTATGAAAATTCTTCTTCTTCCAAAGATTCGCCTGAAAGCATGAACAAAACAGAGTAGCACTACGAGGAATAAGAATTAAATAAAATAAAAAAAAACAAGGACAAAATAAATTTAAAACCGATCCCCGGCAGCGGCGCCAAAATTTGGTAGCGCTTATCGTGTCACGCCCAAATTACCCGACTCAATCAGATAAATAAAAACATGCAGTGGTGTGAGTAGGGATCGGTCCCACGAGGAAATGGAAATTTAAAAGTGTTCTTTAAAATTAAAAAGGGGATTTTGAATTGAGATTAACCACTAAAAATTCAAAAATAATTTATAATAAAATTCATTAACTGTCAAGCAAGATTAAAAATTAAACTGAAGAAATCAATAAGAAACAAGACTTGGTATCGGTCGACTACACCCTTGATATTATTCATTCAATCATTGATCACCTGAAAATAATTAATCCTATCAAATATTAACCATTGGAAATTTAATTAATGTTTCACCTTAATTTTAGTTAACTAGACACAAGCGTTCTAAGTTCACCCTTATGTAGCACCAAGAACTTCTAAAATTTGAAAATCATGCCTAAAATTATTTTCAGTATTTATATTTTAAATTTCTTGGAGTTAATTGTTTAAGTTTCAGTTAAAGTTAGCCTTGCTTGACTTATTTGAATTAAATGCCTTGAAACTGTTTAGTTAGTAATTTTTATCCAGGCAGGCGACGACGGTGGGCTTCGGTGGTTTATTTTCAAGATTTTTTAATTTTAAGATTTTAAGTTAGAGGTAAAAGAGGGGTTTTGGCCAAAAATGCAAATTTTGAATTTTTAGGGGTCAAAAAGCAATTTTATCATTTTCTTGGGTTATTTCCTAAATTTTCCATAAAATAGGATTTTATTAAATCCGGGTTAGTGGAATTTCAATTAAAATGTTGAGAGTTGAAATTTTAAATTTAGAAGTTTGAAAATAGCAAAAAGTTTGAGGTAAAAAGTTTTAGTAGTACAAGTAGTACTTTTGCTAGTACAAGTGAAATTTTAAAACACTACACACAATACACTTACACTTTTAATTTACACTATCATTAAAACATTTAAATTAAAATCAAGACACAAACCCTAACTCCCAAACCCTAGCCCTAGCCGCCCACTTCTCCCCTCTCCCTTGAAGAAGCCGTCCAACCCCTCCAGCCGCCGCCTGCCGCCGTCCCAGCCACCGGAGAAGCTCCCCTAGGTGCTTAGCTTGGTGTTTGGTTGAAGTTCCACTCTCATCTCCTCTTCTTGTTCGAAATTTGTTGGTAGATAGGTGAAGGCAAGTGTAACTATTTCTTTGGGCTAACATTCAAGCAATATCTACCCCCACCCTTAAGACTTCTTGCAATAATTTCGAAAAATGCATGATGTTGTGATGTTAGGGTTTCGAATTTGGGCATTTAAGGGGCTGATTTTGCTAAATGTGTTATGGGGTTGAGTTTATGTGATTTAATGTTGAGTATATGTGCAATGACATAGATTTATATGGATGTTCTTGCCAAAATTCGAATTTTCAGAATGTATAAGGACCTAAATTTCGAAATTTTGCATGTGTAGGGGCTGAAATTTAATTGATGTTGAAGTATTTAATGGTCTTGCATTGGTCTTGATTGATTGTTCAATATTTTGGAGTTTTGATGGTTAATTCTTGATGTTCTTGATATGTGTTGTGAAAGTGTGGATTGAGTGTAGCCCAAGTGTTTGGAAAAAGTCCTAAGAGAGGTTATTTGAGGTGTTTGGGTGTTTGGTGTGGAGATAAGTTGAGGAAAGTGGGCTAAGTGTTTGAATTGTTGGAATTGGAGGTGTGTGAGGTGCAGGGCAGTACTGTTCACGGGGCAGGGCAGTGCTGGTCTGAGGTCTGGGCAGTGTTTGGTCTGAACCATAGTAAATTTCGTGTCGTTTTGGTCGCGTCGATATAAAATGGGCTCGATTCGGATAAGAATTGAGTGAGTTATGGATTTTTCAAAATTGGGTGTAAGTGCAGATTTTTTCCTTTGAATAGGGGCTGTCCGATTTTTGTGTTTTGAAAATTTGCTCTTTTGATCTTTTGATGATACCACCTATTCCTTGGGATGATTTGGAGTGTTTTTTGAGTGTCGGTTCAAGCGGGACGGGTTTTGGATAAGGCATGACAAAGTTAAGGGCTTTTCGGTTTACTTGCTCGAGTTAAGTCAAGTTTGAGGATTTTGTTGGGTAAGTTGTCTTCTTTGGACTTAGGGGCAACCACTCATCCACCTTAAACTGACATTTTCGAGTCGAGACTCATGTCTTAAAGATTGCTTATTCGTGTGCATTTGACGTGTTCTTGAGTTTAATAAAGAAAAAGGAAGTTTACTTGTTTGCATGCCATTTAATGTATGAGTTGAGTCTTTATAAATGAAAAGGGAAAAGAAAGCAAATATTTTTGAATGAAGTGATCTGTTTGTGACAAGAGGGGTGTTGCTAGGCCGGGGGATGCCTCGGTCTACTCACCAAGAGGTTATAGAGGTTAGGCAAGGAGCAAGAGACATCTTGTTTACCCTTGCCACAGAGGGGCAATGTGGGATCGGGAGGCATCTTGGTCTCCTTGCCATAGAGGGGTTAAGTTCGTCGGGAGAAATCTCGTCGTCTTGCCGGCATAATGCACTGCAGCCATGATCATGATCGAAACAGAGGGTCACAAATCAGGGATCGGATTTCTAAGAGGAAAAAGTAAAGAAAAGTTTAAAAGTTAAAGTTTCACAATTTTAGTTGACTCGTTTTGCATTGATGTCAGTCTTTCAGTTATGCATGAGTCTAAGTTGAATGTTATCAAAGTTAAAGTTTATCATAGTGTGAGTTCATTAATGCATGATTTCTATATCTTTCTAGTTTCATGCATATTACAGTTTAAGTTGAGTTTTTGCATCACGTATTTTAAACCCATGTTATTATCCTAGTTATGCTTGTTGAGTCTTTAGACTCACTATGCTTGAATGTTTGCAGGTGAGGATTTTGTGGAGGAGACGGAGGGGCGTGATCTACTGGGATGAGGTCATCGGTAGTGCGAGGCCCAGTGACCGTTTCTTCCTTTTAGTTTATGTTTTTCCGCACAGTTATCGAATTTATAATAATGAAGTATTATTTGAGATCTTGTAGTATTTATAGCCAGGATGTGCATTCCCTGTGCTACAGCTTATGTTTTGAAGTACGTTTTCCGCTTTTGCAAGTTTATGATTATCGTTGGAATTAATTTTAAATGCTTTAGTTTACTTTATGCTGTAACCGGGAGGTGGTTACTAGGATTGCATGTTTATGTTTAACGCACTTAAGTTTTGAAGTCAATTTTCTTTCCTTATTTAAATTGCTGTTTGAGTCTTGATGGCTTATTTGTTTTACAAATAGGTCATGTCAAAATTTTTAAAAATCCGTAATTTTCCTTTATTTTAATTATAGTCTAGTAGCGAGTAGTTAGGGTCGTTTCAGTTGGTATCAGAGCACGGTCTTGGTTTGGGCTGAGCCTACTGCCGGTTGCTGAAACTCAGGGGATCTCGCCTCAAAGTCTGTAAGATTTAAGTTTAATGTGTCTATCTGTTTAAGTTTTGATGTATTAGTTTCTTGAGTTATTGAGAAGTTTAAATTTGAAGTAAAAATATTTTCTAAGGCATGAAATTTGAATGTTGGATTTTCTCAATGCGTTTAGATGGCTCGTCGTCGTGATCCGCGTGCAGTTACGCCTCCACCGCCGCCTCCTCCACGGCTGCCGCCTTCACCGCCGCCGCAGGTGGATGTAGGAGGACAGGTGCTAGCGGGATTGGCCCGCATTCTCGAGCGTCATGTGGATGCTCCTAGAGCTGGGATGGGGACTGTTTATGAGCAGTTCCGGAAGATGAACCCGAAGGACTTCGCTGGCACCACTGATCCGTTGATAGCGGAGGGTTGGATTCGCTCACTAGAGGTTGATCTTTCGCTACATGCAGCTGGGAGATCCAGATAGAGTGAGGTGTGCTGTGTTTCTCCTCCAGGATGATGCCGCCCTCTGGTGGGAGGGAATGGAGAAGATTGTGGACCCAGCTACTCTACCTTGGACTGAGTTCAAGAAGTTGTTCTTTGAGAAGTATTTTACTGCTGATGTGAGAGGCCGTTTGAAGACGGAGTTTATGAGCTTGAGACAGGGAGACTTGTCGGTGGCACAGTTTGTGGTGAAGTTCGAGAGGGGCTGCCATTTCGTGCCTTTGATTGGAGATGATGAGAAAGAGAAGCTGGAGCACTTTCTTGTAGGGCTTCGACCTACCATCCGTAGGGATGTGCTGATGGCTGAGCCATCTGATTATGCTTCAGCACTGAGGCGTGCCTTGAGGTCCGAGCGGACGCTGAGAGATATTAGCGCGGAGGCGCATGGCAAGAGGCCCTTCCCTCATCAGGGCCACTCTCAGCAGCAGCAGCACGGCAAGAAGCCATATCATGGACCCCCAAGACAGCAGGGACAGCAGGCACCGCAGGGGCGTCAGGCCCAGAGACAGGTTCCTCCCAAGGCTGGGGAGAAGCCTATTTGTCAGTTTTGCCATCGTCCGCATTTTGGGAAGTGTTTGAAGGATGCTGGAGTTTGCTTCAAGTGCAAGAAGCCAGGACATATGTCTACCCATTGTCCAGAGCTGAGGAGGCCCGTGCAGGGCAGAGTGTTCGTGATGGAGGCTGAGCAGGCCGACCCAGACACTACTCTTCTCACAGGTAATATCTTAACTTTTGGGTTAGAGCAGTTAAAGATTTGTAGATGCATGTGACTCTAAGTCTTTGCTTGTTTGAGTTTTTCTCTAAGTATCTTGCTGTTTGTCTTAGGTCCTTTGACTGTTTAGCATGAATAGTATCTTGTTTGGGAATTGTTGAATTAGAATGAGCCTAAGTAGAACTCGTGGTTTTAACTTCAACCTTTTGTCGTTGTAACTACTGCTATGCAGGTAGGATTGTTGTGGCAGGCATAGCCACGAGGGCCTTATTAGACTCAAGGGCTACCCATTCCTTTATATCGGAGTCTTTTTCCCTTGAGAGGGGCATTCAGAGCGAGGAATTGGAGGTTGGATTCTCAGTTACTATCCCCTCAGGAGAAGAGCTATCCACCAGGAGCTTGGTGAGAGACCTTGTATTGCTTTTGCAGGGTCAGTCAGTGGTAGCAAACCTCATAGTGCTACCTTTGCTAGAGTTTGACCTGATTCTTGGGATGGATTGGATGACGAAGAATGCGGTGATGATTGATTTTCAGCAGAGGTCAGTACTAGTCAGGCCTGAGGGCGAGGAACCGTTTTGGTTTGAGGCTGCTAAGAGCTTGAGGAAGACTCGAGTCATTTCTACTTTGCAAGCTCAGAGGCTTGTACTTAGTGGGTGCGAGTCATTTCTAGCCAGTTTATCTTTGACAGAGCTGCCAGAGCGACCAGTTATTTCTGATGTGGCTATCGTCAGGGAGTTTGAGGATGTGTTCCCTAGCGATATTGTGGGAATTCCGCCCGATAGAGAAGTGGAGTTCTCTATAGATTTGGTTCCCGGTACTGTGCCTATCTCCAAGGCACCGTACAGGTTGGCTCCTACCGAAATGAAGGAGTTAAAAGAGCAGATTCAAGAGTTGCTTGACAAGGGATTCATTCGCCCTAGTTTCTCCCCTTGGGGCGCACCAGTCCTCTTTGTTAAGAAGAAGGATGGTAGTCTAAGACTATGCATAGACTACCGAGGTTTGAACGGAGTGACTGTGAAGAACAAGTACCCATTACCTAGGATCGAGGACCTCTTCGATCAATTGCAAGGTGCATCCGTCTTTTCGAAGATTGATCTTTGTTCAGGTTATCACCAGTTGAAGGTGAAGGAGTCAGATGTGGCGAAGACAGCTTTTAGGACTCGTTACGGTCATTACGAGTTCCTTGTAATGCCGTTTGGGATGACGAACGCGCCCGCGGTTTTCATGGATCTTATGAACCGCGTGTTTCATCCTTACTTGGACCGCTTTGTCATTGTTTTCATCGATGACATCCTCATTTATTTGAAGGATAGAGTGGAGCATGAACAACATTTGAGGACCGTTCTTGAGGTGCTTCGAGAGCACAAGTTGTTGGCCATGTTTGATAAGTGTGAATTCTGGTTGGAGAAAGTTGCTTTCTTGGGTCATATTATTTCTAAGAGCGGTGTGGAAGTAGACCCTTCAAAGGTTCAAGCAGTGAAGGAGTGGTCTATACCGAGGAGCGCGTCTGAGATTCACAGTTTTCTTGGATTAGCCGGTTATTACCGAAAATTTATCAAGGGTTTTTCCTCCATTGTTGTGCCTATGACAGCGTTGACTAAGAAGAACGCCAAGTTTGTTTGGAGTGCCGAGTGTCAAAGGAGTTTTGATACTTTGAAGGAAGCTCTTACGAAAGCGCCAGTGTTGACCATGCCATCCGGGCAAGGTGATTTTGTGGTGTATACTGATGCTTCCAAGTTGGGATTGGGAGCAGTTCTGATGCAGCGAGACAGAGTTATTTCCTATGCTTCTAGGCAATTGAAGGAGAACGAGAAGAACTACCCTACTCATGACTTAGAGTTGGCAGCGGTAGTGTTTGCTCTTAAGATTTGGAGACATTATCTTTACGGAGAGAAGAGTCAGATCTTCACAGACCACAAAAGCCTCAAGTACTTCTTCACCCAGAAGGAGTTGAATATGAGGCAGCGTAGGTGGTTAGAGTTGGTGAAATACTATGACTGCGATATTAGCTACCACCCGGGTAAAGCTAACGTGGTTGCAGATGCTTTGAGCAGGAAGACCGCAGTGCTTACCTCCTTGTCAGTAGCTAGACCGTTGCAGGTTGAGATTCAGAAGTACGGTCTTGAGTTTTATGCGAGTGGTAGAGCTCCCCGTTTGTCTTCCCTTAGTGTGCAGACTACACTTTTTGACCGTATCCGTGCAGCGCAGTCAGTTGATGAGCAGATGAGGAAGTGGAGACAGAGAGATGAGGAGAAAGGCAGCGGTTTGTATGCTGTGGTAGATGGGATTGTGAGGTACAGAGGTAGATTTTGGGTTCCCGCAGGTGATTCTCTGCGAGTTACTATCATGGCAGAGGCACATACGTCGCCGTACTCAATCCACCCTGGTAGTACGAAGATGTATCGGGATCTTCAGCAGCTTTATTGGTGGCCAGGCATGAAAAGTGACATTGCCCGATTCGTGTCAGAATGCCTGACATGCCAGCAGGTCAAGGCGGAGCATCAGACACCGGCCGGATTGCTTAAGCCTCTCCCTATTCCTGAGTGGAAATGGGAGAATATCACCATGGACTTTGTTGTGGGATTGCCGAAGACAGTGAGAGGTTCAAATGCTATTTGGGTTATTGTAGACCGTCTCACTAAGTCGGCTCACTTTTTACCGGTGAAGATGACTTTCACGATGACTCAGTTCGCGGAGTTGTATATCCGGGAGATAGTCAGACTACATGGTATTCCAGTCTCCATAGTGTCTGATAGAGATCCACGGTTTACTTTGTCTTTTTGGAAGAGTCTTCATTCCGCTATGGGTACGAAGCTACTTTTTAGCACCGCCTTTCACCCGCAGATTGATGGCCAGTCAGAGAGGGTGATTCAGATTTTGGAGGATCTTTTGAGGGCATGTGCTATTGATTTTCAAGGTATTTGGGAGTCGAGACTACCATTAGTGGAATTCGCGTATAATAACAGTTTTCAGTCCACTATTGGCATGGCTCCCTACGAGGCACTATATGGGAGGAAGTGTAGATCTCCAGTGTTGTGGGATGAGATAGGTGAGAGATCAGACTTTGGTTCGGAGATTGTTCAGTTGACCACCGAGGTAGTGGCTAAGATCCGTGATAGGATGAGGACTGCCCAGAGTAGGCAGAAGAGTTATGCTAATCACCGGAGGAGAGACTTGGAGTTCTCGGTGGGTGATCATGTATTCATCCGTGTAGCGCCGCTGAAGGGAGTTTTGAGGTTTGGGAAGAAAGGAAAGTTGGCACCGAGGTTCATAGGGCCCTTCGAGATTTTGGATAGGGTAGGGGTACTGGCTTATAGAGTGTCCTTGCCGCCTAACCTTGATAAGATCCATAATGTCTTCCATGTGTCGATGTTGATGAAGTACATCTCGAACCCATCCCATGTGCTTAGTTCGGAACCGCTTTAGCTATCTCCTCACTTGACCTATGAGGAGAAGCCCATCCGGATTTTGGATAGACAGGAGAGAAGACTCCGTAACAAGTCGATTCCAATGATCAAGGTGAGATGGCAGAACCATTCGGATGAAGAGGCCACTTGGGAAGCAGAAGCAGATATCAGAGTTCGATATCCGAAGCTTTTTGGTAAGTTTTAATTTCGAGGACGAAATTTCTTATTAGGGAGGGAGGAATTGTAGCACCGAGGACTTCTAAAATTTGAAAATCATGCCTAAAATTATTTTCAGTATTTATATTTTAAATTTCTTGGAGTTAATTGTTTAAGTTTCAGTTAAAGTTAGCCTTGCTTGACTTATTTGAATTAAATGCCTTGAACTGTTTAGTTAGTAATTTTTATCCAGGCAGGCAACGACGGTGGGCTTCGGTGGTTTATTTTCAAGATTTTTAATTTTAAGATTTTAAGTTAGAGGTAAAAGAGGGGTTTTGGCCAAAAATGCAAATTTTGAATTTTTAGGGGTCAAAAAGCAATTTTATCATTTTCTTGGGTTATTTCCTAAATTTTCCATAAAATAGGATTTTATTAAATCCGGGTTAGTGGAATTTCAATTAAAATGTTGAGAGTTGAAATTTTAAATTTAGAAGTTTGAAAATAGCAAAAAGTTTGAGGTAAAAAGTTTTAATAGTACAAGTAGTACTTTTGCTAGTACAAGTAAAATTTTAAAACACTACACACAATACACTACACTTTTAATTTACACTATCATTAAAACATTTCAATTAAAATCAAGACACAAACCCTAACTCCCAAACCCTAGCCCTAGCCGCCCACTTCTCCCCTCTCCCTTGAAGAAGCCGTCCAACCCCTCCAGCCACCGCCCAGCCGCCGCCTGCCGCCGTCCCAGCCACCGGAGAAGCTCCCCTAGGTGATTAGCTTGGTGTTTGGTTGAAGTTCCACTCTAATCTCCTCTTCTTGTTCGAAATTTGTTGGTAGATTGGTGAAGGCAAGTGTAACTATTTCTTTGGGCTAACATTTAAGCAATATCTACCCCCACCCTTAAGACTTCTTGCAATAATTTCGAAAATGCATGATGTTGTGATGTTAGGGTTTCGAATTTGGGCATTTAAGGGGCTGATTTTGCTAAATGTGTTATGGGGTTGAGTTTATGTGATTTAATGTTGAGTATATGTGCAATGACATGGATTTATATGGAAGTTCTTGCCAAAATTCGAATTTTCAGAATGTATAAGGACCTAAATTTCAAAATTTTGCATGTGTAGGGGCTGAAATTTAATTGATGTTGAAGTATTTAATGGTCTTGCATTGGTCTTGATTGATTGTTCAACATTTTGGAGTTTTGATGGTTAATTCTTGATGTTCTTGATATGTGTTGTGAAAGTGTGGATTGAGTGTAGCCCAAGTGTTTGGAAAAAGTCCTAAGAGAGGTTATTTGAGGTGTTTGGGTGTTTGGTGTGGAGATAAGTTGAGGAAAGTGGGCTAAGTGTTTGAATTGTTGCAATTGGAGGTGTGTGAGGTGCAGGGCAGTACTGTTCACGGGGCAGGGCAGGGCTGGTCTGAGGTCTGGGCAGTGTTTGGTCTGAACCATAGTAAAGTTCGTGTCGTAGTGGTCGCGTCGATATAAAATGGGCTCGATTCGGATAAGAATTGAGTGAGTTATGGATTTTTCAAAATTGGGTGTAAGTGCAGATTTTTCCTTTGAATAGGGGCTGTCTGATTTTTGCGTTTTGAAAATTTGCTCTTTTGATCTTTTGATGATACCACCTATTCCTTGGGATGATTTGGTGTGTTTGTTGAGTGTCGGTTCAAGCGGGACGGGTTTTGGATAAGGCATGACAAAGTTAAGGGCTTTTCGGTTTACTTGCTCGAGTTAAGTCAAGTTTGAGGATTTTGTTGGGTAAGTTGTCTTCTTTGGACTTAGGGGCAGCCACTCATCCACCTTAAACTCACATTTTCGAGTCGAGACTCATGTCTTAAAGATTGCTTATTCGTGTGCATTTGACGTGTTCTTGAGTTTAATAAAGAAAAAGGAAGTTTACTTGTTTGCATGCCATTTAATGTATGAGTTGAGTCTTTATAAATGAAAAGGGAAAAGAAAGCAAATATTTTTGAATGAAGTGATCTGTTTGTGACAAGAGGGGTGTTGCTAGGCCGGGGGATGCCTCGGTCTACTCACCAAGAGGTTATAGAGGTTAGGCAAGGAGCAAGAGACATCTTGTTTACCCTTGCCACAGAGGGGCAATGTGGGATCGGGAGGAATCTCGGTCTCCTTGCCATAGAGGGGTTAGGTTCGTCGGGAGAAATCTCGTTGTCTTGCCGGCATAGTGCACTGCAGCCATGATCATGATCGAAACAGAGGGTCACAAATCAGGGATCGGATTTCTAAGAGGAAAAAGTAAAGAAAAGTTTAAAAGTTAAAGTTTCACAATTTTAGTTGACTCGTTTTGCATTGATGTCAGTCTTTCAGTTATGCATGAGTCTAAGTTGAATGTTATGAAAGTTAAAGTTTATCATAGTGTGAGTTCATTAATGCATGATTTCTATATCTTTCTAGTTTCATGCATATTACAGTTTAAATTGAGTTTTTGCATCACGTATTTTAAACCCTTGTTATTATCCTAGTTATGCTTGTTGAGTCTTTAGACTCACTATGCTTGAATGTTTGCAGGTGAGGATTTTGTGGAGGAGACGGAGGGGCGTGATCTACTGGGATGAGGCCATCGGTAGTGCGAGGCCCAGTGACCGTTGCTTCCTTTTAGTTTATGTTTTTCCGCACAGTTATCGAATTTGTAATAATGAAGTATTATTTGAGATCTTGTAGTATTTATAGCCAGGATGTGCATTCCCTGTGCTACAGCTTATGTTTTGAAGTACGTTTTCCGCTTTTGCAAGTTTATGATTATCGTTGGAATTAATTTTAAATGCTTTAGTTTACTTTATGCTTTAACCGGGAGGTGGTTACTAGGATTGCATGTTTATGTTTAACGCATTTAAGTTTTGAAGTCAATTTTCTTTCCTTATTTAAATTGCTGTTTGAGTGTTGATGGCTTATTTGTTTTACAAATAGGTAATGGCAAAATTTTTAAAAATCCGTAATTTTCCTTTATTTTAATTATAGTCTAGTAGCGAGTAGTTAGGGTCGTTTCACCTTACCCCATAAATTAACCCAATACAAGCGATCAGATTTAAATCCACGGTAGCATTCAAACTAGCAAAACTGATAAACCTAGACAACACATACACAAACGGATGTATTTAGCCTAGTTAATTGTTCACTACAAGAAAATTTCAAAACGACAACGGATATTATCCGTTGTCGTAGGGGAGATTAAAACCGTTGTAACTGGGTGCGTTGTAAAAAAGCATGCCCTATAACAACGGTTTATATCCGTTGTTGTAGCCATCCTACCACAATGGTTTTGCAACAGTTTGTAACCGTTGTCGTAAATCTCCAAAGACAACGGTTCTGCAACAGTGTAAATCCATTGTCATTGACTATTTAAGACAATGGTTTTGTACAGTTTATATCCGTTGTTGTTTATGGCTTAGGACAACATATTTGCAACAGTTTATATCCGTTGTCATTTGTGGATTACAAGAACGGTTTTGCAACAGTGTATATCCGTTGTCGTTTGTGATATACGACAACGGTTTTGGCAATAACATAAATCAGTTGTATTCGGAGTCATTAAAACCGTTGCCTAATTAATCTTCATACGAACTATAAATATTAATAAAGAAATCAATATAAAATAAAATATTTACTACATTGAATCCATGAAAATATTCAAGTTCCAAAATAGTTACACACATCTAATTTGGAAGATAATACTACGTAGTCGAAACTCAAAATATCCCATCTAATATAATATAAATGTAACAAAAGTAGTTCCAAAAGATGGTTGTATCAAAACATAAATCATCATGTGTTTGTTCTTGATAACGATGTTCACGAGATGACTTCAACGTATTACCAAGGCGATCTGAAACACAGCTCAATCCTTGCATCAAAACCCCTTATGCATTACTCTCGAGTTACCTACAAGAAAACACATTCTCAGTCCAAAATTATCAACAAAATCTTAAACCAATTTAAACATGGAATCCAATCTCAACTGTCAAACTAATATCTCGCTTGTCATGGAAAAAAATAAAAGAAAAAAACTCAGAAACTCCAAAAGGGAAGGCAGTGCAGATTTTATTCAACTCATTTTTGCATTTGTATAGAATTCATAAAATATAGTAGGCACAGTTGACAAACCGTGGGCTCCGACCAACCCACAGGCCACAAGCTAAACCATGGATTTGGCACTTTCAAGTTCCACTCCACAACATCCCAATAACTCAAACCACACACCATTTCAAGTTCCACTCCACATCCCAATAAGCTAGCCTCCCAACTTTAATTCATACTAGCATGGATCTGCCTTCTTGTTTGATATCAAAAGTAAATTAACATTATTTTAGGTACATGTAAAATAAGCTATGCATATTTAATCTCTCCTATTCTACAACATATTTCATTTTAACTAAAAGTTGACTAAAGATCCTATGCAGCTAGTTAGGCCTTGTTCGTACCTTAGGAGGGCTAAAACATTAATGAAGGATAGTTCCCATTAATTCCAGAGTACAGACCTCTCCTAGCTAGTGTTTTATTTATGCACCTTCTAATTAATCTTTTACAAAAGAAAAAAAATTTCAATCTTAAGCTTTTTACAGATTATTAGAACACCTTGTTAGAAATTTCTGCAAACTACAGGTAGTGAACTCCAAATTTATTTTACTCGAAGATTATAACGATGCACAATGATAATGTGATTTCCAGGAAGTCACGCATAGAAAGTACAACTCGTTAGAGAACCATCATTAATCAACAGCACATTATGTGCAGGGAACTTAATAAAAAAACAAGAGTCGATTATCACAGCAGAAAATAAAAACTCATTAAGCAAAAGTGAAAAATAAGAAAATAAAACAATATTAATTAAACATACCTAGTCATAATTAATACAGTCTAGTACGCATTCCGCCCATTCGGATCGCACTTCATCAATTTCTTCATTAGAGTAAACTATTTTCATGAACTGTGAACAAACTCAAATTATATTAGTAAAAAAAACAATAATGAAGAAGAAACATGATATAAACACACTTATTTGAGAAGATTGAGAATATGTCAAATATACTATTGAGGAAAGTGAATCCTTATCACTGGCAGCATTTCCTTCAACAATTTCTTTCATAAACCTCATCAAATAATACCCACACTGTTTTGCATCTGGTTGGCGAGGACCCTATATTATCAAAAAATTGTCAATGATTAATACATGTATAAATATTTGTCAATTTATCGCAGATAAACATATATAAGAAATACCTTTATCGCTTTCCATGTAGGATTTTTTTTCCCTTTCCTCTCCTTGTTCGAATTAAACAATCTCAAGCTCCTTCATATAGCAACAAGATTCGACATGAGTTTTCCATTGGCTAAATTAAATTCTTAATTAAGAAAAGAATATATACTCACATATTCACTACATATTTTCAGTCCTCATAGCGATTGCGATGCTTAAGTGAATCCAACAAATAAACTACCTCCACATAAGGATCGATGACAGTTAGAATCCAATGAAAACTATAGGCACAAAACAGATAGTCAATTAACACGTTTCGCAAAATTGTTGAAAAAAATCAATTATAAGTGATATTGTATTTCTGATTTACCCAACATTGTATGGCACCAAAACTAATTGATTTCTTGCTGCACCACTTAGCCTATCTGCCAAAAAACTTGCCCAGCTATTCAAGTGTTCAATTTTTTCATTTTTATCAAGTTTGGATACATATGGCATGACTGGGATGGTGTGTGGATTCATAAATCTAAATTTTTCGACCTTGTTATCTTTTTTCATCTTTTTGAAGAGAATCCTGCCATTTGAACAGAAAAATGTTACCAGATTAATGAATTTTATACAAAATATATGCTAAACAATTCAAAGAAAAAAGTTAAATTTAATCAAAAACTTACCACATGTAAAAAACTATACAATGGCAGATATTGGCTCCAACAGATAAAAAGGTGTGATATCTTCAAGGTCCACAAGTAGTTTGTACTCATCGTCAAATAAATCATGATCAAGAAACATTGATATATGTTTTCCAGGTATTTCCAGCCAACGCTTAGCATAACAGTACAAAATATGCAATGATCTCGGCACATTGGATGGCAAAACAGGATTACTTTTTTTCTCAACAATTTTATTTCTTTGAGGCTTCTGAAAATCGCACATGTAAAAAAGGATGGATACGCCCTAAAACTGAACATATTACAACTCTGAAAAAATCTTATATATTAACTAACCCGAACCAACATTTTTACCTCATCTTTCATCACTACCAAGTGTGCAGGACAAGCCACATGGGTTCCTATAGCATCACCAACAGTATCACATTCCTTTGGTATTGGAAATGGCAACAGTGCTGATTTCTCCACAGCCTCATCAACGGAGATGCGCATGCAATTCATGGGTAATGGAGCACCATGAAGTAACTTTCCATCCCCATTGACATCAACAATTGTACCATAGGCAACAACATTGGTCTTAGAAACCAATGTCAAAGCAACCGGCTTATCCTAGAAGACAATCAATCATGTTATAAATTGATGCAACTTATTCTTGCAATAATATCAAGTAATGTAACCACAATTAAACAAACATATACCTGAAGATACTCATCCTTGCTCAAAACTTTCATGTCATCATCAATCAAAGTTTCATAATTTGGGACACTCTTTTCTGTTTTGATCTTATCTACACTCATGGGAGGTAACCTCACTGAGCAACTTCCTTTTTCATCAACCTCAATGTCGCATGCACCTTTTCTGAACATTTCTTCAAGTTTCTGTATGCGTGCATCTTGCTCTGCCATGCGTGCATTTTGTTCTACCATGCGTGCATCTTGCTCTACCATGCGTGCTTCTTGTTCAGAAATTAGCATCTTTGCCTCTAGCAATTCCTTTTGATGACGAACGATTAATTGACCTCCAACATTAAAGTAGATTGTTGGAGTGATATGACCTCCAACAGCCCTCACACGCCCAGCATGTTCTTCTGAATCGAGTGCATTTGTAAGGATATCTTTCTTTGCCCCTTCAAAGTGAAACTTCCCCTCTCGTTTTTTTTGCACATAATCATCCTGTAATCACCAAACATACAAAATAATTACTAAATCAGTTTTAATAAATAACAAAGTATTGATTATCATGTATTGATTGCATACAATCTTTTGTACTGCCATTCTCAGATCATCCCCTTCAAATTCACCCTCCTTGTTGACCCGTCCTCCCTTCCAAATAAGAGCTCGATTTATCTCATCGTCATCACATAATTCAGATGCCTATAAACAAGGAGCAATCTTAAAATACAGATTTTGGAACATAAATTCCAACACATAAATAAATGGACAACGCAGGAGACACTTCTTCAGCCGGTTGGACAGCTTTATTAATGTGATATTCATAACAAGAATGTACATAACACCTTCAATTAGGTTGGAATACAGAATGGGTGTTGAATTATTGGACAACAATATGTGCCTAAAATCATGCGCAACATGCCATCCATAAGGAAATCTGATTTCCAAATATTAAACTAGTAGTTTCAAAAATATATTAATGTGCAATATTAACCAGCAGCTTCAATATACTTACAATTTCATCAGCAAAACGTGCATATCCTTTACGGGAATGTCGATGAGGGTATACGTTCTGCCTTCTTCTCTTCTTTTGCTCATCACTTTCTTTCTAGTTAATTGAACATTTCACATACGTATCAGATTTCAATAGAACTAATGATATTTTAATTGACTTATTTGTAAAATACAAATTATGAATCTTACCATGAAGTCGTCAGTCATGCGGCTGATTACGAAAGAACTCCAGTCATCTCGTGTAATACCATAGCCAATCGGTGGATCTTTCAACTCATCTGGTTTATCCATCTTGCTGAAAATGAACTTTTGAGTGAGAAAAGCTTTATATTGACGCCATTTATTATTTGCTGAACTTAGACATCCCTTCTTCCAGCTTTGGTCAATATTGTACGTCAGCTGTAGAAAATTATTAAAAAAAACAGCACATTCAATATATCGTAACCATTTGAGAGCTAATTGAAATTGTGTAAGCATTATAACTTACATTCACCGATTCCCATATTAACTCTTTAACATCATTTGGAACCTGCTTCCAGGTCTTGTAGCTTATCTTAATCTTCTCTCGAACGAGCACGCCGATATAACTTTGCATTTCACCCGCAAATTCTCCAATTGGCTGTCCAATCTTGTTGAACTTTACATCCTTCCTAATTCCATGAACCCTTTGCCTAACAAGCTTATCCAAACGTGTACGACCTCTACATGTCCTTGTTGATTCGGTCTCTGTAGATTCAATTACTGTTTGACCCTCACAACTATTGTTAGTCGCAGAATATGCAGTACTATTTCCTTTAGCCTTATCAATCCTCCGTAATATATTGCTCTTCTCAACCATTTCATCAACTTGATACCCTATAGGAAGCTTTCCACGAGCTGCCATAGTGTCATCAAAGAAATGAGGAGATTATTGAATGCCAAAACCTTGTCAAGATCCTCAATGACCCAATTCCTGCAAAAAAAAAAATAGACAACTTGTTAGGCATGAATATTGGTGACGCTGCTGATAATCATTATGCACAGATGAAATTAGAAGACAATGGTGAATTGGGTTATTCAAATCTCTACGCATTTTATGTCCTAAGCAATTAACAATAAGATAAAGATTTATGAAGGGGACCATAGATACGCAATATTATAAAATTTCTATTTGGGACATTAAATATTAAACAAAAAGGCAGAGTAGTGTATATATATATATCAACATCTAAAGACAAAAACAACATTGGTAGTATAAAAAAAATATTACATTTAATTATTTTCAACCCAAGTCCCATCACAATCTTCACGAACGCACGGTGGTTCATTCTCATCTGTTCCGTCATCATCCAATGATTTCATTGATACAAACCCTCTTGTAGAACACTGGTAGTGGATTGACTCATTTTCCAACTCATCACAATTCATGTATTCAATGTAATCCTTAGTAGGAGTGGAAGTACAACATGCCATGTAGGATCTTGAGGATCTTCAATGTAAAATACCTGCTTTGCTTGACTGCCCAATATAAAAGAGTCAGACTTGAATCCAATCACTAGTCTTATTGCTAAAGTTAAAATGAGATCACCCCCTATCTGCACTTATTGTTGTAAAACTGGACATATTAGACCTTAGTGTAGATCATTAAGAAATCATTATAATAAAAGAAGTTATTTGAAATGGGTTCCTAAATATTCATCAATAATTATGAGGTGACATTATGAAAACATGATCTGAGGGAGTTCTTCACAGACCGGTTTAAACTGCCTTGACTTGCGACTTGTCTCCCTGATGAACGTTGCTCTGTCTAAGGAGATAGGTTTTTAAAGAGGCCTTAGCCCTACCTACCTTTCATGGGAGCACTCTTAGAAAGTGTTGATTATGTTACTAAGTAATTATTGATCTTCATTTCTAACATAATTGGACCCAAAAATAACTAAAGGGTACAAAAAATTTATATTGTAGGGACAAAAAAGAAGTATGCCTCCAAGAATATGGTATCTCGACAGTGGATGCTCCAGACACATGACGGGAAACAAGGAGCTGCTTCAATCAATCAAACCAAAGGAAAAAAGAATTGTCACTTTTGGGGACAACAACAAAGGATTCATTAAAGGCATCAGATCAATATGTATATCTAACTCTTGTCTGATTGATGATGTACTCCTAGTGAAAGGGCTTAAACATAACCTACTAAGTATAAGTCAATTGTGTGATAGAGGTTATGAAGTCAAATTCACTCCCCAACACTGAACTGTATCACTCACAAGTGACACATCCATAAATTTCAAAGGATATAGAAGTGAGAATGTTTACAAGGTTTCTTTGAACAAATTATCCTTTTCAAATGTAAAAAGCCTTGTATAGTTAAATGTTGATGACAACATTCTTTGGCACATATGATTAGGTCAGGGATAACAAACTAATACCTTCAAGAAATTTTATTACGTGAGAATAAAATGAAAATAAAGCCTCCAACTTACCTGTACCTCCAACCGTCCCGCAGTTTCATTAATTATAATGATATCAAACTAATACCTCCAAAAGTTTGATTACATGAGAATTAAAATGGAAATAAAGCCTCCAACTTACTTGTACGGAAATACTTCCAATCCTCCAATAGCTTGATTACAACATTTTGATTACAAACTAATACCTCTAACAATTGATTACTCATTGATTAATTGGAGATACTTAATATTCTCCACAATTTTGAATCTCAATAAAACAAAAGGTCTACTTATTTTGGTTTTTAATGCAATAACGACTCAGTTTGTAGTTTCATTGAAATATTGAACACGTCGATTACATCGCACTAAGTGAATAGAAAGTATAACAACTTTGCATACACTAAAGGAAGTATTTACTATCCCATACATTCAGGTTAAGGTAGCAAGGGAAATCATAAGAAGAGATGGAGTGCATAATGTACATATTTGCAGAAGGGGAAAAAAGTGCAATCAATTATGTTACGTCTTAAACACATACAAATCTCGTATTGTGAGATTAATGTTTTTAATGGATTAACAAGTCTCAAAAATTATGTTTTGATGATTACAAAACTAGGTTAAGTGTTACTAATTATTTAAATTGAGAAAATGCAGATATTAATTTTTCGTGTTAGAAAATACCGAAGAATCGAAGATCAAAATTGATGGATTAAAATTGAAGAACAAATCAAGAGTAAAAATTTTCGAATTACAGAGTTCGGATGGTCTGAAGCCCTGTTCGGATGGTCCGAAGTATTTCCAAACTATTTTATTGTTTGGAACCAGTTCGGATGCTACGAAGAAGCAGTTCGGGCGATCTGAAGACCCGATCGGACGTTTTGATCTCTTTACGACGATTGACAAGATTTGTCCGGAGACTTTGCTCGACAAAGGATTTAATGCAGCCGATCGGACGGTCCGATCTTAAGTTCGGATGATCCGAACAGTGCCACAACCGTAAAAATTTGAATTTGAATCAGTACAGTTCGGAAGCTCCGGAGACAGGATCGAATGATCTGATATCACCCGTTTCAGCACTATAAATAGAGGCATTCCGAGGCCAAATGAAGACACAACTCAAACATTCATCCTCTCATCCTCTAAAGCACCATTTGAGCGATTCTTCAAGCATTCTAAGCCTATTTCAAAATCCCTCAATATATATTTGTGTATCGAGTTGTATAATTTCTTGAAAAATTGTAGTTGTGTATACTCGAGTGTGAAGCCGAGTTTATCGGGTTTTTGTGGCTATCCTTGGAGCCCTTAAGGACAAGTGTGTTGAGTTGTTGTAAGGCTATCCTTGGAGCCCTCAAGGCCAAGAGACGTGGTGATCGTGTTGTCGTTTTATCGGTTACTTGGAGCCATCAAAGCCAATATGAAGTGCTAGTGATACCTTGGTTATTCGACCTTAACCAAGAAGGAGAGACGTAGACGATTTATCATCGAACTTCCATAAACATATTCTCTCATATTTATCGCTTTATTTACTTTCTGTCATTTACTTACCGCATTTATTTTAATTTCCCTAAATCTTCCGCTTGCGTTTTTACAAAATTATTTTAAATTTCTAAATTTTCCAATAGAACCTAATTTGCCCCCCCATTAGGTTCTAAAAAGTTGTATCAGAGCCCACTTTTTTTTTAATTTTTCAAAAGGCTCTATGGCAAATCTAGCGAGTGATTATGCTCAAGGGCAATTTACCAATCGTCCTCCTCTTTTCAATGGCATAAATTACGTGTGAGGCCTCGATTCTAATCATCTAATCAAGAATTAATCCTGTCGATAATCAATCAAGAGTCAAGTTGGAAACCCAAATTAAAAAAAAATTAATTGCAGGTGAACAGTGCTCGCTCGATCGGTAAAATCTTACCGATCGAACGGCCGAAAATAATCAAAGTTCTGCCCAGAATTTTAAGGCCCCCGCTCGATCGGTAATATCTTACCGATCGAGCGGATACAAAAATGCCCATTTTTTGATTCTGCACAGGTATGCTCTGAACCAAAAAATCAGAGTTTCTCTCATACAAATTCAACTCCAAAGTACAACAATTCAAAAGCATAACTCACTCCAACGACATGCATAATTCAATACAAATGTAGTTATAGAGTTATACAATATACGAACTAATAGAACATACTCCATCTCTAAGTTCTCAATACAATACAAATACATGTTCGAATACAAGAGTTAAACTTCTAACAACAACGAGCCCTCACTTCTATCATCTCAACACATAGCCATGCGATCTCTGACTCGGTCCTGCCCCACCTGTTTCCAAGCACACACACAATGATAAGACAACAGCCGGATAAACCGGTGAGAATAACTCCCAGTATAAGAGACAAACATGCTATATCAAATAACCATCTCAAGTAATGATATAAACAACTTTCACATAATCAAATGAAAGTGCAATGAATGCATTACTTCAAATCTCTAGATTATCAAGCTCAGATAATCAAAATGCATCTCATATTTTCTTTTCTTCGGTTGGGATCCCGAGGATAAAATATCACAACGATCACACCGAACTCCCATTTCGAGGCGGATTATGTATATTTCAATCATCTAGACTCCGGAGCATTATAGAGAGTTAAATCTTGCAATTGTAGTAATTCGCCTACAAAGCCACTCAACTATAATTCCCAGAACGTCTAATTCAAAATGAAATAATCATTTGGCTCAATATGAATGCACGTGAATTTTAATACATTCAATCAATAAACTCAATTAGTTCACATAAACATTCAAGTATGTGATTTTTCGAGGACACTCGAATCAATCCGGATTCTAGTTAATCATCCTATTCTTTCCAATATCGTCTTATACCTTCTCGTTGATTCACAATCTTCAATCGGCTTCGATCTTTAGAACAATCCAAAGCTGCAACCTCGCAACTCCACTAGCTTCAATTCAATCTATAAAAGAATCCACAAAGATCAATTTCGACAATCCAAACTCCAATCAAACACGGTTCGATCAAATCGACGAAACGATATTCAAAACTCAAAATGACGGCATAACGACTATATTCTGATCAACAGAAAACACAGACAACATAATATCGATCCAATAAACTCATATCAAACATCAATCATCCAATACAACTCAAATCCAACAAATCCAAAACTGAAAATCTCAAAAATCATCAATAAAATCATAACAATTCCGAACGATGTTCTATCTCCGATCCGACAGAGAATAAACACTACCAAGTAGTTCAAGAACAACGTCCCTGATTATCGTTCGATTCTATCAACTTCCAAAAAATCAAACTTCAAATAAATAAGAGAAACTTAATTCAGAACGGAGCTCTCTCAGCCGTGATCGTTAATATAACTTCAAAAATAATTCCTATCGGACGGATCGAGTCAAAACCGAACTTTCAGAAGCTTGAAAAGCTTTTCCCACGCCTTCAATGGAGGAACACGGCAAGGAGGAAGAAGATTGAATGATAAAAAAAAAAAGTTAAGTCATGCTTATATATATGTTAAAGTCCAATTTTGCATTTTAGTCCCTGAAAATCCAAAAATTGCAAAATGGTCCTTGATATAAATCAAAACGGCACTCGAGTAATTAAATCTTCGGTTATCTAAAATAAACTCATTTAAGACAAATTCGAGACGTTAAAATTCTCCCCCTCTAAGAATAGATTTCGTCCTCGAAATCAAATCAAATCAATCAAATAAGATTAGAATAAAGAATTTGTAGCACCTAAAATCCAATCTACTAAATTGCGTGAATTAAATTAAATAAATATTATGATTAATATTTTTAAGTTTTATTGAGTTAAATTCTTTATGTGAATTATGTGTTAATAAAATATTAATTATTTATTCAAATGATTCTTTTGTACTAACTATTTAATTAATGTTTTAATTGTTTAAGTTTATTTATTTAAATAATTTTATTGCGTAATTTACTTGTTTTAAAGATTTTTAAGATTTAAGATTTGTTTATTTAAGTAATTTTTAAACGTTTAATATTTTCCTATTTAAATTATTTGAATTGTCCAGTTTATTTATTTAAAATAATTAAAGTTTATCGATTAGTTATTTAATTTATTTTAAATGTCTAGCTTATTTATTTAAATATTTTTTATCTGTCCAAATCATTTTAAAAGGTTTCTTATACCGCTTGTGTTATTATTTAAATTATTTTTAAACGTTCGTTTAGTTTGTTTAAATTATTTTCTAATCGCTCTGTTATTATTTAAATATTGCATTAATCCCAGTGACATCAAAATATTATAAGTATTGATTTTTAATTCCTAAGATAGTGCCTAAATTCATTTTTTTTATATTTATACATTTAATTGCTTGAATTTAAATTGCTTAAGTTTCTTTTAAAGTTATAGTTGCTCAATTTATTAAGTTATTTATCTTGAGATACTTGAGTTAGTAATTTCCAGTTTCGGCAAGCGACGATGGTGGACTTTGGCGATAAGTTTCCAAGATTTTTATTTCTAAAATTTTGAAGTGAGAGAAATGAGGAGTTTAGACTAGAAGTTTGATTTTTGAGTTTTCGGGCATAAAAAACCACTTTTATCATTTTCTTGAGTTTATTCTTTAACTTTTTCAAAAGTTAGGATTTTATTAAATCCGAATTAGTAAAAACCTAATTTAAATACCTTGACTTGGAATTTTTAAATTTAAGTATTTTAAAGGTGCAAAGTTGTTGAGGTAAAGTTGTAATACTTAGACTAGCACTTTTACAAGTGTAGTAACACTTTTAAAATACACCTACACACTACATACTAAAACTTTTAACCTAAAATAAATCATTTGTTTCAAACCCTAGCCCCATTTTTCATGAAGGAGCCCCCACCCCCCACCCCCTGTCATTTCTTTGTTTCCCATTGGCCACCACTCCCCTTCATCTTTCCGGCCGCCGTCGCCGGAGGACCACCTTGGAAGGTCCACCTTGGTGTTGGTTTGAAGTTTCAGCCCTCATTCCCTCTTGATTTTGTTTTTTTTTTTTTGTAGCAAAGGTTGAAGGCAAATATAAGCTTTTCTTGGGCTCTCAATCAAGCTATCTATGTTCTTGTGCCTATTGTTTCATTTAATTTTCAAAATGCTTAAGACTTTCAGCATGTTAGGTTCGATTTTTTCATACTTTTCAGCATAGTGATATGTTATTTTCGAAAATTGGTGTATGCATTAAGTTTAAGGGGTTACATGGTGATTGTGATTGGAAATTTGAGGTGTTTTGATTGCTGGTAGCGCTTATCGTGTCACGCCCAAATTACCCGACTCAATCAGATAAATAAAAACATGCAGTAGTGTGAGTAGGGATCGTTCCCATGAGAAAAAGGGAAATTTAAAAATGTTCTTTAAAATTAAAAAGGGGATTTTGAATTAAGATTAACCACTAAAAATTCAAAAACAATTTATAATAAAATTCTATAACTGTCAAGTAAGATTAAAAATTAAACTGAAGAAATCAATAAGAAACAAGACTTGGTATCGGTCGACTACACCCTTGATATTATTTATTCAATCATTGATCACCTGAAAATAATTAATCCTATCAAATATTCACAATTGGAAATTTAATTCCTGTTTCACCTTAATTTTAGTTAACTAGACACAAGCGTTCTAAGCTAACCCTTACCCCATAAATTAACCCAATACAAGCGATTAGACTTAAATCCACGGTAGCATTCAAACTAGCAAAACTGATAAACCTAGACAACACATACACAAGCGGATGTATTTAGCGTAGTCAATTGTTATTCCTATAATTTAATAAACTCACAAGCAGACGATTATTAATTGTAGTTGCTTCACAAATCAGATAATTCAAACAATTACGGATTTGAATTCCAATTTAGCATTCGATTGTATAATGAAATCCTAAGATGTCCAATCTAAAAAATCTAATACACAAACATATCAATCAATTCAGAATAACTCTTGATACTTGATAAAAATCAAACATTGAAAATCAAAATCTCATGAATTAATAAATCAAAGGCTTCGTCTCCCTCAACCAAGTACTAGAGTTTAGCCAACAATACTCATGAATTTTCTACAAAAATTCATGAGAGAAAATAAAATTAAGAAAAGATAGATGAAAACCTAGCCTTCAGAGAGAGTTCTTCCCGTTCTAAGCGTGTAGAATCCTCTAAATATCTCTCCAAAACAGAATTAAAAGTCTAATAAAAGTCTAGAGCCTTAATTAAAAGAGTTTCCAAAATTATAAATTTCTTCACGCAACAGACCCGCACGCTCGATCCTGGAATAATGCGCGATCGAGCGCGCGATACTGGGCAACTTTCTGCTTTGAAAATTCCTTGGGCGCGCTTGATCCGGGAAGAATGTACGATCGAGCGGGCGAGTTGAGGCAGCCTACTGTCTTGAAAATCTCATGACCGCGCTTGATCTGGAAAAATGCCAGGATCGAGTGCATGCTTCTGTGATGAAAAATATGCTCTGCTGCTTTCTTTGGACGCATGGACGCACTTAGATTTCTTTAATCAAAACATGGTAATTCCTACACAATAAATAAAAACTAAGTTAAGAAGCTCAATGCATGACATAAAATAAAAATAGAATAAAACATGAACAATGACACAAAATGCATGAAAAACACTTAACAAAATGACACTAAAAATGCAAACAAAATAATACTATCAAATTCCCCCACACTTGAACCTTGCTCGCCCTCGAGCAAGTTATACAAAAGAAAATATGTAAACAAGAATCAAGAAATACTACGGAGCACTGGCCTCAGTTCATCTTTCAAAATTTTCACATCCATCCATCCAACTCACATTGTTTTGAAAATTTTAAAACCAGACTGATTTCACCTCACAAACTTATAAATCCCGCAACTCTAGTTCAAAACACTCGCCTCCAAATCCAATTAACACATTCATAGATCATGATGACTTTTCATGGTTTCACAGGATTACAATGAATAGAAATCAAATCAACACACTCACAATCGGTTAAACACAAAGAAATCTAGTGTGTGCATGTTTTGATCAAAAATTATACTCATGAATAGTGTCAATCGACAGTCCATAGGCAAAATTCTCGCAACCCTCTCCACTAGTATATTGGGCGATTGTGACTCGGTCAATAGGTCTTAATTGGCTTATAATGTAGGCTTGGCTTATAGCAACAATAAAGGAAAATAATTCAAAGAGGGAGTAAATTATGTCTATCTTTAGATTTCACTCCTTTTCATTCAGTTTTCACACCGCTTTTCACTTCATTGATCTTCATTTTTTCTTTTCTAATGCTTTTCACCATTAAATTTTCCTTCTTTTTCACCACTTTTTTCATCATTTTTTTTCCATCCCCTTTTCACTACTATTTTTTTCTTTTCTTTCAAGCTATCATCACACCATTCCATATTAACCATTCAACGCAGGAGCATAAAATAATTTTAACATTCAACTCACTCCCTTAAAGGTAGGAAACAGTGTTTAGGCTATGGGTAGTAGTTGTAGGACCTTGAAATAATGCCGAATGGGGGTTTACCACACGTTTGCATGCATGCCATTCGTTTTTCAATCAGGCTCAAACAAGGTACTAGGGATAGTTAATAAAGTGGGTGGCTTGAAAAGCTCAAACGAATTTAGAAAAATTGCCTACATCACTCCTAAGTCACAGTTTACCCGTATTTCACATCGAGGGGTGTTTGAAAAAGTTCTAGACATGTCTCAATTCACAATCAACTCATAAAAATATTAATCAGTGCAGAAAAGAGAAATCATCAACCGTAAACGATGATTTTGCACAAAATTCAGAAATATGCACCTCATGTGCTCATATATATGCGAAAGCTCAAAGGGCATCTAAGGACAAAAGATTCAAGAAAATTTAGGCCCAAATAATCCAAACAATGCCTCAATCCTATCCATGTTTGTATGTTTCAAAATTAAGATTTGAGTATAATTCACAGAGTATGTAGGAGTTCATTCGTCTGCTGAGTTCCATCAGTGCAAAAAGTTGTGAGATAGACATGGAATTCACAAACAAAGCTTCATCATTGGCCAGGCTACTCGTTTCTTTTTTAACTCAATACAAAATGAAATAGAATGCTAAAATCCTAAAATGAACTAAATGCAACAATGCAACAAAAACAACAATGCAATGAAATGCAATGCATGAATGCACCCCCCCACACTTAAACGAAACATTGTCCTCAATGATTGAGAACTAAACTATACAAAAGCACACAACAAAACAAGTAGCAATAAAAAAAACAAACAAACAAAATGATGCAATGCAAAAAGTAAAAAGAAAACTCCCCAGATCTATGGATTGGCGTCCGCCCCGTCCTCATCATGCTCTGGCGGTGGCACTGGGTTTACCCAAGGAAACTCAAAAGGTGGCGGGAAAGGAACAACTGGTGGGAGCGTGGTGGGATCAATCCCTAGCCTCTCGGAGATGCCACGAGATATGTAGTCCAACACCTGAAAATTTGCAGCCGTGGCCGAGCTGAAGGTATTCTGGTGCTGAGTAAAGGCGGCCATCTCTTGAACAGTAACTGTAGTAGGGCGGCGCTGAGGTGGAATAGGACGCACCGGATCGTGGACCGCCACAAACTGGTCATCCACCACAAATTGGTTCCGCCTATAAGCCCTCTTGGCATCAACAGCTGCTTGGTCAATGGGTCGCATCTTCTGCAACCATTCCTCGTCCGCTCTAGCTTGCACACCAGCTCGCATGCATAACTGTGTAATGATCATGGGAAAGAAAAGACCGGCTGTCCTAGAAGTGATCGACTGACGTATCTGATCATGAATAACTCGACCCACATTAACCGGGAATCCAACATCGAGAGCATATAGCAACACAACACGCTCAACATGCACTTCACTCGTGTGTGAGATTGGCATCAGATGGCGGCACAGGAATGTGTACCAGGTAGCCGGACCCACAAAAAGATATTTCTCTTTGAAGCATTTGAAAGTGATCGGATCCAACCAAGCAGCCCCGGTAAAGCACACCTGATAAAGGATTTCATGGACATCCGGGTAAAGGGTCGCGCTTTGGAATATGCTGTCATCGACATCTGGTGTCTCTAGCATGGCATTCAACACAGAAGCTACGTAGGAAACTAAAGTTCCCCGGACAAAGGCCTTGCCATCCGTCCGCTCCGCAGCATTAGCATAGAACTCCCTAACAAGAGGGACGATTGCTAGAGCGGGTTGCCTACAGAACGTTCCCTACCCACGTGCCAATACTTGAACCGCCACTTCGTTTTCATTCGCATCTAGATCAAAACCCCTCTCAGTAATAGGGGAGCGATGATTCTTGGCATGGTCGTAGCGATCCCGAGCCGCTTGATAGACAAAATGGCCGGCAAGGTTTAAGGATGCGGTTGCAGCTCGTGTACCTTGGCGAGAAGATTCGCCTCTCTCTGTAGTGCGTTTTGGACCCATGAGCACCCAAAAAATTGCAAGAATTGGTGGATGAGGCAATTCGTCGAATACCTTGTGGACACCAACAATTTCGGCTTTTCTAGCAAAATATGGTCGTGGAGAAGTAGAGAGGAGGGAATAAATGAAGATTCCAAGCCCTTGAATGATCCTGTAATAGATTGATAACAAATTGTGAACAATTCTGAAATTTCGAAAATTTGGGGAAAAAGGGTTCTAAGGGCCGAGGGAAATTTTGAAAGGGGGAGTGGGGGAAAAGAGCATAAAACTGCACAGAAATAAGGCGAGATGAGGGGCGCGCTCGATCCTAGAAATATACTCGATCGAGCGCGCCTCTTAAATATGCGGACAGTAACTTTGGTAAAATTGCGCGCTCGATCCGGTGAAATGCCAGGATCGAGCGCGCCTCTTAAATACTTGGGGCAGTGCGCTCGGGTTTTCTGCGCGCTCGATCCAAGGAAATGTCAGGATCGAGCGCGCCTCTTAAAAATTACTTTTTTAATTTTCCAAAAATTTTCCGAAAATCAATTAAAAACAAAATTCAACAAAACAAAAAAAATTAAAATGAAGCAAAAACAAAAACTAAAAAGGAATAGAAATACTGGGTTGCCTCCCAGTCAGCGCCTTTGTTTACGGTCATTGGCTCGACTGAATGATGTAGTTCATTATGATGGTTTAAACTTTGTTCCTTTGTCCACCTTCACCCACTTAAGAAATTTTCCAGTTAATGTCCCATGCTTTTTTTGCTTCGATTTCTTGGGGATTCTTTTTGCTCGGTCAGGAGGACGTTTTGTCTCAATTTTAGGTACCTGCATATCAGAGAGAAAAATTTCAGTAGTAGAAATTTCAGCAGGCGTTGCAATAGTCTCCTTAACCTTATCACCATTCACAACCTTATCGTGTTCTTGCAACAAGTTATTAATGATATCAAGATTATTAACAATACTTTCACAATCAGGAATTCGCAAGTTATCAAAAATATAAAACTTAACAATCTCCCTGAGTCCTTGCATTTTGTAGGTGTTGGAAAACTGTGTTCAGATCAATTAAGAATTGATACCCGATGCAGCGGAAGTTTTAAAAATTTTATTTTTATTATATGGAACGATTCCATATATGGGCATCAAAACTTTTACGATTAAATTTGTTCAAGTAAAAATAAAATCACAATTAAATTTTTACCTCGTCAAGCAAAGGTTTGATCGTGGACTCCAACAGAATTTAATCTGCTCTTCTTGTAAATCCCGGGAACCGATGACAGTCACGATCTAACTCCGAAATTAGGTCCACGAATGAAAAACAGAAACCCTCTGATTGACTGCACTAGAAATCAATCAGATGTTTTACATAGAGAATAAACAGATATGATCTGTTAATTCGATTTGTAATTTTTCACAAAAATCACAAGTCGAATTTTCTCCAAAAGGGACAGAGAAATTTTTGAAAAATCCTCTTGAATAGCATAGAGTGAATTTCGAAAATTGCAGTATTCAATGTATGTAATTTTTGAACCCAACACCTCTATTTGTAGATAATTTCTAGTTATAATTGTATCAGGACTCTAACTCCTTAAAGCCCACAATCCATAACTTAAGCCCAACAAGCCAAGCCTGTTGTTATAGAAATTAATATAAAATTCATCGTGACTCCGATTGATAAACTGATTTCACCAATGTGCACAGAAACCATTTCTGCATCTTTTAGAGTCAAGATAATTTTTCTGAATCCGAATTCAGTGATTTCCAAAAATGTCCATCTCTATGTCATTTTAGAAAATCCCACTCCCTTTAGTTAAGAAGTCCAACTTCTCTTTCATTAAATTTAACTCTTTAAATTTAACTATCTCTACGGGATTTTAGTAATCCATTACTTGTGTAACCCTCAATGGTTCAGGAATACAGCTAGCCGTGGGCTCACAACTCCTTGTGACTCGAAACAACAATTTCTGACTTACCCATCGAATCATGGTAAGAGCGCCTAGCAACATCGCCCCATGATTCCCTAGGTATTACTGATAGTGCCTGCAAGAACCAGTAGATTTTGGTTAGCGTACAGTACGATCCCTTCATCCATATATCCCGATCTAATGAACAACCATTGGTATATCGAGAGTCGTTCGAGATTCGATAACTATGCATAACATCTCGGAGATCTATTAGTGACATCGCATGTGTTACTAGGAACACCAAGTAACCTAAAACACATCATGTACTCTGGCCAGAGATTCGTCACACTAATATCTCCTCAGATCGCATAGGATATCCACACTCGCAAGTATGTGGTGAATCCTTGACAACAAAGCATCGACTCCTATATGTGTTGTAACTGTACCCAATCCCGACACCTGATGACCCCAATAGAGTCGGTAAATGAGTCAAAGTACAGTACTAGCATATAGAGTCTCAATGATGTTTCAAGTAATAAGGACTAATGGTGTACAACCAAAACCAAGGACTTTATCCACTCGATAAGTGATAACCACTTGGAAAGTCCGAATACGGTAGTTCGATCATTCATCATATGAATATCCATTTGCATGCTTTGAACATCTCTATGTTCCACACAAATGAAACGTGGTACTCGGCATCGCAAATGCTAGTCTCAATCTTGAGCGATCCTTATCTTTATTTGCGGACGACTCAATTGACTAGGAACAGTTTAGAATATACAGTGACTATAAGATTTGTTTCATGATAGCCATCCCCATGTGCTACCACATCTTACATACACTATAGTATATTCAAGGTCTTCATCAAAACAACAATAGTATATCATAATATAACATTATGAAGAAAGATAAAGTCAATGCCATTATAAAAATGTAAATTATATTAAACAAAAGATTGTTTTACATAGAGTTATAAAAGCCCTTAGCCACAAGTTTGCTAACCGGGCACCCACTCTTTCAATCTCCCACTTGCCCTAAAGCCAACTAGTCATACTACGTAATCCCATTGCTTCGCGATGTTTGTCAAACAATGGTCCTGGCAAAGGCTTAGTAAGCGGATCAGCGATATTGTCTGTAGAGGCCACTCTCTCGACACTGATGTCTCCTCTTTCCACGATCTCCCGGATGATGTGGTATTTTCTCAGTACGTGTTTGGACTTCTGATGAGACCTTGGTTCCTTTGCTTGAGCAACAGCACCCGTGTTGTCACAGTACACCGGGACTAGACCAACAGCTTCAGGAATTACACCCAACTCTTGGACTACTTTCTTGTACACGATAACCATATCTTTGTTGACTGCAACATCCCTACATCATTCCCCATGAGTAGGATGTCATCAACATAAAGTACTAAGAATGTTACCGCATTTTTAACTACTTTCTTGTACATGCATGGTTCCTCTGAGTTCTTGATAAAACCAAAATCCTTTATCGTTTCATCAAATTTCTGGTTCCAACTTCTTGATGCTTGTTTGAGACCATATATTGATCTTTGAAGCTTGCATACCTTATGCTCGCTTCCCATGGATGTGTATCCCTCAGGCTGCATCATATAGATCTCTTCCTTAATGTTTCCATTAAGAAATGCAGTCTTTACATCCATTTGCCATATCTCATAGTCATACCATGCTGCTATGGCAATAAGGATTCTTATGGACTTGAACATTGCGACTGGTGAAAAAGTTTCATCATAGTCAACTCCTTGTCTTTGAGTATAACCTTTTGCCACCAATCGTGCCTTGTAGGTCAATACCTTTCCATCAGGCCCAAGCTTTCTCTTGTAGATCCATTTGCACCCAATTGGAACAATTCCATCGGGAGGATCTACTAAAGACCAAACTCGGTTAGAATGCATCGAGTCTATTTCTGATTGCATAGCTTCAAGCCATAAATTCGAATCCGCATCAGAAATTGCTTCCTTGAAGTTTCTTGGATCACATCCAATGTCGGGTTCACTTTGATCCCCTTCAAGAAGAAGACCATATCTAATAGGAGGCCTAGAATTCCTCTCGGATCTCCAAGTAATAGGCATGTCTTGTGATGATTCTTGAGGTGTAGGATCGCTATTTTGTATCTCGGATTCTTCTCGAATTTCTTCGAGTTCCATAATCTTGCCTTTCTTATCCAATAAGAACTCCTTCTCCAAGAAGGTGGCATTCCTTGAAACAAACACTTTTGTTTCAGCAGGATGATAGAAATAATATCCGATTGAATTCTTCGGATACCCTACAAAATAACATAATGTGGATCGACTATACAACTTATCTCCCACTGTCTGCTTCACGTAAGCAGGACATCCCCAAATTCTCAAGTACGAATACTTAGGAGCTTTGTCATTCCATAACTCGTATGGTGTTTTATTTACTGCTTTAGTGTGGACGTTGTTCAACAAAACTACCGCCGTTTCAAGCGTGTAGCCCCAAAACGAAGGTGGGAGCTCAGTGAAGCTCATCATGGATCGAACCATGTCCAACAAAGTTCGATTGCGACGCTCCAAAACACCATTAAGCTGAGGTGTCATAGGAGGAGTCCACTGAGAGAGAATCCCATTCTCTTTTAGATAGTCCAAAAACTCGGTAATTAAGTATTCTCCACCTCTGTCCGATCGAAGAGCCTTAATACTTTTACCTAGTTTGTTTTCTACTTCAGCCTTGAATTCTTTGAACCTTTCAAATGCTTCAGACTTATATTTCATTAAATATAAATACCCATACCTATAATGATCATCAGTAAAGGTAATGAAATAGGTGTTGCCACATTTAGTACCAATCCTAAATGGACCGCAAACATCTGTATGGATCAAATCCAACAGATTTTGACTACGCTCAGGTTTCCCTTTGAAAGGAGATTTAGTCATTTTTCCCTTTAGGCAGGACTCACAAGTAGGTAGAGAGTTAATATCAGACATATCAAACATGCCCTCTCCCACTAGCTTGTTCATCCTCCTTTAGGAAATATGACCTAGCCTAGCATGCCAAAGGTTTGCCGGGTTTTGACTATCATTCTTCCTTTTAATTGTTGCTACCGGTTTATCAACATAATTAATTGGAACATCTTTTAATTTTAAGCTATATAGATCGTTTTCAAGTTGTTCATTTCCAATCAAACATTCATTCTTGTAAATATTACAAATCCCATTCACAAAATTGCAAGAAAAACCATCTCTATCAAGCATAGAAATAGATATAATGTTTTTGACCAAATCCGGAACATATAAAACATCTCTCAAAAATAACTTAAAATTTTTCTGCAAAACTAAATAAATGTCTCCTATAGCTTTGGCTTCGACTCTAGAACCATTCCCGAGCCTTAGCTGGGTCTCACCCATCCTTAGCTTACGACTTCTTGTCATCACCTGCAAATCATTGCAAATGTGAGATCCACATCCGGTATCCAATACCCAAGAAGAAGTATTAAGCAAAACATTTATTTCAATGTAAAACATACCCTTTGCAGTTCGCAACTGTTTGAGGTATTCCTTGCAGTTACGTTTCCAATGATCGGGTTTCTTGCAGTAATGGCAAACGTTTTCATCTTTTATCCCATTTGAAACTTTGGCCTTTCCCTTCTTATTTGGTACAATCTTCTTGGGTGGGGCAGAACGTTTCTTACCCTTTCCACTTGGTCCTTTCTTAGAGTTAGAAGAGGAGCCAACCAAGAGTACCGGTTTATCCTTTTAGTGTGGCTTCATATGTGACAAGCATATTTACCATCTCTTCAAGGGTGGCCTCTATCTTGTTCATATTGAAGTTCATCACAAAACCGTCAAACGATGAAGGAAGTGATAGAAGCAACAAGTCCGCGCTAAGTTCATGCTCCAAAGTCAAGTCGAGTGTTACCAACTTTTCAGTGAGCCCAATCATGCGCACCCCATGCTCACGGACCGAAGTCCCATCTCGCATGCGGCTCGTCATGAGCTCTCTGACGGTGGCATACCTCTCCGACCTTGACTGAGCTCCAAAGAGTTCCTTGAGGTTCTTGTGAATGTCAGCAGCATTCACGGTATCCTCGAATCTCCTTTGAAGCTCATCAGACATCGAAGCCTGCATGTAGCATTTGGCTTTGATATCATGGTCCCACCATAAATCAAGTTTGGCCAACTCTTCTGGACTTGTATTAGCCGGGGCTTCCTTCGGAGGCGGATTCTCTAACATGTAGAAAGCTTTTTCCGAAGTAAGAATAATTTTCAACTTACGGAACCATTCCGTATAGTTTGCGCCAGTCAATTTGTTTTGTTCGAGAATTGAAAACAGTGGATTGCGAGAAGTCATTGTAATAGTATACTGAAAAGGAAACAGACAATAATCAATGATTGTTTAATTAATTAAATAATCCATAAAATATGGCGAATTTTAATTTTATGAATTACACTCCCACTATTTTAACGATTTCACTACCCTCTAGTGAAAACGGGAAACTGTTTTCCTTAGTGAGAACATGGAGTCCAATTGACAAATCATGATCCCGAAGAATATCAGCCAACCATAATTTTCAAAAGGTAGAGCCCAATTACTTCCAAAGTAACCCCCATGTTTTTACCTCATGTCCAATAAAGGCCCAATAATATGACGTCGTTTATTGTGACATGTCAAGATAACCCATCAATATTAAGTTGTGATGGACGGTCGCCATGTGGATCCCCAATAATATGAGCCAATCCCATGGGAGTTCCACCCAACTTACAACATGTGTCGATCCAATGTACAGCTTTTCGACGAACGGGCCCCCTCAATAATATGAGTCGGACCGTATCCGCGGGTAGCATCTCATACATTGATCGTTGATGGAAGGTAGGAATATTTAAACAATATTTAAATTCCATTTTTATTAATCTTGATATCAATTTTAAATCATATTTAAAATGAGGAATTTTTAATTTTGAAAATTTGTCTCATCATGCAATTTATGTATGCTTGCGGGATTCATACAATTTAGTCTAAACATGCATACATCAATAATATCATATATTATTTAAGGATGATCGATCCCATTAACTAATCGACCCGTGGTTGCCAATCACGAGTCTAAGTCCAATCCTAGGTGATATGCAAGTATGCAATGCAATCCTATTATATTGAGCTTCTAATTTACATTTCTTCGGTCTTCATTGTCTGCTGGGCCCACCATTTCTTCAAATCTTTGTCTCCCACTAAGTCTAATAAATTTATAATAAATTTCGATGACAAATAGGGGATACATTTTTAGGGGTGGGAATGAGCCATAAACCAGGCCCACTTTTATTACATATGACAATCATATTTGGGCTATAAACCAAGCCCATAAATAAACACCAACAACAATAAGACAAATGTAAATCACCTAACATACACCTAAAAAATTGGTCAGGACAATCGATCATCCTTTATCCATTAATTAATTCAATAATTAAATAATTGGATAAACATGCAAAGGCATCATAATTTAAAAGATAAAATCATATTTTATCTTATCCATCCATAAGATCATATCTTATCATCAATTGTACCAAAATAATCAATTTTATAAAATTTAATTTAACGGATAAAATTTATAAATTTTTCAAAAATTCAAATTTATCCAAAAATCAATTTTAAAATTTTCGGACTCAAACAATTCGATCCGATGCCTCGTGAACCAATCAAAAACAGTTTTCGATCGGATCAAAAACTAGAATTTCAAAAAATTTAAAATTTTAATTAAAAATTAAAAAATAATTTTTTCTGGCTGCCCGGACAATCCCGGGCAGCCCGCGCCCCAAAAAGGGGCCCGGCCAGGGCAGCCCGTCGCTGCCCAGATCGCTGCCCTGGGCAGCGACGCTCGCTGCCCCGGGCAGCGACGATCGCTGCCCCGATTTGCCCATTAAAATATAATTTTAAAATTTTCGTTTTGTTTCAAAAAACTGAGGCTTAAAAATTTTGTACAATCGATTAATTTAATCGTTTGATCTGAGCAACCTGGCTTTGATACCACTGTTGGAAAACTGTGTTCAAATCAATTAAGAATTGATACCCGGTGCAGCGGAAGATTTAAAATTTTTATTTTTATTATATGGAACGATTCCATATATGGGCATCAAAACTTTTACGATTAAATTTGTTCAAGTAAAAATAAAATCACAATTAAATTTTTACCTCGTCAAGCAAAAGCTTGATCGTGGACTCCAACAGAATTTAATCTGCTCTTCTTGTAAATCCCGGGAACCGATGACAGTCACGATCTAACTCCGGAATTAGGTCCACGAATGAAAAACAGAAACCCTCTGATTGACTGCACTAGAAATCAATCAGAAGTTTTACGTAGAGAATAAACAGATATGATCTGTTAATTCGATTTGTAATTTTTCACAAAATTCACAAGTCGAATTTTCTCCAAACGGGACATAGGAATTTTCGAAAAATCCTCTTGAATAGCATAGAGTGAATTTCGAAAATTGCAGTATTTCGAACCCAACACCTCTATTTATAGATAATTTCTAGTTATAATTGTATCAGGACTCTAACTCCTTAAAGCCCACAATCCATAACTTAAGCCCAACAAGCCAAGCCTATTGTTATAGAAATTAATATAAAATTCATCGTGACTCCGATTGATAAACTGATTTCACCAATGTGCACAGAAACCATTTCTGCATCTTTTAGCTTCAAGATAATTTTTTTGAATCCAAATTCAGTGATTTCCAAAAATGCCCATCCCTATGTCATTTTAGGAAATCCCACTCCCTTTAGTTAAGAAGTCCAACTTCTCTTTCATAAATTTAACTCTTTAAATTTAACTATCTCTACGAGGTTTTAGTAATCCATTATTTGTGTAACCCTCAATGGTTCAGGAATACAGCTAGTCGTGGGCTCACAACTCCTTGTGACTCGGAACAACAATTTCCGACTTACCCATCGAATCATGGTAAGAGCGCCTAGCAACATCGCCCCATGATTCCCTAGGTATTACTGATAGTACTTGCAAGAACCAATAGATTTTGGTTAGCGTACAGTACGGTCCCTTCATCCATATATCCCGATCGAATCAACAACCATTGGTATATCGAGAGTTGTTCGAGATTCGATAACTATGCATAACATCTCGGAGATCTATTAGTGACATCGCATGTGTTACTAGGAACACCAAGTAACCTAAAACACATCATGTACTCTGGCCAGAGATTCGTCACACTAATATCTCCTCAGATCGCATAGGATATCCACACTCGCAAATATGTGGTGAATCCTTGATAGCAAAGCATCGACTCCTATATGTGTCGTAACTGTACCCAATCCTGACACCTGATGACCCCAATAGAGTCGGTAAAAGAGTCAAAGTGCAGTACTAGCATATAGAGTCTCAATGATGTTTCAAGTAATAAGGACTAATGGTGTACAACCAAAACCGCGGACTTTATCCACTCGATAAGTAATAACCACTTGAAAAGTCCGAAGAGGGTAGTTCGATCATTCATCATATGAATATCCATTTGCAAGCTTTGAACATCTCTATGTTCCACACCAATGAAACGTGGTACTCGGCATCGCAAATGCTAGTCTCAATCTCGAGAGATCCTTATCCTTATTTGCGGACGGCTCAATTGACTAGGAACAGTTTAGAATATACAGTGACTATAAGATGTGTTTCATGATAGTCATCCCCATGTGCTACCACATCTTACATACACTATAGTATATTCAAGGTCTTTATCAAAACAACAATAGTATATCATAATATAACATTATGAAGAAAGATAAACTTAATGTCATTATAAAAGTGTAAATTATATTAAACAAAAGATTGTTTATACATAGAGTCATAAAAGCCCTTAGCCACAAGTTTGCTAACCGGGCACCCACTCTTTCAGTAGGTACCTTCCTTTGAATGATAGCTGAGACTTGTTCTCCCAATTCGACTCTCTTACATCCCTTCAACTTATGTTTTCTTTTCGCAGTACATAATTCTTTCAAAAATTTAGCATAACGAGGTACTTGCTTAATAGCATCTAACAATGGAATATTTACCTCGCATCTACAAAAAGTTTCATATAATCCCTTAATACTTTCATCTTTCCAAGACTCTTTCAATTCTAAAGGAGAAGGGGCCACAGGCTTATAGTCAGAAAGCGGAGGAAACTTACCTCTTGATGCATTCTTTTGAATAGATTCACTCTCCTCAACCTTAGATTCCTTGTCATCTTCAGTCTCTACCTATAGCGACCCTACCCGGATCCACTACCTAATTAGAGTGATTAGCGCAAGCAACAATAATTAAAGCGTTAAATAGCGGATAATTCCAAAGTACAACAAATCCAATCGGCAGAATACAATCGACGATAGAAACAGTGTATAATTCTTTATAAAATCAAATCGAAATTAGGGTATCAGAATCCCTAACAAAACTACCTCTGCACGATAGCAACCTCAACCCTGCTGGGAACCACCAGGACCGTCCAGCCTCAGACCTGACCCGCCACAAGGTGTCCCAAAACGCGAAACATAAAGGGCGTGAGCGACTACGCTCAATACGGAAGCAATGATATAAATACAAATATGAGCATGCACATGACTTTAAAATCATGGTTAAATCACTTTACTCATGGCGCCTGGAATACACAGTACCGGGCAAGAGAGCGACTCCGCATGGTACTCGTATATTCCTGAGACACGAATCCTCAGGAAGAATCGCCTCGACTGATGGAAACTGTCATGACTCACATCATACCCGATGCAGTCTCCGTAAAAACATATGCATGTGCTAAAAACAGTAAAACATAGCCAATACAGCACATACATCATGCATCACACACATATGTATAAATATCATGCCGACTATCTCGATCAGTACATACGTACCTCTAACACTGCAGGTCAACTCCTAGCACACCCATCTAGGTCCAAAGCCTACAAGTCTGCTCTACTGCGTCTACACATGCAAAAGTCCATGCATCACTATAAATGCTCTAAAAGACTTAACTAAGCTATTTCATACTCCTAAATATTTTTAGGAAGCCAAATTATATCTTCATCCGTCGTCAGCCCGCTGGTGTAGAATCGCCTCAAAACTTAGGCACACCTCCGCTACGATGTCGGGATCGCTAGGCAAATTCCGGATTCCCAATAGATGCCTAGAACTCTGTAGATCTAAGTAAGAAGGTTCGAAAACCAGAGGAAAGGAGGGGAAATAGGTGCACAGAATGAGGGCTCGGACACCATATTTATAGACGGCGATCAGAACGTCTGATCCCTCATCGGAACGTCTGATCGCGAACGGAGCGTCCGATTGTGACATCGGAACGTCCGATGTCACCTCACATGCGTAAGCAGTGACGTCATCTTGCTGACGTTGGTGATGACGCCAACCCTAGCCAGAAAGGAACGTCCGATCCTCCAACGGAACGTCCGATCCCGATCGGAGCTTCCGATCTGTGATTCGGAGCTTCCGATCCACTTCGGATAATTTTAGGCAAAATTTAGTAATTAATTTCCTTAGTTACCTTGATTAATTGCGGGTCACTACATTCTCCCCCACTTAAGAAATTTCGTCCTTGAAATTACATTTTAAGGAAAACATAGAACGCAAAAGCAATGCTCTTATTACAACTGAACAATATACATTCGATACAACAGAGTACAATATCTTAAAACAACTCGGGGTGCTCGGCTAACATCCGACTCTCCAACTCCCAAGTAGCTTCCTCTGTACCTCTGCGTTGCCACTGTACCATCACCAACGGTATGCGCTTGTTAAGAAGCACCTTGTTCTTCCTGTCGAAAATCCTGAGAGGTTTCTCCACATATGACAAATCGTGGTCTAGTTGCACCTCAGTCGGACGCAAGATGTGGGACTGATCCGCCACGTACTGTCTCAACAAAGACACGTGAAACACATCATGAATCTTTGAAAGATTCGGTGTCAAGGCTAGATGATAAGCCACGTCTCCAACTTTCTCGAGAATCTCAAAAGGACCAATAAATCTTGGTGACAACTTACCCTTGAGACCAAACCTCATCACCTTCAGGAAAGGTGATACATGCAAGAATACATACTCTCCTTCTTCAAAATGAAGTGGCCTGCGGTGAGTGTTTGCGTAGCTAGCCTGTCGATCCTGGGATGCCTTAATCCTGCGTCGGATCAATTCTACTGCATCAGTCATCTGCTGAATCATCTGAGGACCCTCCACCTTCTGCTCACCCACCTCATCCCAAAACAAAGGTGTACGACAACGACGTCCATAAAGAGCCTCAAATGGTGCCATGCCAATGCTGCTATGGTAGCTATTGTTATAAGCGAACTCCACCAATGGCAAATGATCGTGCCATGCTGGGCCAAAATCCATTACGGTAGCTCGAAGCATGTCCTCGAGAGTACGGATAGTCCTCTCCGATTGTCCATCAGTCTCTGGATGATACGTTGTGCTCAAACTCAAAGTGGTACCAAGAGCACGCTGAAAACTCCCCAAAATTCTTGAGGTGAGACGAGGATCTCTGTCCCTCACAATACTCAGTGGAATACCATGCAAATGGACAATCTCTTGCACATACAGCCGTGCCATCCTGTCAAAGGTGAAATCCCGGTTATATGGTAAGAAATGCGCGGATTTCGACAATCGGTCAACAACAACCCAAATCGCGTCGCAATTCCTGGAAGACATAGGCAAGTGGGTGACAAAGTCCATCGTCACATGCTCCCACTTCCACTCAGGAATATCGAGATTGTGAAGTAGACCTTCGGTTCGACGATACTCTGCCTTGACCTGCTGACACACAAGGCATCGGGACACGAACTGATAAACGCTGCGCATCATTCCTTTCCACCAAAATTGAGTACGTAGATCCTTGTACATCTTCATGCTGCCAGGATGTACTGAGAACCTACTATGATGAGCTTGTGATAAGATCTCGTCTCTAAGTGTGGAATCATCAGGCACAACCACACGGCCAGAAAGACACAACAAACCATCCGCTTGAAAATGGAAACCAGCTGAATTCTCACCCTCAGTGAATCGGGCTAATCTCTGCATCTTGGGATCAACACCCTGTGCCTCACGAATACATCTATACAAGGCTGGCTCGGCAAGCACAGATGCAACACGAACTCCCTGTTGTTCCTTTTTATGACGGAAAGTGAAACCCAAGGAACAACACTCTTCGACCATTTGTGACACTGCACTGGTACGAAGGGAACTCAAATAAATCTTGCGACTAAGCGCATCAGCAACCGGATTAGAAGATCCTGGATGGTAATTGATTTCGCAATCATAGTCCTTCAGCAAGTCCATCCAACGGCGTTGTCGCATGTTCAACTTTGCCTGAGTGAACAGGTACTTCAAACTCTTATGATCAGTAAAAATCTGGAATCGTTCACCGTACATATAATGACGCCATATCTTCAGAGCAAAGACAATGGCTGCAAGCTCTAGATCATGTTCGGGATAATTCCCCTCGTGAGTCTTTAGTTTCCTGGAGGCATAGGCAATTACATGCCCATTTTGAGTCAACACACACCCCAAACCCTGAAGAGAAGCATCGGTGTGGACTACGAAACCACCAGATCCAGTCGGCAAGGATAGCACTGGAGCAGTCGTCAATCGACATCTCAACTCACGAAAACTGTCTTCGCACGCGGAAGACCACTCAAAAGATACATCCTTTCGCGTCAACTGTGTCAGAGGCCTGGCTATCTGAGAGAAATTCTCCACGAATTGACGGTAGTATCCGGCCAAACCCAAGAAACTACGAATCTCAGATGCTGTCGTTGGGCGTGACCAATTAATAATAGCCTCTGTCTTGCTAGGATCCACTGATACTCCATCTCTAGAAATGACATGACCAAGGAACACTACTCGGTCAATCCAGAAGTCGCACTTGCTGAGCTTAGCATACAACTGATGCTCTCGCAAGATCTGTAAAATAGTACGAAGATGAAAGGCATGCTCATCCATGCTACGAGAATACACAAGGATGTCATCGATGAACACTACAACGAACTTATCCAAGAGCTCTCGGAAAATCCTGTTCATCAAATCCATGAAAACAGCTGGAGCATTCGTCAGACCAAATGGCATCACTAAAAACTCATAGTGCGCATATCGAGTACGAAATGCTGTCTTCGAAACATCCTCGTCTCTAACTCGCAATTGATGATACCTAGAACGCAAGTCGATCTTGGAATAGATAGAAGTACCCTGTAATTGATCAAATAGATCGTCAATCCGCGGGAGAGGATACTTGTTCTTTACTGTCACTTTGTTCAACTGACGATAGTCAATGCACAAACGCATCGAACCATCCTTCTTCTTGACGAATAAAATCGGGGCTCCCCAAGGTGAAACACTGGGTCGAATGTAGCCCTTATCAAGAAGATCCTGCAACTGCTGCTGCAACTCTCGCATCTCAGATGGAGCTAATCGGTACGGTGCTCGGGAAATCGGCGCTGTCCCTGGCAACAAGTCAATGCCAAACTCGATCTCTCGCACAGGTGGTAAACCTGGAATCTCGTCGGGAAACACATCCGGGAACTCACTGACTACTGGTATCTCCTCCATGTCCAGACCTTCTAAGGATGCATCAATCGCATAGATCAGGTAGCCTTCCCCGCCAGACTCTAAAGCATGTCGGGCTTTCAGAGCAGAAACCACTGGCATCGAGGGTTGCGCTCCCTCACCATAGAAATACCAAGCATCCTCAGCCTCGGGGCGAAACTGGACAAATCTTTGGTAGCAATCCACTACCGCTCGATACGAAGTCAGAAGATCAATCCCGATGATACCATCAAAGTCATCCATCGCTAAAACCATCAGGTTAGCGCTCAACAGATGTCCCTCAAATCCCAAAATACAACCCAAAACAAGACGCTTAGCTAAGACTTCCTGACCCATCGGAGTCGAAACCGCTAACAAGATGTCTAAGGAAACAATAGGTAATCTATGCCTCTTAACAAACCGAGCTTATATGAATGAATAAAAAGCACCAGTATCGATCAAAAGATAAGCAGGAAAACCGCACAAACTAAAAGTACCTGCAATCATGTTCTCACTGTCTGCCTGAGCCTGCTCCTGGTTCAGCGCAAACACCTGCCCCTCACTACAAGAAAATTGCAAAACGACAACGGATATTATCCGTTGTCGTAGGGGGGAATAAAACCGTTGTAACTGGGGGCGTTGTAAAAAGCGTGCCCAATTACAACGGTTTTTATCCGTTGTCGTAGCTATCCTACCACAACGGTGTTGCAACAGTTTTTAACCGTTGTATTAAGTCACCTAAGACAACGGTTATGCAACAGTGTAAATTCGTTGTTATTGACTATTTAAGACAACGGTTTTTATACAGTTTATATTCGTTGTTGTTTATGACTTAAGACAACGGTTTTGGAACAGTTTAAATCCGTTGTTATAGGCAATTTAAGACGACGGTTCTTATACAGTTTATATCCGTTGTTGTTTATGGCCTAGGACAACGTATTTTGCAACGGTGTATATCCGTTGTTGTTTATGGCCTAGGACAACGTATTTTGCAACGGTGTATATCCGTTGTTGTTTATGGCATAGGACAACGTATTTTGCAAAGGTGTATATCCGTTGTCGTTTGTGGTATACGACAACGGTTTTTGCTATTAATTCAGTTTTATTTTGAATCATTAAAACCGTTGTCTAATTAATCTTCATACGAACTATAAATATTAATAAAAAAATCAATATAAAATAAAATATTTACTACATTGAATCGATGAAAATATTCAAGTTCCAAAATAGTCACACATCTAATTTGGAAGATAATACTACGTAGTCGAAACTCCAAATATCCCATCTAATATAATATAAATGTAACAAAAGTAGTTCCAAAATATGGTTGTATCAAAACATAAATCATCATCATGTGTTTGTCCTTGATAACGATGTTTAGTACGAGATGACTTCTACGTATTACTCAATCCCTGCATCAAAACCCGAGTTACCTACAAGAAAACACATTCTCAGTCCAAAATTATCAACAAAATCTTTAACCAATTTAAACATGGAATCCAATGTCAACTATCAAACTAATATCTCACTTGTCATGTTGACCAAAAGAAAACAAAACACAGCACTCCCCCATTGAAGAGGCACAAGTATAAGTATCAAGCCCCCACACGTTTGTACTGTGAACATGCAATAATATCCCACAATCCACTACCAAATACAGCAGCAGCAAAAGAAAAAAAAATAATAATCAAACATTATTTTCTTCAATCCATCATCAATATTTCCTTTGAAGTCCAAAATTATCAACAAAATCTTTAACCAATTTAAACATGGAATCCAATGTCAACTATCAAACTAATATCTCACTTGTCATGGAAAAAAATAAAAGAAAAAAACTCAGCAACTCCAAAAGGGAAGGCAGTGCAGATTCTAAGTCAAACCACACACCAATAAGCTAGCCTCCCAACTTTAATTCATACTAGCATGGATGCAGGCCTTCTTGTTTGATATCATAAGCAAATTAACATTAAAAATTTTAGGTACATGTAAAATACAAATATTGATTCCAAGAAATTAATCAGTATAGAGTTAATATGGAGAAAATACCATCATATTCAAGTATCGATGATAGCTACATGGAACCTATGGAGATTGACACTGTTTTTGCAAAGAAAACTGCTCGTTGAATTTTTTTTTTTACTAAAAAACATAAAGCCTAGATCATCGACCAAAAAGAATCAAACCATACTACACGATCGACCAATAAAACAATCAAATGGTCCTTAATCAGTAGCCGTATATCTCAGGCTCGAAAACACACACTAAAAGATCATGCGCAGCTAGTTAGGCCTTGTTCGTACCTTAGGGAATCCAAGCTCATAGAGCCCAAAAACAACAAGAGCCACCAAAGGAACAACAGAAATTGGAGTCAGAAACCTATAGTTATACACAAGCCGCCTTCCATGCTTACAACTGCATGATTAATGTGGAAGAAACAGTGCTCAAAAGCAACAATTCCCACAAGATTTCCATTATCCAGTACTTTCCCACCTCTCTATATCTTTTTAATCATAAAGAAACTAATTATTACACGAAACATAATTCCAAAAACAATGAAAACAGAACCGAAATCACCCCCTTCACCTTTTTCTGCACTATAAATACTACATCAAGGTAGATGCTACAGCACAAAACAAAGTGTCTTACAGACCTAAACATTGACATTACCAAAAAGCATCCAAAATTCGAAATCATGATGCATTATCTAAGAAAGCCCCTGGTCAAAGAACATGTGAACTACAGGTTGGAAACTCTAAAACAAGAGTCGATTATCACAGCTCTAAATAAAAACTCATTAAGCAAAAATGAACAATAAGAATATAAAACATTATTAATTAAGATACCTATTCATAATTAATATAGTCTAGTACGCATTCCGCCCATTCGGATCGCACTTCATCAATTTCTTCATTAGAGTAAACTGTTTTCATGAACTGTGAACAAACTCAAATCATATTAGTTAAAAAAACAATAATGAAGAAGAAACATGATATAAACACACTTATTTGAGAAGATTGAGAATATGTCAAATATACCATTGAGGAAAGTGAATCCTTATCACTTGTAGCATTTCCTTCAACAATTTCTTTCATAAACCTCATCAAATAATACCCACACTGTTTTGCATCTGGTTGGCGAGGACCCTATATTATCAAAAAATTGTCAATTGACTAATACTATCTCACACACCCAAAGCATATTTTTATTTCATATTACATTTTCCTTTCCTGCATGTATAAATATTTGTCAATTTATCGCAGATAAACATATATAAGAAATACCTTTATCACTTCCCATGTAGGCTTTTTTTTCCCTTTCCTCTCCTTGTTCGAATTAAACAATCTCAAGCTCCTTCATATAGCAACAAGATTCGACATAAGTGTTCCATTGGCTAAATTAAATGCTTAATTAAGAAAAGAATATATACTCACATATCCACTACATATTTCCAGTCCTCATAGCGATTGCGATGACCAAGTGAATCCAACAAATAAACCACCTCCACATAAGGATCGATGACAGTGAGAATCCAATGACAACTATAGGCACAAAACAGTTAGTCAATTAACACATTTCGCAAAATTGCTGAAAAAAATCAATTATAAGTGATATTGTATTTCTGATTTACCCAACATTGTATGGCACCAAAACTAATTGATTTCTTGCTGCACCACTTAGCCTATCTGCCAAAACACTTGCCCAGCTATTCAAGTGTTCAATTTTTTCATTTTTATCAAGTTTGGATACATATGGCATGACTGGGATGGCCTGTGGATTCATAAATCTAAATTTTTCGACCTTGTTATCTTTTTTCATCTTTTTGAAGAGAAACCTGCCATTTGAACAGAAAAATGTTACCAGATTATTGAATTTTATTCAAAATATATGCTAAACAATTCAAAGAAAAAAGTTAAATTTATTCGAAAACTTACCACATGTAAACAACTATACAATTGGCAGATATCGGCTCCAACAGAAAAAAAGGTGTGATGTCTTCAAGGTCCACAAGTAGTTCGTGCTCATCGTCAAATAAATCATGATCAAGAAACATTGATATATGTTTTCCAATTATATCCAGCCCACGCTTAGCATAACAGTACAAAATATGCAATGATCTCGGCACATTGGATGGCAAAACATGATTACTTTTTTTCTCAACAATTTTCTTCCTTTGAGGCTTCTGAAAATCGCACATTTAAGTGATGTTAGTGGTGAAATAAGGATGGATACGCCCTGAAACTGAACATATTACAACTCTGAAAAAATCTTATATATTAACTAACCCGAACCAAAATTTTTACCTCATCTTTCATCACTACCAAGTGTGCAGGCCAAGCCACATGGGTTCCTATAGCATCACCAACAGTATCACATTCGTTAGGTATCGGAAATGGCAACAATGCTGATTTCTCCACAGCCTCATCAACTGAGACGCGCATGCAATTCATGGGTAATGGAGCACCATGAAGTAACTTGCCAGCCCCATTGACATCAACAATTGTACCATAGACAACAACATTGGTCTTAGAAACCAATGTCAAAGCAACCGGCTTACCCTAGAAGACAATCAATCATGTTACAAATTGATGCAACTTATTCTTGCAATAATATCAAGTAATGTAACCACAATTAAACAAACATATACCTGAAGATACTCATCCTTGCTCAAAACTTTCATGTCATCATCAATCAAAGTTTCATAATTTGGGACACTCTTTTCTGTTTTGATCTTATCTTCACTCATGGGAGGTAACCTCACTGAGAAACTTCCTTTTTCATCCACCTCAATGTCGCATGCACCTTTTCTGAACATTTCTTCAAGTTTCTGTATGCGTGCATCTTGCTCTGCCATGTGTGCATTTTGTTCTACCATGCGTGCATCTTGCTCTACCATGCGTGCTTTTTGTTCAGAAATTAGCATCTTTGCTTCTTGCAATTCCTTTTGATGACGAACGACTAATTGACCATCCTCAAGAGGTCTATTCCATTTTCTACCAACATTAAAGTAGATTGTTGGAGTGATATGACCTCCAACAGCCCTCACACGCCCAGCATGTTCTTCTGATTCGAGTGCATTTGTAAGGATATCTTTCTTTGCCCCTTCAAAGTGCAACTTCCCCTCTCGTTTTTTTTGCACATAATCATCCTGTAATCACCAAACATACAAAATAATTACTAAATCAGTTTTAATAAATAACATATTGATTATCATGTATTGATTGCATACAATCTTGTCTACTGCCATTCTCAAATCATCCCCTTCAAATTCACCCTCCTTGTTGACCCGTCCTCTCTTCCAAATAAGAGCTCGATTTATCTCATCGTCATCACATAATTCAGATGCCTATAAACAAGGAGCAATCTTAGATACAGATTTTGGAACATAAATACCAGCACATAAATAAATGGACAACGCAGGAGACACTTCCTCAGCGTGTTGGACAGCTTTATTAATGTGATATTCATAACAAGAATGTACATAACACCTATAATTTTCAACTATGAATGGTCATTCCAGTAAATAAAATTAAGATAAAACAGATGCATTAGCTAACTCGTTGCTGTCGATGATTAAACCAGCAGGTTTAATATACTTACATTTCATCAGCAAAAAGTGGATATCATTACATACCATAATATAACCAATCATTTTAGGTTGAAAATAGAATGGGTGTTGAATTATTGGACAACAATATGTGACTAAAATCATGCTCAACATGCCATCCATAAGGAAATCTGATTTCCAAATATTAAACTAGCAGTTTAAAATATATATTAATGTGCTATAGTAACCAGCAGCTTCAATATATTAAACTAGCAGTTTAAAATATATATTAATGTGCTATAGTAACCAGCAGCTTCAATATACTTACAATTTCATCAGCAAAACGTGCATATCCTTTACGGGAAAGTCGATGAGGGTATACGTTCTGCCTTCTTCTCTTCTTTTGCTCATCACTTTCTTTCTAGTTAATTGAACATTTCACATACGTATCAGATTTCAATAGAACTAATGATATTGTAATTGACTTATTTGTAAAAGACAAATTATGAATCTTACCATGAAGTCGTCAGTCATGCGGCTGATTACGAAAGAACTCCAGTCATCTCGTGTAATACCATAGCCAATCGGTGGATCTTTCAACTCATCTGGTTTATCCTTCTTGCTGAAAATGAATTTTTGAGTGAGAAAAGCTTTATATTGACGCCATTTATTATTTGCTGAACTTAGACATCCCTTCTTCCAGCTTTGGTCAATATTGTACGTCAGCTGTAGAAAATTATTAAAAAAATAGAACAGCACATTCAATGTATCGTAACCATTTGAGAGATAATTGAAATTGTGTAAGAATTATAACTTACATTCACCGATTCCCATATTAACTCTTTAACATCATTTGGAACCTGCTTCCAGGTCTTGTAGCTTATCTTAATCTTCTCTCGAACGAGCACGCCGATATAACTTTGCATTTCACCCGCAAATTCTCCAATTGGCTGTCCAATCTTGTTGAGCTTTACATCCTTCCTAATTCCATGCACCCTTTGCCTAACAAGCTTATCCAAACGTGTACGACCTCTACATGTCCTTGTTGATTCGGTATCTGTAGATTCAATCACTGTTTGACCCTCACAACTAATGTTAGTCGCAGAATATGCAGTACTGTTTCCTTTAGCCTTATCAATCCTCCGTAATATATTGCTCTTCTCAACCGTTTCATCAACTTGATACCCTATAGGAAGCTTTCCACGAGCTGCCATAGTGTCATCAAAGAAATGACGAGATTATTGACAGCCGAAACCTTATCAAGCTCCTCAATGACCCAATACCTGAAAAAAAAAAAATAGACAACTTGTTAGGCATGAATATTGGTGACGCTGCTGATAATCATTTATTCACATATGAAATTATAAGACAATGGTGAATTGGGTTATTCAAATCTCTACGCATTTTATGTCCTAAGCAATTAACAATAAGATAAAGATTTATGAAGGGGACCATAGATACGCAATATAATAAAATTTCGATTTGGGACATTAAATATTAAACATAAAGGCAGAGTAGTGTATATATATATATATATATATATATATATATATATATAGCAACATCTAAAAGACAAAAAAAACATTGGTATTATAAACAAAATATTACATTTAATTATTTTCAACCCAAGTCCCATCACAATCTTCACGGATGCACGGTGGTTCATTCTCATCTGTTCCGTCATCATCCAATGATTTCATTGATACAAACCCTCTTGTAGAACACTGGTAGTGGATTGACTCATTTTCCAACTCATCACAATTCATGTATTCAATGTAATCCTTAGTAGGAGTGGAAAGAACAACATGCCATGTAGGATCTTGAGGATCTTCAATGTAAAATGCCTGCTTTGCTTGACTGCCCAAGATAAAAGAGTCGGACTTGAATCCAATTCTGTTGAGGTTTACCAACGTGAAACCAAGATCATCAACTTTAATACCGTTATTATTCTCAACCCAATTGCATTTAAACATTGGAACTTGAAATTTGTGATAATCGAGTTCCCATATTTCTTGAATAACTCCATAAAAAATCATGTCTGACACAATTGGATTTTTGTCCTTCGCACTAGCAACTTGCATTGTCTTTGCGACTAAACTTACCCCAGAATTTTGAACTGTTCGTGTATTATCACGCTCTTTTGTATGATAAGTAACTCCGTTAATCAAATAACTAGAGTACTTTAACACTTGATTGTTAGGTCCACGCGCTATCCACTTCAATCTTTCGGATATTTGACAGGTGGAATTGCCAACTGCACTCACACGATCACGTAACCAGTGAATAAAAGTCCAGTTATGCTCATCTTGTAACCACTTTTTGGACTTAGCTTTATGAGGAAACGTTTCCTTCAAAAATTCCATGTGTTTCCTAATGGAACAATTACTGATAAGTTATCCAATAGAATGTAAGTAAAGTGAAAAAAATATTAATAGTTAAGAGAAATTACTCGATATAAGGATCGACGTCAACATCATTTTCCAATACATAACGATGTGCTTGATTCAACTCATCATGACAAGTGGAGTGCAATACTGAACCAGACAGAGGCTTAGTAAGTTGTATTTGCCGATGTCTTGACGGGATCCCAATTGTATGCACATTAGACATGTAATCCGAGCAAAATTCCACAGCCTCTTCAGCAATATAACATTCGGCTATACACCCTTCAGGACGATTGCGATTTCGCACATAGTCTTTCAAGGTCTTCATGAATCTTTCAAATGGGTACATCTGCCTATACCAAACCGGTCCACACAATTTGACCTCCCGAACAAGATGAACAGTTAAATGAATCATTATATCAAAAAAGGATGGGGGAAAATATTTTTCAAGCAAACACAATACTGTCACAATCTCTCTTTGCAGAGCATCCAACTCTGAGACATTTATCACTTTATTACATAACACATTGAAGAAGCCACAAAACCGAGTGATAGCATCTCTAACATGTTTAGGCAAGACACCACGGATGGCGACTGGAAGCAATTGTTGCATCAAAGTGTGATAGTCGTGTGATTTAAGGCCAACAAGTTTCAAGTCTTTCATCGACACAAGATTTTTAACATTGGATGAATAACCTGTAGGGACCTTTGTTTCAGACAAAGAATTGCAAAGTTTTCTTTTCTCAGCCTTACTTAGAGTATAACATGCTGCTGGTAAAAAAGTTCTCTTCTCCCCCATCTTTGGTGCCAAATCAGCCCTCAAATTCATCTCCACAAGATCTAGTCTTGCTGCTACCCCGTCCTTTGATTTTCCAGGAATGTCAAGTAACGTACCGACCAAACTTTCACAAACATTTTTTTCAATGTGCATCACATCAAGAACATGCCGAACATGTGGATGTTTCCAATACTCAAGCTCAAAGAATATAGATTTCTTTTTCCAGCAAGATTTTTTATCACCATGCTGCATCTGACACTTCCCACTCACTTTTCCCGGGCGATAATTAATTCTTTCAACTCTATCTAAAATTTCATGCCCAGTTAATGGTTTCGGTGCGGGGTTTAACTCTTGGTTCCCATTAAATGCTTTTTTCTGCCTTCGATAAGGATGACTTGGAGGAAGAAATCTTCTGTGGCCTGTGTATGACATTTTTCTACTATGCTTCAACCTTGTAGAACATGTTTCTTCCCCACAAACAGGACATGCATGATATCCTTTCACAACACAACCTGACAAGTTCCCATATGCAGGAAAATCATTGATTGTCCATAGTAAGACAGCTCTAAGTGAGAAACTTTCTTCTCGACATGCATCATATGCCTCAACACCTATATCCCATAATTTTTTTAAGTCATCAATCAAAGGTGCTAGGTAAACGTCAATATCATTTCCCGGCTGTTTAGGACCAGAAATCAACAAAGTGAGCATCATAAACTTTCTCTTCATACACAACCATGGAGGAAGATTGTAAGTTATCATCACAACTGGCCAACAACTATATGCAGAACTCATTAAACGATGAGGATTGATCCCATCTGCTGATAAGGCCAATCTAAGATTTCTAGGTTCAGCAGCAAAATCTGGCCACTTGTGATCAACTACTTTCCAAGCGGGCGCATCGGCCGGATGACGCAAGTGTCCATCACGAATTCTTTTATCAGCATGCCAAGTTAACTCCTTGCATATCTCCTTGTTCCGAAACAATCTTTGAAATCTTGGAATAGGTGGGAAGTACCAAAGGACCTTTGCAGGAACTCCTTCATTTATCGTAGAATTTTTACCCAACTTCCACCTTGACATCCTACAAATAGGGCAATTGGAAAAACCCTCGTACTCCTTCCGATATAAGATACAATCATTCGGACAAGCATGAATTTTCACATAATTCATCCCTAATGCACACAAGCTTTTCTTTGCATCATACAAAGATGAAGGCAATTCATTGTAATCTGGAAGCATTTCTCCGAACAAACTAAGTAAGTCCGTGAAACTTTTATCACTCCAACTATATTTTGCCTTCAAGTTATACAATTTCACAAGTGCTGATAACTTTGTAAATTTAGTACATCCAGGAAACAAAGGTTTCTCGGCATCTTCAAGTAGCTTATGGAATTGGTTTGGATTTTCAGCATAACTGTCGTATGCTGCATGTACCATATCAAAAGGGTCCTCAGCAAAAGTTGTTTGTTCATCTCGTCCTACTTGATCACTGTAATTCATTGAGTTGTCGATCGTAGATCTTTCCCCATGCCAAATCCATTTATGATATGTTAAATCTATACCATTACAACACAAATGTGCTCTTATAGTGTCAACATCTTTCAGCTTCAGATTACCACATCTTGAACATGGGCAAGCTATTTCATTCGGATCGGTAGCGTTCCGCATTGCAAACTGCAAGAAAGACTCAACCCCAACCTCATATTCATGTGATAACCTATTTTTTGACATCCACTCTTTGTCCATCATTTTAATAACTAATCTGTCAAAATCTACCTTCAAAAAATTGTACATTATACAACAAGATCAAAACACAAGCCTCAAGTTAAAAAATAATTGAAAAATAACCATAAATAATTTATTTAGAAGCTTTATCGTAGTGAACTCGACATAAACCAGCCGAACATAAATGCAAGTTTGGGACATATTTTTTGATACAAAGCAGTGGAAAATACTATTTCTGGAGATTAAAAAAATGATGCAATTTGCATATTTCTTAGCTTCGATAAAAAAATGCAAATCATAGCTCTTCATACCAATTTTTTGTGCTTCATTTATAATACAATTTCTTGACATTAAAAAATGATGCAAAGAACTCTAAAAGCATGGTCAGGTTAAAGAAGGTATAAATGATAAAAATCACCCAAAAAAATGAATTTTACAAGTAAGCAACAAATTTGATGGTCATAATTCAAAAATCAGAAACAATAAATTAAGAAAATTATTGTTTTTTTAATGTCCAGAAATGGTATCAAGAATCATCATCTCTGAAATACTATATAAAGGACTTCCTTTTAACACAAAAGTGAGTGATTAACCAAGGGTTTTCATTTCAGGCACTTAAAACAAAAAGGGTTTGGTGACTTTAAAGGACATATATATTATGAACAAGCCATGAAGCAATCTATCAAAAGCAAGATGGGGACTGTTAAATTTCAGAAAAATGGGCCTCTCTGTAACAGAGATGTAGGGGGAAAAATATGGGGATGAATAATCTCAACTTTTTTTTTCAGATTTAATCTACTTTCTTGGTCATCATATATGTAAATATTAGTTGATCTTGGAGCTAGCAGATACATATTAATTTACTTAGAAAGGAAGTACCACTTGACGTATCATCACACAAAAAACTGTATTTCTACCAAAAATGAAGATAAAAAAATGCAGAAAATTACTTGAACAAAGTGGGGTACCAACCTTTTTTAATGTTAGGCAAACTTCTGAAAAATCTCCGGGAGCAATCAGTTTTGTGGATGAAAGTTTGGTCAATTCAATAACAGCCTCTTTTCTCTCAAACTATTTAGCAGCTTTCTGAAAAATAAATAGCAAACATTACATTTAAATAACAAACATTAAAAACAAAAACAACAAGATATGTCGTTCAATAACCAATGATTTAAGATAGGCTCACTTACGACTCCTTCCCAGAATCCAGAATTATCCAAAGGTGTCAGATTTTCAATTTGGATCAACAAGTTTAGCAGGGCCAGCTCATTTTCCAGATTTGGGTATTATGTACGAGATTTTCAATTTGGATCAACAAGTTTAGCAGGGCCATTACATTTAATTAAACTGATGATATAAACTCATATTCATACAAGAAATTTATTTGACACCCCATGTAGTCCGCATATTTCAAGTTCAAGAAAAATATGATGAAGGTATCTACTTAGAAATGCCACAGGAGAAAACCCAAGCAGAGAATTTTAAAAGTAATGATTTTAAAAGCACACAGTGAACTGATATTACTGGAAGAGAAAGACATTGTTCAACATGAATCCAAAATTATGCAACTGACGAGAAAATTTTTCTATGCCTCAAACATTCGTTCATCAAATGAAATAGAAATTCAAAAAACCAAGAAAACAGCAACTAAATGATTAAAGGAGGCTGAAGCCCTAACACATATACTTTTAAATAACTCCTCCTTATGAGACTATATCAAGGATAAAACTGGGCATGCCAAAAAAAAACTGAATCCTTGATCTCGTGGATTTGCTTAGGCTGCAAATCACAAATCGGCACACAAAAGCCCAAAACACAGTAAACATAGACTTAGCATCTACTAAAAGACCACGAAACAAGAGAACGAAGCTAGAGAACAAAGAAACAAAACTTGTAAGAGTGGGTGCCCAGTGAGCCAACTGTGTGGCTATGGGCTTTGATGACTCTTTGTATAAACAATCTTTTGTTTAATATAATTTACACTTTTATGGCAATGACTTTATATTACTTCATATTGTTATATTGTGATATACTATTGTTGTTTTGATAAAGACCTTGAATATACTATAGTGTATGTAAGATGTGGTAGAACATGGAGATGTCTATCATGAAATACATCTTATAGTCACTGTATATTCTAAAAACCTTTCCTAGTCGATTGAGCCGTCCGATAATAAGGATAAGGATCGCTCGAGTTTGAGACTAGCATTTGCGATGCGGAGTACCACGTTTCATTGGTAGGGAACATGGAGATGTTCGAAGCATGCAAATGGATATTCATAGGATGAATAATCGAACTACCCTATCCGGACTTTCCAAGTGGTTATCACTTATCGAGTGGATAAAATCCGCGGTTTTGGTTGTACACCATTAGTCCTTACGACTTGAAACATCATGGAGACTCTATATGCTAGTGCTGTGCTTTGACTCGTTTACCGACTCTATGGGGGTCATCAGGTGTCGAGATTGGGTACAGTTACGACACATATAGGAGTCAATGCATTGTTGTCAAGGATTCACCACATACTTGCGAGTGTGGATATCCTATGCGATCTGAGGAGATATTAGTGTGACAAATCTCTGGCCAGAGTACTTGATGTGATTTAAGAAATGGTTTCTTAGTAGCACATCATGCGATGTCACTAATTTGATCTTCAAGATGTATTGCATAGTTATCGAATCTTGAGCGACTCTCGATATACCAATGGTTGTTGATTCGATCAGGATATTTGGATGAAGGGACCGTACTGTACGCTAACCAAAATCTACTGGTTCTTGTAGGCACTATCAGTGATACCTAGGGAATCATGGGGCGATGTTGCTAGGCGCTTTACCATGATTCGTTGGGCAAGTCGGAAAGTGTTGTTCCGAGTCACAAGGAGTTGTGAGCCCACGGCTAGCTGTATCCCTGAACCATTGAGGGTCACACAGTGTAATGGAGTTTTAATCCCCGTTGAGATAGTTAAATTTAAAGAGTTAAATTTAATGAACTAAGGAGTTGGACTTCTTAAATAAGAGTAAGGGAGTAGGATTTCCTAAAATGACATAGGGATGGACATTTTAGGAAACCACTGAATTCGGATTCAGGAAAATTTATTTTGACTTTAAAATGTGCAGAAATGGTTTCTGTGCACATTGGTGAAATCGGTTCATCAATCGGAGTCACGATGAATTTTATATTAATTTCTGAATGTGCGGGCTTTGCTTGTCGGGCCCTAACTTATGACTAATGGGCCCTAAGGTGTTAGTGGCCTGCATTATAAATAAGTTATTTCAGTACAGAAATTACACACAACAGGTCATTATTTTGAGAGACAAAATTTTCGAACCCTAGCTCTCACTCTAATATTTTCGGCCGCCCCCCTTTGCTCTGTCAGAGAAAATTCCGGTCTGTGATTTTGAATTGCAGTCAGGAATAACGAATCAGATTCGTTTAATCTCTTCGCAGAAAAACTTCTGACAGATTTTCTAGTGCAATCTGTCAGAGGGATTTAAACCTCATTCGTGGACCTGATTGAAGGAGTTCATCAGTTCCTGGGAGATACAAGAAGCGCAGAGAAATCTGTGTGGTGTCCATTAATCTCGCTTCGAGATTGGAGGTAAAATTTAATTAATTGTTATTTGAATTTTACACACACAATAATTTAATCGTTGAATGGTTGATACCCACACCATGGAATTGTTCCATGATAAAAATTTTTAAACTTCCGCTGCACCGGGTATCAATCGTGATTGATCTGACCGCCAGTTTTTCCAACAAAACTTACAAAGAGAGGATCGCGACTGTAGTGTAGATCTAAGCTGTAAAATTGAGATTGAAGTCGCGATTTGAGTTGCTAAGGCTTGGGCTAGCTGAAAGGAGGCCAGGCGACTAGATTCCGGCGATCGATCGGCGTCTTGGGCACCGGAGAAGAGCCGGGTTGAAGGGGCGACGGGTTAGGGCTAGGGATTGGGTTTCTTTCTTTCCATCGCTACTGTGCCGCTTCTGCGTGTGGTTATTATTTTTGTTGAGTGTACGTGTAGTGTAGGTTATTATTATAATGTATATATATGTGTAATTTTTTTTTTTAAAAAAATAATAATAACAACGACAACGGTTTTACATTGCGTTGTCGTAGAACCCAAAACAACGCAGATTAGACAACGGTTTTTTAAAAACCGTTGTCGTAAGTAAAAAAAAACGCTCATAGACAACGGTTTTAAAAACCGTTGTCTTTGACATATATACGACAACGGTTTTTAACAACCCGTTGTCGTTATTAATTTAAAAAAGATCTACGACAACGGTTTTTCTAAAAACCGTTGTCGTATACTAAAAGACAACGGTTTACATATAAAACCGTTGTCGTTTTAGTATGGTTAATTACTAAATTTGTTGTAGTGCCTGAGCATGCGGGCGCGATGACTGTCCTCTCGAAGAAGACTGAGAATTATGTCGCTGCAATGGCTGCGATTGCTGACGCTGCTGCGGCGAAGGCTGCTGCTGATACTGCGGTGGCTGATAGATAGTGGTCTGAGAACCACCAACACTCCCCGAACCACTCACTGTACTGGCCAAAGTGGGACAATCTCTCTTCATATGACCCTCCTGGCCGCACTGGAAATAAACACCAGTGATATGAGGACACGGTCCTGGGTGATGCTTCCGTTTGCACTGACAACAACGTTGTGAATCACCAAAACGATTAACACCGCCAGATCCGGAAGAAGAAGAAGAAGAAGTACCACCCTGTCTCTTAAAAGACTGGGCCCTTGGACCCAAAGAGCTTGATGGTCTGGATGCAGAAGATCCGAAAGTCCTGTTCCTCTGCAGACTGTCCTCTGCTTGGTGACAATTGTTCACAAAATTCTCGAAGTTCCTCTCTCTGCCCACGGCAACCAACTGATGAATGTCAGGGTTAAGGCCCTAAAGAAATAGATCGTGCATCGTCTCTGAGCTACTCGCAATATGGGGACTGAAAGAAAGAAGCTCAAAGAATTTCTGCTGGTACTCATCAATGGTCATAGTACCATGTCGCAAACTCAACAACTCGCTCGCCTTCGTCTGACGCAAAGCTGGAGGAAAGTAATGCTTCTCAAAGGGAGACTTAAACTCAGCCCAAGTAGCGGTACCTCTGGCGGCAATAAACGGAGTAGAAGTAGCTCTCCACCACCTCTTCGCATTTCCCTCTAGAACAAAAGCTAAAGTCTCCATCTTTTGGGCTTCAGTACACTGATACTCCCGAAAACAACTCTCCATATGCTCCAATTAGTCCTCAGCAACTGCAGGAGCCTCGCCACCTACCAATGACTTAGGAGCCATCTGAAGAAAACGGTTCATACTAAAACGCCTATGATCCTCATGATGATGTCTATGGTTATGTCTCCTTGGTGGATCACCCCAACGACCACCGCTAGCCTGACTCTCGTAATCATCATCTGCCATCTTTCAATAACAACAGACAACTCTTAAAATCCGTTTTACTAATTCCCAGTTGCAATGCGCTCTGATACTAATAAATGTAGCAACCCTACCCGGATCCACTACCTAATCAGAGTGATTAGCGCAAGCAACAATAATTAAAGCGTTAAATAGAGGATAATTCCTAAGTACAACAAATCCAATCGGCAGAATACAACCGACGATAAAAACAGTTCTTTATACAACCAAATCAAAATTAGGGTATCAGAATCCCTAACAAAACTACCTCTACACGGTAGCAACCTCAACCCTGCTGGGAACCACCGGGACCGTCCACCCTCAGACCTGACCCGCCACAAGGTGTCCCAAAACACGAAACATAAAGGGCATGAGCGACTACGCTCAATACGGAAGCAATGATATAAATACAAATATGAGCATGCACATGACTTTAAAATCATGGTTAAATCACTTTACTCATGGCGCCTGGAATACACAGTACTGGGCAAGAGAGCGACTCCGCGTGGTACTCGTATATTCCTCAGACACGAATCCTCCGGAAGAATCGCCTCGACTGATGGAAACTGTCATGACTCACATCATACCCGATGCAGTCTCCGTAAAAACATATGCATGTGCTAAAAACAGTAAAACATAGCCAATACAGCACATACATCATGCATCACACACATATGTATAAATATCATGCCGGCTATCTCGGTCAGTACTTACATACCTCTAACACTGCAGGTCAACTCCTAGCACACCCGTCTAGGTCCAAAGCCTACAAGTCTGCTCTACTGCGTCTACACATGCAAAAGTCCATGCATCACTATAAATGCTCTAAAAGCCTTAACTAAGCTATTTCATACTCCTAAATATTTTTAGAAAGCCAAATTATACCTTCGTCCGTCGTCAGCCCGCTGGTGTAGAATCGCCTCAAATCTTAGGCACACCTCCGCTACGACGCCGGGATCGCTAGGCAACTTATGGATTCCCAATAGGATGCCTAGAAATCCGTAGATCTAAGTAAGAAGGTTCGAAAACCAGAGGAAAGGAGGGGAAATCGGTGCATAGAATGAGGGCTCGGACCCCTTATTTATAGACGGCGATCGGAACGTCCGATCCCTCATCGGAATGTCCGATCGCGAACGGAGCGTCCGATCGTGACATCGGAATGTCCGATGTCACCTCACGTGCGTAAGCAGTGACGTCATCTTGCTGACGTCGGTGATGACGCCAGCCCTAGCCAGAACGGAACATTCGATCCTCCAACGGAACGTCCGATCCCGATCGGAGCTTTCGATCTGTGCTTCAGAGCTTCCGATCCACTTCGGATAATTTTAGGCAAAATTTAGTAATTAATTTCCTTAATTACCTTGATTAATTGCGGGTCACTACACTACCGGTTCTTGGACCAATCCTTCACGAATCTGCAGCTCTCGTCCACTCCTCAACGTAATAGCACTCATGTTTTCCTTCGAATTCACTACTGTCTGTGATGGTAAAACTCCAGACTGTTGTGCTTCCAATTTTTTTATTGCAGTTGCCAACTGTCCCACCTGAGTGTTTAAGTGTTGGATACTTGCTCTCGTTTCCTGTTGAAAACTCAAGGTGTTAGTCTCAAGATCCTTAAATATATTTTCAAGAAACTCACCTTGCGTTGGAATTTGTGTGCGTTGTGGTGGAGGATGATACGGTGGCCTATAAGCTTGAATGTGCAATTGTGCTTGAGTTCCAGGCTGATTCGCCTGTGTATTTCCGTATCTGAGGTTCGGATGATCTCTCCAACCTGGATTGTATGTGTTAGCATAAGGATCATACTTCTGCTGAGCTGGCCCTGGAAATCCTCCTGCTGCATTAACTTGTTCCGCAGATCCCTCTTGAAGAGTGGGACACATGTTAGTTGCATGTCCCACTTGAGTGCAAATTCCACATACCCTTGAAATTTGTCCATTCCCAACAGCCATATGACGCACAAGAGATGTCAGTTCGCTCAGATGTTGTTCAAGGGAAAAACATTTACCTCATTACTCTTCCTTGGCACAGGATCACTTCTGTTGGTGCCAAATTGCTGAGAATTGGCAGCCATACTCTCGATTAGATTCCTTGCTTGTACCGAAGTTGTAGTAGCCCGAAACCAAAATCATTAATTAAGGAATTAATCATAATTACTTGAATAGTGTTCGGAAGCTCCGAAGGTAGGTTCGGAAGCTCCGATGCAGGATCGGAAGCTCCGATCACCCCTATCCGAAGTCAACAAGTGATATATTGACACGTGGCAGATCAGGATCTTCGGAAGCTCCGATGGCAGGATCGGACGTTCCGATCGAGGTTCGGACGTTCCGATCGAGGATCGGAAGTTCCGATCGTTGTCTATAAATAGAGGGCCAAGGCTTCATTTCCAATTTCCAATTCCGAGTATTTCCCTCTCCTTTCTAGTCTATTCGAGTTGTTCTAGCCTTCCTAGGCTTGACCCGGTGGTCGGCGAGGTGTTCGGAAGTCGTAGCAGAGTTGTGCCCAAGTTCTGGAGGCATCGATATCAAAGGGCTAACGACGGACGAAGGTATAGCTTTTGCTTCCTATAAATATTTAGGAGTATGCAATAACTTAGTTAAGGCTTTTAGAGCACTATAATGATAGTAGTATCATTTGACAGTGTAGAGCAGACTATAGGCGTGGACCTAGAGTTGGTAGAGCTTGCACTGTTTTGAGGTACGAAAGTACTGTTCGAGATATCTTGACTGAGTATGCATGTATTATGTGACTGCATGGTTTATATGTCATTGATTTATGCTGCATTCATTTGCATACTGAGCTATCTCTTTCGAGATGTCTGTTAGTAGGGTTTTTCCATATCCTGTTAGTGGTTGGACTTCCATCGATTTGGGTCCGGCATATCCACTTGTATTACGGTATGGGAGCCACCTCCTGAAGCGACGGCACAACGTGCTACATACCAGGGCCCGGTCTGTCTCTATTATCTGATCCTTGACCTCGAGTTTATAGGGAGTTCACTTTGCATGATTGTATACTCATACTCTCGTGCTGAGCGTTTTATGCTCACGTCTCGTACTCTGTGTTTCTGGACACCCTATTCCATGGGGCAGGTTTGCAATTGGACGAGGCTGGTGGATCCAAGAGGGGCTAGGCAGTGGTTGGACAGTTGGAGCTTCGTCTAGGTTTTATTTCTGTTATTTTGGGTTGATACAGCTATTCAATTTGGTTGTATAATATTTGGATAAATTATAGATTCCTTTCCTTGGGATTGTATTTATTAATGGTTTCCGCAAGTTTATTCTGATATCTGTTTTATGAAAGAGTAGGTGCCCGGTGAGCCAACTTGTGGCTAAGGGTATGTTCTATATTGAAATAAATGTTTCACTTAATACTACTTCTTGGGTATTGGATACCGGATGTGGATCTCACATTTGCAATGATTTGCAGGTGATGACAAGAAGTCGCAGGCTTAGAATGGGTGAGACCCAACTGAGGCTCGGAAATGGTTCCAGAGTTGAAGCTAAAGCCGTGGGAGATGTTTATTTAATTTTGCAGAACGGTTTTAAGTTACTTTTAAGAGATGTTTTATTTGTTCCGGATTTGATTAAAAACATTATTTCTGTTTCTATGCTTGATAGAGATGGTTATTCTTGCAATTTTGTGAATGGGATTTGCAATATTTACAAGAATGATTGTTTGATTGGAAATGGACAACTTGAAAACGATCTATACAACTTAAAACTAAAAGACGTTCCAATAAATTATGTTGATAAACCGACAACAACAAACAAAAGGAAAATCGATAGCCAAAACCCGGCAAACCTTTGGCATGCTAGGCTAGGTCATATTTCCTCAAGGAGGATGAACAAGATAGTGGGAGAGGGCATGTTTGATATGTCTGATATTAACTCTCTACCTACTTGTGAATCCTGCCTAAAAGGAAAAATGACTAAATCTCCTTTTAAGGGGAAACCTGAGCGTAGTCAAAATCTGTTGGATTTGATCCATACAGATGTTTGTGGTCCATTTAGAGTTGAGACTCAATATGGCCACACCTACTTCATTACCTTTACTGATGATTATTCAAGGTATGGGTATTTATATTTAATGAAATATAAGTCTGAAGCATTTGAAAAGTTCAAAGAATTCAAGGCTGAAGTAGAAAACAAGCTAGGTAAAAGTATTAAAGCACTTCGATTGGATCGAGGTGGAGAATACTTAAGTACCGAGTTTTTGGACTATCTAAAAGAGAATGGGATTCTCTCTCAGTGGACTCCTCCTATGACACCACAGCTTAATGGTGTATCGGAGCGTCGTAATCGAACTTTGTTAGACATGGTTCGGTCCATGATGAGCTTCACTGAGCTTCCACCTTCGTTTTGGGGCTATGCGCTTGAAACGGCGGTATTGTTGTTGAACAACGTCCACACTAAAGCAGTGGAAAAAACACCATACGAGTTATGGAATGGCAAAGCTCCTAAGTATTCGTACTTGAGGATTTGGGGATGTCCTGCTTACGTGAAGCGGACATTGGGAGATAAGTTGGATAGTCGATCCAGCTTATGTTATTTTGTAGGGTATCCGAAGAATTCAATCGGATATTATTTCTATTATCCTGCTGAAACAAAGGTGTTTGTTTCAAGGAATGTCACCTTCTTGGAGAAGGAGTTCTTATTGGATAAGAAAGGCGAGATGATGGAACTCGAAGAAATTCGAGAAGAACCCGAAATACAAAATAACAATCCTACACCTCAGGAACCATTGCTGGACACGCCTATACCTAGAAGATCCGAGAGGACTTCTAGACCTCCTATTCTATATGGTCTTCTTCTTGAAGGGGAACAAGATGAACCCGATGTTGGATGTGATCCAAGAAACTTCAAGAAAGCAATTTCTGATGCGGATTCAAATTTATGGCTTGAAGCTATGCAGTCGGAAATAGATTCGATGCATACAAACCAAGTTTGGTCTTTAGTAGATCCTCCCGATGGAATTGTTCTAATAGGGTGTAAATGGATCTACAAGAGAAAGCTTGGGCCTGATGGTAAGGTATTGACCTACAAGGCGCGATTGGTGGCGAAAGGTTATACTCAAAGACAAGGAGTTGACTATGATGAAACCTTTTCACCAGTTGCAATGTTCAAGTCCATAAGAATCCTTATTGCCATAGCTGCTTGGTATGACTATGAGATATGGCAAATGGATGTGAAGACTGCTTTTCTTAATGGAGACATTAAGGAAGAAATCTATATGAAGCAGCCTGAGGGGTAAACATCCATGGGAAGCGAGCATAAGGTATGCAAGCTTCAGAGATCAATTTATGGTCTAAAACAAGCATCAAGAAGTTGGAACCAGAAATTTGATGAAACAATAAAGGATTTTGGTTTCATCAAGAATCCGGAGGAACCCTGCGTGTACAAGAAAGTAGTTAAGGATGCGGTGACATTCTTAGTACTTTATGTTGATGACATCCTACTCATTGGGAATGACGTAGGGATGTTGCAGTCAACAAAGATATGGTTATCAGGTAGATTCTCGATGAAGGATTTGGGTGAGGCATCCTATATTCTAGGGATAAAGATCTATAGAGATAGATCTAAGAGAATGATAGGACTCACTCAATCAACCTACATCGATACCATATTGAAACGGTTTTCAATGGATGGGTCCAAAAGAGGACATCTACCCATGTGTCATGGAGTTTCTCTATCCAAGTCTATGTGTCCCAAGACTGATGAAGAGATAGAGAAAATGACACATGTACCATATGCGTCAGCCATAGGTAGTATCATGTATGGGATGATATCTACCAGACCGGATGTAGCATTTGCTCTGAGTGTCACGAGCAGATATCAAGCTAATCCCGGTCAAATGCATTGGAAAGCCGTGAAGGACATTTTTAAGTACTTACGAAGGACTAAGAATATGTTCATGGTATATGGAGGAAGAGAACTAAAATTGGAAGGCTATACCGACTCTAGCTTCCAAAGTGACGTGGATGACTCGAAGTCAACCTCTGGATTTGTGTTCATGCTCAATGGCGGTGCTGTCTCTTGGAAGAGTTCCAAGCAGGACACCACAACGGATTCCACCACTGAGGCAGAATACATTGCAGCATCAGCTGCTGCTAAAGAGGCCGTTTGGATGAGGAATTTCGTCCAAGAGTTGGGCGTCATTCCTGAAATTGTTGGTCCAGTCCCGGTGTACTGTGACAACACGGGTGCCGTTGCTCAGGAAAAGGAACCAAGGTCTCATCAAAGATCCAAACACGTACTGAGGAAATACCACATCATCCGGGAGATTGTGGAAAGAGGAGACATCACTGTCGAAAGAGTGGCCTCTGCAGACAATATCGCTGATCCACTTACTAAGCCCTTGCCAGGACCATTATTTGACAAACATCGCGAAGCAATGGGTCTACGTAGTATGACTAGTTGGCATTAGGGCAAGTGGGAGATTGAAAGAGTAGGTGCCCGGTGAGCCAACTTGTGGCTAAGGGCTTTGATGACTCTTTGTATAAACAATCTTTTGTTTAATATAATTTACACTTTTATTAATGACAATGACTTTATCTTTCTTCATATTGTTATATTGTGATATACTATTGTTGTTTTGATAAAGACCTTGAATATACTATAGTGTATGTAAGATGTGGTAGAACATGGGGATGTCTATCATGAAACACGTCTTATAGTCACTGTATATTCTAAACTGTTCCTAGTCAATTGAGCCGTCCGATAATAAGGATAAGGATCGCTCGAGTTTGAGACTAGCATTTGCGATGCAGAGTACCACGTTTCATTGGTAAGGAACATAGAGATGTTCGAAGCATGCAAATGGATATTCATATGATGAATGATCGAACTACCCTATCCGGACTTTCCAAGTGGTTATCACTTATCGAGTGGATGAAGTCCGCGGTTTTGGTTGTACACCATTAGTACTTACTACTTGAAACATCATTGAGACTCTATATGCTAGTATTGTGCTTTGACTCGTTTACCGACTCTATTGGGGTCATCAGGTGTCGGGATTGGGTACAGTTACAACACATATAGGAGTCGATGCTTTGTTGTCAAGGATTCACCACATACTTGCGAGTGTGGATATCCTATGCGATCTGAGGAGATATTAGTGTGACTAATCTCTGGCCAGAGTACATGATGTGGTTTAAGAAATGGTTTCTTAGTAGCACATGCGATGTCACTATTTGATCTTCAAGATGTATTGCATAGTTATCGAATCTCGAACGACTCTCGATATACCAATGGTTGTTGATTCGATCGGGATATATGGATGAAGGGACCGTACTGTACGCTAACCAAAATCTATTGGTTCTTGTAGGCACTATCAGTGATACCTAGGGAATCATGGGGCGATGTTGCTAGGCGCTCATACCATGATTCGATGGGCAAGTCGAAAATTGTTGTTCCGAGTCACAAGGAGTTGTGAGCCCACGGCTAGTTGTATCCCTGAACCATTGAGGGTCACACAGTGTAATGGATTTTTAATCCCCGTTGAGATAGTTAAATTTAAAGAGTTAAATTTAATGAACAAAGAATTTGGACTTCTTAATTAAGAGTAGAGGAGTAAGATTTCCTAAAATGACATAGGGATGGGCATTTTTGGAAATCACTGAATTCGGATTCAGAAAAATTTATCTTGACTTTAAAAGGTGCAGAAATGGTTTCTGTGCACATTGGTGAAATCGGTTTATCAATCGGAGTCACGATGAATTTTATATTAATTTCTGAACATGCGGGCTTTGCTTGTCGGGCTTGAACTTATGACTAATGGGCCCTAAGCTGTTAGTGGCCTACATTATAAATAAGTTATTGTAGTACAGAAATTACACACAACAGGTCACAAAATATTTTTAAAACCCTAGCTGCGTTTTTGATAAGTGGCCGCCCCCTCCCTCCCTCTGCTCGAAAAATCCAGCCTATGAATTTTGAATTACAGTCTGGTTTAACGGATCAAATTCGTTAATTCTCTTCGTAGAAACTTCTGATAGATTTTCTAGTGCAATCTATCAGAGGGATTAAATATCCGTTCGTGGACCTGATTGAAGAACAGTTCGTCCATATGTTCCAGGGATATACAACAAGAGCAGAGAAATCTGTTGGTGTCCATAATCTCGATTCAAGATTGGAGGTAAAAATTTATAATTGTTATTTAATTTTTACACACACAATTTAATCGTAAGGTTGATACCTATTATGGAATCGTTCCATACAAAAATTTTAAACTTCCGCTGCACCGGGTATCAATCCTAATTGATTTGATCGCCGTGTTCTCCAACATTTTATTAAGTTAATTGCATGCCTAAGTTCTGTTTAGTAGGTGATCCGGGTAAGGGTCACTACATTTATGGTATCAGAGCATGCATAGTATTCTTGGGATTTAGACTCTGCATAAGGTATCTGGGAGGTACTTTTGTAGATGGCAGATTGTTACGATCGGAGTTCTCATGGCAGTATTGGTGGGCGTTGGGGTGATGCCGACCGGGAGCCTTGTCGAGAACGACGTCATCGTCATCATGACGATGAGCGTTTCACTGTGCGTCGATTATTAGCTATGGGTCCTAAGCCCTTAGTTGGAGGTGAGTCTCCGGAGGATGCGAAGAATTGGTTAGACCGCATGAAGACGACTTTTCAGACTTTCCAATGCACCGAGGAGCAGAAGATGGAGACCCTGGGTTATCTTCTGGATGGACGTGCGCGCAGGTGGTGGAGGTTTACTTCTGCACCTTTTGTTGCGGCGAGAGGAGTGGCCACCTAGGCCGAGTTCCGCGCAACTTTTCAAAAGCTGTATTTTCCTCCTGCACTCCGTTAGTCTAAGGCAGGCGAGCTTCTGAGTCTGCGACAGGGAGCCATGTCTATTGATGAGTATCAGCAGAATTTCTTTGAACTACTATCCTATTGCCCCGAGATTGCTGACAGCTCTAGGATGAAGTATAATCTGTTCCTTCAGGGCCTTAACCCTGAGATCCATGACCGTGTGGGGGTTGGCGACGACATGTCCTACAAGGGTTTGGTGAGCCGTTGTCACCAAGCGGAGGACATCATTCGGCGGAACAGGTCTTTCCCTCAGTTGAGGCCTGCTAGTTCTTTGGGTCCCCGTGCCCAATATTTCAAGAAGTCTGGATCTACTTCTTCCTCTGGTTCTGGAGGTTTGTCCATTTCGGTAAGAAGGACAAGTGTGATCAATGTGGGAAGAACCATCCATCCGACAAGTGCCGTAGAGCTTCTGGAGCTTGTTTCCGTTGTGGAGAGACTGGTCATATCCGGAGAGATTGTCCACTATCTGGGGAAGGCGGTTCAGGATCTGGTTCTCAGGCCACCGTACAGCAGAGGTCGCAGGGACAGCCTGCTGGGAGTTCTCATTTGAGGCCACGAGCTTCTGGCCAGGTGTTTGCCCTGAGATATGATCAGGCAGAGGAGGATAATGAGAAAGTCATCGCAGGTACATTTTTGCTTTATGGTATACCTGCTCTTGTACTTATTGACACTGGTGCATCTCATTCCTTCATTTCTGCACGTTTTGTTAAGAGGCATAAGTTACCATGCATTGCACTAGACGTAGTGATGTCTGTTTCTACTCCGACGGGCCAATCTGCTTTGGCTAAGCGTCTAGTGATGGGTTGCCCTTTAGAGTTCGAAGGGAACATTCTGTTAGCGAATCTCATGGTCCTGGCGATGGACGACTTTGATTGCATTCTGGGAATAGATATGTTGACTACCTATCGAGCTTCAGTGGACTGCTATCAGAGATTAGTACGCTTTCATCCGGAGGGGAGTGAGAGCTGGTTTTTCTATGGTGAGGGAGCGCGACCCCCGATGCCTTTGGTATCAGCTTTGAGAGCCTGTTGATCTCTAGAGTCTGGCGGGGAAGGCTACCTTATCTATGCAGTTGATTTGTCCGCTGAGAGCATTGGGATAGAGAGCATTCCTGTTGTGGATGAATTTCCAGATGTATTTCCTGATGAGATTCCGGGTTTTCCTCCTGCTAGGGAAGTCGAGTTTGGCATAGAGTTGATGCCGGGTACTTCACCTATTTCTTGAGCACCGTATCGTCTGGCTCCGTCAGAGATGCGTGAATTGAAGAATCAGCTACAGGATCTTTTGGACAAGGGGTAAATTCATCCAAGTGTATCTCCTTGGGGAGCTCCTGTTCTTTTTGTAAAGAAAAAGGATGGGTCGATGCGGCTGTGCATTGACTATCGGCAGCTGAATCGAGTCACTGTGAAGAACAAGTATCCGTTGCCTCGTATTGATAACTTATTTGATCAGCTGCAGGGCACGTCAGTTTACTCCAAGATTGACTTGAGATCTGGGTAGCATCAGTTGAGAGTCCGTGATCAGGACGTAGCCAAGACTGCATTCCGTACTCGCTATGGGCATTACGAGTTTCTAGTAATGCCATTTGGTTTGACTAATGCGCCGGCTATATTCATGGATCTGATGAACCGTGTTTTCAGGGAGTATTTGGACAAGTTTGTCGTGGTCTTCATTGACGACATCTTGGTGTATTCGCGTAATACGGAAGAGCATGTTTCTCACTTGCGGTTGGTACTGCAGACTCTTTGAGATGAGCAGTTGTACGCCGAGCTGAGCAAGTGTGAGTTTTTGATGGATAGAGTGGTCTTTCTTGGCCATATAATATCCAGGGAAGGGATTTCTGTTGATCCAAGCAAGATTGAAGCAGTACTTAATTGGTCGCGTCCGACGACAGTTGCTGAGATCCGTAGTTTTCTGGGTCTGGTAGGGTATTATCGTCGCTTCATTCTGAACTTCTCTCAGTTAGCTCGACCGTTGACGCAGCTTATCCGCAAGGGTGTGGATTTTTAGTGGTCCTCCGAGTGTGAGGAGAATTTCAGTGAGCTTCGACGGCGGTTGACTTCTGCACCGGTGTTGGCATTACCGTCAGGATCTGGAGGGTATGTGGTATACACTGATGCTTCTCTTCAGGGGTTAGGTTTTGTTCTGACTCAGAATGGGCATGTGATCGCATACGCTTCTAGACAGCTAAAGCTTCACGAGGACAACTATCCAGTCCACGATTTGGAGTTAGCAGCCATTGTGTTCGCTTTGAAGATCTGGCGTCATTATCTGTATGGTGAGAAATTTGAGATCTTCACCGACCATAAGAGTCTCAAATATTTGTTCACTCAGGCGGAGTTGAACATTAGGCAGAGACGTTGGATGGACTTGATTAAGGACTATGATTACGAAATTAAGTACCATCCGGGAGCTGCTAATCTCACCGCTGATGCTTTGAGTCGCAAGGTGAGACTATCCGCACTTCAGACTTGTTCGATGTCTAGTGCGATCAGTGACTGTTGTACTTCAGGTTATACCTTCAAGCATAAGAAAGGTATGCAGAGTATCCAGATGTTTGCGATATTATCTGAGCCAGCCTTGTATTCGCGGATCCGAGATGCTCAGATATCTGATTCGAAGACCCAGCATTTTGCTCGTCTAGCTAACGAGGGTAGCTCGTCTGGATTTCATTATCAATCAGATGGCTTTCTGTGTTTGTCTGGTAGGCTTGTGATTCCGCAGGATGAAGAGTTGCGAGAGGAGATTTTGTCTCAGGCACATCGCACTATGTTGAGTATTCATCCAGGGAGCAACAAGATGTACAAGGATCTACGTTCTCGTTTCTGGTGGAAGGGAATGAAACGCAGTGTTTATCAGTTTGTTTCGAGATGTTTGGTGTGTCAACAGGTCAAGGCAGAGCACCGAAGACCTGGAGGATTGCTTCACAGTCTACCTATTCCTGAATGGAAATGGGAGTTTATCACAATGGACTTTGTGACCCATTTGCCGGTATCCCCGAGGAACTGTGATGCTATCTGGGTTGTGGTGGACCGACTCACCAATTCAGCACATTTCATTGCCTATAGCCGAGAGTACTCTGTGGATCGCATGGCACAGATGTACATTCAGGAGATCGTTCGACTTCATGGAGTGCCTGTGAGCATTGTCAGCGATCGGGACCCCAGGTTCACTTCTAGATTCTGGGGGAGTGTTCAGCGTGCAATGGGTACTACTCTCAGTTTGAGTACTGCCTATCATCCGAAGACTGATGGTCAGTCAGAGCGCACTATCCGTACTTTGGAGGGTATGCTTAGAGCGTGCATCATGGATTTTGGTTCAGCCTGGCAAGATCATTTGTCGTTGATCGAGTTCGCATACAACAACAGCTATCATACTAGTATTGGGATGGCACCTTTTGAGGCGTTGTACGGGCGATGTTGTCGTACTCCACTCTTCTGAGAAGAAGTGGGGGAGAGACAGGCTGAGGGACCGGAGCTTATCCAGCAGGCGGTAGACATTGTTGATCAGATCAAGAAACGGATTAAGACTGCACAGGATCGTCAGGCCAGCTATGCTAATATCAAGCGTAGGCCTTTGCAATTCGATGTCGGGGAGAAAGTATTTCTAAGAGTGTCACCTTTCCGCAAGATTCTCAGATTTGGCCTTAAGGGAAAGTTGTCTCCCAGGTTTATCGGTCCGTTTGAGATCTTGGAAAGCATTGGCGATTTGGCTTATCGACTAGCTTTGCCACCACATCTATCCAGTATTCACGACGTGTTCCACGTATCTCTGTTGCGATGGTATGTGGCGGATGAATCTCATATTCTGCAGCGGTCTGAGGTTCAGGTGGACAAGGATTTGACTTATGTTGAGAAACCTATTCGTACCCTGGATTATAAGGATAAGGTTTTGCGGAACAAAGTCATTCCTTTGGTTTTAGTTCAGTGGCAGCGCCGAGGCACTGAGGAAGCTACTTGGGAGCTTGAGGATAGGATGCGTGAAGACCATCCTAAGTTGTTTTAATTTCATTCTTAAGTTTTATTCAGTTGCAAACTCTGTAAACGTTTGATTTGAATAAAGAATGTTTCTGATTTTTGTATTACATTCAGTACTTAAGATCTGATTTCGAGGGCGAAATATCTTATGTGGGGGAGAATGTAGTAGCCCGAAACCAAAATCTGTAATTAAGGAATTAATCATAATTACTTGAATAGAGTTCGGAAGCTCCGAAGGTAGGTTCGGAAGTTCCGAACAGGATCGGAAGCTCCGATGCAGGATCGGAAGCTCCGATCATATTACGTCAGGCATGACGATTGGCTAGATCGGAAGCTCCGATCACCCCTATCCGAAGTCAAAAAGTGATATTTTGACACGTGGCAGATCAGGATCTTCGGAAGCTCCGATGGCAGGATCGGACGTTCCGATCGAGGTTCGGACGTTCCGATCCTCGGATCGGAAGTTTCGATCGTTGTCTATAAATAGAGGGCCGAGGCTTCATTTCCAATTGCCAATTCCGAGTATTTCCCTCTCCTTTCTAGTCTATTCGAGTTGTTCTAGCCTTCCTAGGCTTGACCCGGCGGTCGGCGAGGCATTCGGAAGTCATAGCAGAGTTGTGCCCAAGTTCTGGAGGCATCGACATCAAAGGGCTAACGACGGACGAAGGTATAGCTTTTGCTTCCTATAAATATTTAGGAGTATGCAATAGCTTAGTTAAGGCTTTTAGAGCACTATAATGATAGTAGTATCATTTGGCAGTGTAGAGCAGACTATAGGCTTGGACCTAGAGTTGGTAGAGCTTGCACTGTTTTGAGGTACGAAAGTACTGTTCGAGATATCTTGACTGAGTATGCATGTATTATGTGACTGCATGGTTTATATGTCATTGATTTATGTTGCATTCATTTTCATACTGAGCTATCTCCTTCGAGATGTCTGTTAGTAGGGTTTTTCCCTATCCTGTTAGTGGTTGGACTTCCATCGACTTGGGTCCGGCATATCCACTTGTATTACGGTATGGGAGCCACCTCCTGAAGCGACGGCACAGCGTGCTACATACCAGGGCCCGGTCTGTCTCTGTTATCTGATCCTTGACCTCGAGTTTATAGGGAGTTCACTTTGCATGCATGTATACTCATACTCTCGTGCTGAGCGTTTTATGCTCACGTCTCGTAATCTGTGTTTCTGGACACCCTATTCCATGGGGTAGGTTTGCGATTGGACGAGGCTGGTGGATCCAAGAGGGGCTAGGTAGTGGTTGGCCAGCTGGAGCTTCGTCTAGGTTTTATTTCTGTTGTTTTGGGTTGATACAGCTATTCGATATGGTTGTATAATATTTGGATAAATTACAGATTCTTTTTCTTGGTATTGTATTTATTTATGGTTTCCGCAAGTTTATTCTGATATCTGTTTTATTAAGTTAATTGCATGCCTAAGTTTTGTTTAGTAGGTGATCCGGATAAGGGTCACTACAGAAGTTTTATCCACGAAAACTCCTCCACTAGCCGCATCCAGCATACTCCTATCATGAGGTAACAAACCTTCATAGCAGTGTTGAATTAACAAATTTTCACTTATCTGGTGCTGCGGACAGCTGGCGCATAGTTTCTTGAAACACTCCCAATACTCATGCAGCGACTCTCCCATCTGCTGTTTGATGTCATAAATTTCCTTCCTGATGTTTGTCGCTCTTGAGGCTGGAAAATATTTCTCTAGGAAAACCCTCTTCATTGCATTCCAGGTGGTGATGGAACCAGGAGGTAAATAGTATAGCCAATGCTTTGCAGCACTCTTCAAAGAGAAAGGAAAGGCTCTGAGTTGAATTTGCTCCTCTGTCACTCCATGTGGTTTTATGCTGGTGCATACGACATGGAATTCCATCAAGTGCTTGTGCGGATCCTACCTGCAAGACCATGAAAAGCAGGCAATAAATGTATCGATCCAGATTTTAATTCAAAAAGTAGCATTAGTTTCTAGGGTAGGGAAAGTAATGCATAAGGGCTGTTGATTTGGATCAGGAGTGCCCAATTGTCTCAAGCTCAGATTTGCATTCGCCGCCATCTCTTCCTTAGGCTCTTCAACCTGATTTTCGTCCTCTTGCAATTTCTTTCGAGCTTCTCTCCTTCGCTTAAGTAACATTCTTTCTATCTCTGGGTCGTATGAAAATTCTTCTTCTTCCGAAGATTCGCCTGAAATCATGAACAAACCAGAGTAGCACTACGAGGAATAAAAATTAAATAAAATAAAAAAAACAAGAACAAAATAAATTTAACACCGATCCCTGGCAGCGGCGCCAAAATTTGGTAGCGCTTATCATGTCACACCCAAATTACCCGACTCAATCAGATAAATAAAAACATGCATTAGTATGAGTAGGGATCGTTCCCACGAGAAAAGGGAAATTTAAAAGTGTTCTTTAAAATTAAAAAGGGAATTTTGAATTGAGATTAACCACTAAAAATTCAAAAACAATTTTTAATAAAATTCTATAACTGTCAAGCAAGATTAAAAATTAAACTAAACAAATCAATAAGAAACAAGACTTGGTATCGGTCGACTACACCTTTAATATTATTCATTCAATCATTGATCACCTGAAAATAATTAATCCTATCAAATATTCACCATTGGAAATTTAATTCATGTTTCACCTTAATTTTAGTTAACTAGACACAAGTGTTCTAAGTTAACCCTTACCCAATAAATTAACCCAATACAAACGATCAGATTTAAATCCACGGTAGTATTCAAACTAGCAAAACTGATAAACCTAGACAACACATACACAAGTGGATGTATTTAGCCTAGTCAATTGTTATTCCTACAATTTAATAAACTCACAAGCGGATGATTATTAATTGTAGTTGCTTCACAAATCAGATAATTCAAACAATTACGGATTTGAATTACAATTTAGCATTCGATTGTATAATGAAATCCTAAGATGGCCAATCTAAAAAATCTCATACACAAGCATATCAATCAATTCAGAATAACTCTTGATACTTGATAAAACTCAAACATTGAAAATCAAAATCTCATGAATTAATAAATCAAAGGCTTCGTCTCCCTCAACCAAGTACTAGAGTTTAGCCAACAATAGTCATGAATTTTCTACAAAAATTCATGAGAGAAAATAAAATTAAGAAAAGATAGATGAAAACCTAGCCTTCAGAGAGAGTTCTTCCCGTTCTAAGCGTGTAGAATCATCTGAAATTCTCTCCAAAATGGAATTAAAAGTCTAATAAAAGTCTAGAGCCTTAATTAAAAGAGTTTCCAAAATTACAAATTTCTTCCCGCAACAGACCCGCGCGCTCGATCCTGGAATAATGCACGATCGAGCGCGCGATACTGGGCAACATTTTGCCTTGAAAATTCCTTGGGCGCGCTCGATCCGGGAAGAATGTGCAATCGAGCGGGCGAGTTGAGGCAGCCTACTGTCTTGAAAATCTCATGACCGCGCTCGATCTGGAAAAATGCCAGGATCGAGCTCATGCTTCTGTGATGAAAAATCTGCTCTGCTGCTTTCTTTGGACGCATGGACGCACTTCGATTTCTTTAATAAATCAAAACTAAGTTAAGAAGCTCAATGCATGAAATAAAATAAAACTAGAATAAAACATGAACAATGACACAAAATGCATGAAAAACACTTAACAAAATGACACTAAAAATGCAAACAAAATAATACTATCAATTGCATATGAGGATTTTTAAAAATTCTGAAGTTCATGCCCTATATATTTCGAATTTACATGATTTTATGGCTGTGTTGGATGTATGATTGGTGCATTGTGTTGTTTGGCAATTGGTTTCATTGATTGATCAAGAATTAAGACACGTTTGGTGCATGATCTTGATATTTTCAAATTGTGGAGCGGGAGTGTGGTTGAGGATCGCCTAGGTGTTTGTGTTAAGTCCTAAGAGATGTTAATAAGTGTGTTTGATGGTTTGGAATGAGGTAGAGTTAAGGAAAAAGGGTATGGAGTTGATTCCTCAAGGTAGAAGTGAAGTAGGGTGATGGTTTCATTGGGTAGGGGCTACTGATTTCGGGACAGGGGAGGTACCAAATCAGGTCTGGGAGTGTCTTGGGCTGTTCCTAGGTCAAGGTTAAGATGTTGTGGCCGCATCGGTATAAATTGGGCTCGTTTCGGTTAATTTTTGGATAAGTTAATGGTCTTTTAAGTTTAAGGTGTTGGTGCAGAATTTTGTAGAGTCTAAGGGGCTGTCCGGAAATTCTTTTTGTTTGGGATGCTTGGGATGTCATTGGGGGTTAAAATCTGATCCTAGGGTTAGTTTGAAGTGTTTATCAAGTGTTGGTTCAAGCGGGACGGGTTTTGGTTAAGGTATGATAGAGTTAAGAGTTTTTACGGTTTGGTTGCTCGGTTTAAGTCAAGTTTGAGAAAATTGATGAATAAGTTGGGATTTTAGCTTAGGGGAAGCCACTCACCCACCTTGCACCCACATTTTTGAGTTGAGTTGAGGTTCTTAAAGTTGCATATTCGTGTGCGTGAGCATCGTCTTTGAGCCAAGCAATATTTTCAAAGGAAGTCGCTTCAATTCTTGCATGCAAAGTATTTTGAGTCGAGTCAAAGAAGGAAAGAAAAATATTTTTGAACAAAGTGAGTTGATTGTGACTGAACAGGGCAATGTGGGTTGGGGGATGCCTTTGGGGGATGCCTCACTCACTTTCCATAGACGTGTAGTAAGCGGCTGGGAGACATCCCAGCTCCCCTACCAAAAGAGACGTGTAGTAAGCGGCCGGGTTCATCTCGGCTCCCCTAACAAAAATAAATTAAAGGGGCAAACGCGTCGGGAGAAATCTCGGCGTCTTACCGGCATAGTGAATTGTAGCCATGATCATGATCAAAACTTGAGTCACAATCCAAGGATCTAAGTTCTAAAGCAAAAGTTAAAGTAAAGTTTCAAGTATCAGTTGACTCGTCTTAATTTATTCAGTTTTATGACATGCATGAGTTACAGTTAAGTCAAGAAAGTCAAAGTCTCATAGCGTGAGTTCATCCTTGCATGTTGTCTCATCCCCTTGTTTCATGCATATTTACAGTTTAAGTTTCTAAGTATATTATGTACAGTATTTTGAGTATTGCTTCAAGTATTTTAAACCCTTGTTATATCTCTGTTTATACTTGCTGAGTCTTTAGACTCACTACGCTTGATTGTTTGCAGGTGAGGAGTTGTACCTAGGGACGGAGGTGCAGGATCCACTGGTTTGAGGCCGCCAGTTGTGCAAAGCCCAATGACCGTCGCTACTTCTTTTTATGTTCCGCATTAAACATTGAATGTAATAAAGATTATGTGTTTGAGTATTTTCAGTATTAGCCAGGATGTATTTTCCCTGTGCTTAAGTTTGAGTCGTAAAACTTGTTATTGCTATTATTGCAACTGTGTGGGATTGCCTTTCATTTGTACTTTATGTTTATCGCAGTTTGAATCTTCTATTGGTCGATCTTTTCCTTTGTTTTGAATTGTTGTTTGTGACATGGTGACTTTGTTTACTTTCAAACAAGTCATGGAAAAAATTTTAAAAATCCGTATTTTCTTTTATTATTTTAAACTTAGAAGTTAGGGTCGTTTCAGTTGGTATCAGAGCACGATCTTGGTTTGGGCTGAGCCTACTGCCAGCTACCGAAACTCAAGGGATCTCTCCTCAAAGTCTGTAATTTTTAAGGAATTTTATATGTTAGACGTATTTGAGACTATTACTTTAAATGTTTTGATGTCATCATTTTTAAAATATTTTCAAACTAGATGATTAATTTATTTGAATGTGTAGCTCAATGTTCTTATTTTTTAAAGTTTCTTTTAGTAGTTTAAAGTGTACCATTCAAATGTTTATTTTCATAGCATGGGGTTTCAAGTCAAACGGAGATGGTGTATCAATATTCCTTCCAGTTTTGGACAGTATGCGGTTGTTGTTTGAGTTATTAAGTAGTACTATTAATTTTGATAAGAATGTAGGAGTTTCACTAGTAGAAAATCTGGAATATACTTCGCCAGTTTTTACTTCGGCAATTAATATTACCGAAGTAATATCCATCTATTTACTTCGAAAAAAAAAGTAACGAAGTAAAATTTATTTTAGACTTCGTCAAATAAAAAATACGGGCTTCACTTAAAATTTTAAGTTACATTTTACTTCGAATTATATAATTGATGAAGTAAAAAATGGCCAAATTAAATTTATAATGGATAATTGATGAAGTAATAGGTAGAATCGGTTCTTTTTTACTCCCGTTGCGTAGACAAGCCCATTCTCTCCTTTAGGGTTCCTCTCTCGATCTCTTTCTCGATCTCCATTCTCAATCCCTCCAGTCCACCGCAGCTCCGGAGAGGTCGACTGTGTCTGGAAAAGATTTATGGTCCTCTTGCAAAGGATTGTATTGGTTTTTGTTGGAAATCTGTGGTGTATACCTCAACATCGATTTCCATATTTTGAAACAAAATGGTACTGAAGATCAGTAGCTTCGATTTGAACCATGATTCACCATGTTTTATGCTCGTTTATGCCCAAACCGAACCCTGTTCCTGACCTGTTGCTCCGTGCGTCTTCTCCGGTGAGTTCCACAACTATTTCTTTTCGATTATTAGTGTTCTAGGTTGGTTTCAAAGCTCAAGTTAGTATTTGAGCCAAGTCCATAACTTTCTGCTCATTTTAGCTGCGATTTAGGTTCTCCGGCGAGCTGCCGCCACTCAACCACCATGGAACAAGTGATGTTCGGTTTCCATCCTTGTCTAGCTCTGATTCTTGAAGTTTTTAGGGTAGTTACAGCAAGGTTCCAGCCCTATTCTTGACTATAGTATGCTACCCGAAGGTTAGAAAATGGCCGCTCGATTTCGATTTTTGTCCCTTTTATGTCTCGCTTATTTTAGTGTCGAACTAGGTAATGTGATATTGTTGGAAATTCTCAAGGTATTGGTCATTATTGGAATATTATGATGATTTGAGTGATAATTTGTACAAAAAATTTATGTGAAGCGATTCATTCTTGTTTCCACTGATTTTCCTCTTGGTTCCCTATTCTTGATTAAATTTGTTATTAGTGCATCTGACAGAGATATTTCAACTTGAACACCAGTCTTTTTATGACTTGTGTTTTCATTTATACTCTGTAAGTTTTTAATTTGCTGTGTTGTCCTTTCTGTTTCTTGTTTTACAAGTTCATTTCACGGATATAGTTTTTTAGATCTGAAGTCAAATTGATAGATTCTGTGATTCATTTGCTACTTCCATAATATTGTTTCTATTTGTTTTTCAGTGATGTTTCTAATTTACGATATCCGTATGATCCTTGCTATTTTTTTCGAGTACTTTATGACAGCCGTGATGTTTACTTCTGCTTTGAAATACAACAAGTTTATGGGCCCAGTTCCGGGAGCCACTAGCTTCCCTCAAGTCATTCAAACTGCAGCAACTTTCAATGTATCCCTGTTTGAAGCCATTGGGAGGGTAATGTTGTATTCTTTTTTACTAGCTTTGATATTTTATCATCTTTCTTTAAGTATCTTCATGTTTTTTAGGCTATCTTGGTTGTATTTGTGGTGATATGCTGAATTGGATTTCTGAAAAGAACATCCCTCCAGTTTGTATTAGTTTATTTTTTTAGTTCAATTTCGACTAAATTTCGGATATTGAGTTCTTTCTCTATGGGTTCTTGGTTCCAGGAAGATTGCCTTAGAAAAAGGTGCAGATGTAATTCTCTTTTGCATCAATGTCTTCTTATTCACCGCAAGAATTTTACAATTATGAAACTTGTGGGTTTAGTTTGTGCTGGTTGGGGTGGTTGGACTAAATTTATGTATGTTTAATCCATCCTTTGCCAAGTTTTCAGTTGCATTGTTTCTTTTAGCCATAAATGTATTCAGATATAATTGTACAATAATGAAACTTATGGGTTTAGTATTTAGATATAATTGTACTACTGGAAAAGGACGGTTAGGTTTTATTTTTAGTTTATATCTTGAAATAGTAATGATCGATATAATTTTTTGTGGAGAATCCAAAGGGAATGAAGTTGTTGGTTTTACCACTGTGATTAGTGAAATTTGAATGAATTACTAAACCTACAGGTTTAACACTGGAATACCCTGATAAAAACAATTATTATTGTCGCTGTATACCAATATATGCACTTTTTATTGTAAAATACATTACCTCATCACCACCATGCTCCATTAGGTTGAATTAGAAATCTTGAAGGATAACTTGTTGATGTGTTTAGAATGTAATGCAATTAGTTGCTTTGCTTTTTCTGGAATACGAAGGTATGCTGTCAAGTGTCAATAGAAAAAGATGAAAATCAAAGGATATGTTTGATGGTCATTATAAAGAGTATCTGAATATTCTCAAGAGGATTAATGTATTTTATATTTGAAAGAGTTTACATCAACATTTCTATATCTATTTCATTTGGAGATTTTGGAATAAACAGAGAATAAATTATGTCTCTTTTCGTTTATATCATTACTTTGGCCAAAAGTTACCTTACAGTGATATATGATATTACCTATAATCATATCATTCTTCACCGTTTAGGATCATCTATATGTTTTTATCACTTGTTCATTGAATTTATATGGACTCGTATTTTTCAGGTTGGATTTATAGTCACATCATGCCTTCTCAATGAGAATCATGATTTTTTTAGACTAGCAATTAATACAGTGCGGGATGATATTATCGGGCGTAATGAGACTTTTCAGTGTCTAGCTTTAACATTGGTATTCCTAGATCTCCTCTTATCTCTCTGTATACCATGTTCTTTGAATTTGATTTTTTTGCCCTTTACTGTGTCCAATCCCGTCATTTTGTTCAGGTTGGAAATATTGGTGGGAGAGAATTTGCTGAATCCCTAGCTCTTGATGTTCAAAAATTACTCGTTATTGAATACCAATTTGAAGGATCCATGTTGATGCAGCTATCAATGATGCTAAACTTTTATCTTGCTCCAGATTTCTAGTAGTGTCAGACCACTAGTGAGGAAGAAGGCAGCGTTATGCCTATTGCGCCTCTATAGAAAAAATCCTGATGTGATGAATGTTGATGGCTGGTAAAATAAATATATGCCACTAATTTTGTTATGTTACTGATTTAGAGCCCGTTTGGATTTTGTAGAGATTTTTTAATCTAGACTATGTTTGGGCGCCCGAAAGAGCTGCAATAATTTGCTTCACCTCAGGTATAAGTTGTCTCCTTTTTTATTCATCTGTCAGTGTGTTGATTCTAGACTCTAAGCCGAAAACTCGATCGACTTCTTAACTTAGATCATCATTGTTTTGTTTTTCTTGATTCCCATAGGTACCACGGGACGACCAAAAGGAGCTACCATAACTCATTCAGCTTTAGTTGTGCAGTCCCTCGCAAAAATAGCGATAGTTCGCTACGACCATAACGATGTAGGAATTTCTCTTCACCGATATATTATGTGTAGGAAAAAAAGTGAATTTGTGGATTTATGAATATTCGTCGTTGTTTGTATGGATGATTTTATGAATCTAATCAATCATTTTTAGTTTTAGATATTGTGGTATTGTTGTTGTCTATTACTTGTACACTAGGGTACTCAATTTAGAGGCCCACAACCAATTGGACAGGTAATGAATTTAATACTGGTTCCATGATTTTTGTTTCTTTTTTTATTTCAGTGAATATAACTTCAATGGATATATGGCACCGGAATATGCAATGCATGACCAGTTCTCCATTAAATTGGATGTGTTCAGCTTCGGAGTTCTGATATTTGAAATTTTGACCGGACAAAAGAATAACTCTTTTAGGAATGAGTAGAAACTAGAAGACCTGCTAAGTTCGGTGAGTAAAATCCAGAAACAAACTTATGATATTGTTTGTTTTAGCACCTAAATTCAAATTATATAAATGTGTCAAATCTTTGCATTCTAAGTTTGTTGCAAGTATTAGTTACTGATAAAGGATATATGTCTCTGGATTGATTCAGGCTTGGAGGCATTGGCATGAGAGAACACCTGCAAATATGATAGATCATATGTTGAAGGATGGATTAATGTATAGTTTTTTTCCCTAGTGTTTATAGAGTTAGAATTTGATTATTTTTTATAGATGCACTTTTAGTTTTGTGGAAATACTTGTGGTTACGTGCATATTTTTTGGTTAATTTGGTGGATATACTTGTGAATTTATGGATGTTCGTTGTTTTGAGATGAATAATTTATGAACCTCATTAGTCTATTTTATGTTTCAAAAATATATTTATATTGTGTAATTATTGTTAATGTAGTGGAACGGTAATTTCACTAATCGACAAAGCAAAATAATGCCTTTTACTTCGTCAATTAATGAAATTGCCGAAGTAAAAGATATGCTTATACTTCGGCAATGATAGTAATTGACGAAGCAAAATAATGTCTTTTACTTCGTCCATTAGTGAAATTTCCGAAGTAAAAGACTTTCTTCTACTTCGTCAATTATTATCATTGCCGAAGTATAAGCATATCTTTTACTTCGGCAATTTCATTAATCGACGAAGTACAAGCATATGTTTTACTTCGAGAATTTATGAAATTAACGAAGTAAATGATTTTCTTTTACTTCGTTAATTAATGAAATTGCCGAAGTAAAAGATATGTTTTTACTTCGGCATCGGCCCAATCCTGAACCAGTTTTGGCTCCATGAACCGACCAAAGACTTCGGCAATTTCATGGCTACGACTTCGGTTATAACGCGAAGTAAAACAGTACCTATTACTTCACGTGACACTACTTCGGTACTTATCTATCTACGACTTCAGTTAATAACCGAAGTCTTTTGCGACTTTTCTACTAGTGTTTGGATCTTTGATGAGACCTTGGTTCCTTTGCCTGAGCAACGGCACCCGTGTTGTCGCAGTACACTGGGACTGGACCAACAACTTCAGGAATGACGCCCAACTCTTGGACGAAATTCCTCATCCAAACGGCCTCTTTAGCAGCAGCTGATGCTGCAATGTATTCTGCCTCAGTGGTGGAATCCGCTGTGGTGTCCTGCTTGGAACTCTTCCAAGAGACAGCACCTCCATTGAGCATGAACACAAATCCAGAGGTTGACTTCGAGTCATCCACGTCACTTTGGAAGCTAGAGTCGGTATAGCCTTCCAATTTTAGTTCTCTTCCTCCATATACCATGAACATATTCTTAGTCCTTCGTAAGTACTTAAGAATGTCCTTCACGGCTTTCCAATGCATTTGATCGGGATTATCTTGATATCTGCTCGTGACACTCAGAGCAAATGCTACATCCGGTCTGGTAGATATCATCCCATACATGATACTACCTATGGCTGACGCATATGGTACATGTGTCATTTTCTCTATCTCTTCATCAGTCTTGGGACACATAGACTTGGATAGAGAAACTCCATGACACATGGGTAGATGTCCTCTCTTGGACCCATCCATTGAAAACCGTTTCAATATGGTGTCGATGTAGGTTGATTGAGTGAGTCCTATCATTCTCTTAGATCTATCTCTATAGATCTGTATCCCTAGAATATAGGATGCCTCACCCAAATCCTTCATCGAGAATCTATCTGATAACCATATCTTTGTTGACTGCAACATCCCTACGTCATTCCCAATGAGTAGGATGTCATCAACATAAAGTACTAAGAATGTCACAGCATCCTTAACTACTTTCTTGTTCACGCATGGTTCCTCCGGGTTCTTGATGAAACCAAAATCCTTTATTGTTTCATCAAATTTCTGGTTCCAACTTCTTGATGCTTGTTTTAGACCATAAATTGATCTCTGAAGCTTGCATACCTTATGCTCGCTTCCCATGGATGTGTACCCCTCAGGCTGCTTCATATAGATTTCTTCCTTAATATCTCCATTAAGAAAAGCAGTCTTCACATCCATTTGCCATATCTCATAGTCATACCAAGCAGCTATGGCAATAAGGATTCTTATGGACTTGAACATTGCAACTGGTGAAAAGGTTTCATCATAGTCAACTCCTTGTCTTTGAGTATAACCTTTCGCCACCAATCGCGCCTTGTAGGTCAATACCTTACCATCAGGCCCAAGCTTTCTCTTGTAGATCCATTTACACCCTATTGGAACAATTCCATCGGGAGGATCTACTAAAGACCAAACTTGGTTTGTATGCATCGAATCTATTTCCGACTGCATAGCTTCAAGCCATAAATTTGAATCCGCATCAGAAATTGCTTCCTTGAAGTTTCTTGGATCACATCCAACATCGGGTTCATCTTGATCCCCTTCAAGAAGAAGACCATATCGAATAGGAGGTCTAGAAGTCCTCTCGGATCTTCTAGGTACAGGCGTGTCTATCAATGGTTCCTGAGGTGTAGGATCGTTATTTTGTATTTCGGGTTCTTCTCGAATTTCTTCGAGTTCCATCATCTCGCCTTTCTTATCCAATAAGAACTCCTTCTCCAAGAAGGTGGCATTCCTTGAAACAAACACCTTTGTTTCAGCAGGATAATAGAAATAATATCCGATTGAATTCTTCGGATACCCTACAAAATAACATAAGCTGGATCGACTATCCAACTTATCTCCCACTGTCCGCTTCACGTAAGCAGGACATCTCCAAATCCTCAAGTACGAATACTTAGGAGCTTTGCCATTCCATAACTCGTATGGTGTTTTGTCCACTGCTTTAGTGTGGACGTTGTTCAACAACAATACCGTCGTTTCAAGCGCATAGCCCCAAAACGAAGGTGGAAGCTCAGTGAAGCTCATCATGGACCGAACCATGTCCAACAAAGTTCGATTACGACGCTCCGATATACCATTAAGCTGTGGTGTCATAGGAGGAGTCCACTGAGAGAGAATCCCATTCTCTTTTAGATTGTCCAAAAACTCGGTACTTAAGTATTCTCCACCTCGATCCGATCGAAGTGCTTTAATACTTTTACCTAGCTTGTTTTCTACTTCAGCCTTGAATTCTTTGAACTTTTCAAACGCTTCAGACTTATATTTCATTAAATATAAATACCCATACCTCGAATAATCATCAGTAAAGGTAATGAAGTAGGTGTGGCCATATTGAGTACCAACTCTAAATGGACCACAAACATCTGTATGGATCAAATCCAACAGATTTTGACTACGCTCAGGTTTCTCCTTAAAAAGAGATTTAGTCATTTTTCCTTTCAGGCAGGAATCACAAGTAGGTAGAGAGTTAATATCAGACATATCAAACATGCCCTCTCCCACTAGCTTGTTCATCCTCCTTGAGAAAATATGACCTAACCTAGCATGCCAAAGGTTTGCCGGGTTTTGGCTATCGATTTTACTTTTGTTTGTTGTTGCCGGTTTATCAACATAATTTATTGGAACGTCTTTTAGTTTTAAGTTGTATAAATCGTTTTCAAGTTGTCCATTTCCAATCAAACATTCATTCTTGTAAATATTGCAAATCCCATTCACAAAATTGCAAGAATAACAATCTCTATCAAGCATAGAAACAGAAATAATGTTTTTAATCAAATCCGGAACAAATAAAACATCTCTCAAAAGTAACTTAAAACCGTTCTGCAAAAATAAATAAACATCTCCCACAGCTTTAGCTTCAACTCTGGAACCATTTTCGAGCCTCAGCTGGGTCTCACCCATTCTAAGCCTGCGACTTCTTGTCATCACCTGCAAATCATTGCAAATGTGAGATCCACATCCGGTATCCAATACCCAAGAAGTAGTATTAAGTGAAACATTTATTTCAATATAGAACATACCCTTCGCAGTTCGCAACTGCTCTAGATATTCCTTGCAGTTACGCTTCCAATGACCGAGCTTCTTGCAGTAATGGAAAACATCCTTGGATTTTTCCATGTTTGAAGCCTTTGTCTTGTACTTCTTCTCGGGTTCGATTTTCTTGGGTGGGGCAGAACGTTTCTTACCCTTTATACTTGGCCCCTTCTTAGCAGAAGAAGAGGAGCCCACCAAGAAAACCGGTTTATCCTTCTTTAATGTGGATTCATATGTCACAAGCATATTGACCATATCTTCAAGGGAGACCTCTATCTTGTTCATATTGAAATTCACCACAAATCCGTCAAACGAAGAAGGAAGAGACAGAAGTAGTAAGTCCACGTTGAGTTCATGCTCCAACACCAAATCAAGGGTTACCAACTTCTGTATGAGCCAAATCACTCGTACCCCATGATCATGGACCGAAGTCCCTTCACGCATGCGACACGTCATTAGCTCCTTTACAGTAGCGAACCTTTCAGCCCTCGATTGAGCCCCAAAAAGTTCCTTGAGTTGTACGTGAATGTCAGCAGCATTCACGGTGTCCTCAAATCGCCTCTGGAGTTCATCAGACATCGAGGCTTGCATATAGCATTTGGCCTTGATATCATGGTCCCACCATGTATCAAGTTTGGCTAACTCTTCCGGACTTATGTCAGCTGGTGCTTCCTTCGGAGGAGATTTTTCTAACACGTAGAGCATCTTCTCCGAAGTCAAGACAATCTTCAACTTACGGAACCATTCCGTATAGTTTGCGCCAGTCAACTTATTTTGTTCGAGGATCGAGAAAAGTGGATTACGCGAATTCATCTTTATGAAATACTGAAAAGAAACAGACAAATATCAGTGATTGTTTAAGTAATTTACTAAGACATAAAATAGGCAAAATTTATTTTATGAATCTCACTCCCACTATTTTAACGATTTCACTACCCTCTAGTGAAAATGGGAAACTGTTTTCCTTAGTGAGAACATGGAGTCCAATTGACAATCTATGGTCCCGAATAATATCAGCCAACCATAATTTTCAAAAGGTAGAGCCCAATTGCTTCCAAAGCAACCTCCATGTTTTTACCTCATGTCCAATAAGGGCCCAATAATATGACGCCGTTTATTGTGACATGTCAAGATGACCCATCAATATTAAGTTGTGATGGACGGTCGCCATGTGGATCCCCCAATAATATGAGCCGATCCCATGGGAGTTCCACCCAACTTACAACATGTGTCAATCCAATGTACAGCTTTCCGACGAACGGGCCCCCCCAATAATATGAGTCGGACCGTATCCGCGGGTAGCATCTCATACATTGATCGTTGATGGAAGGTAGGAACATTTAAACAAATTTAAATTTCCTTTATTTATCTTGATATCAATTTTAAATCATATTTAAAATGAGGGATTTTAATTATGAAAATTTGTCTCATCATTTTTAAAATTTTGTATGCTTGCCGGATTCACACAATTTTGTCTAAAACATGCATACAACAATAATATCACATATTATATAGGATGATTGATTCCATTTTAATTGACCCGTGGTTGCCAATCACGAGTCTTAGTCCAATCCTAGGTAATATGCAGTATGCAATGCAATCCTATTACATTGAGATTCCAATTTACATTTCTTCTGTCTTTATTGTCTGCTGGGCCGACCTCCATCTTCAAATCTTGATCTCCCACTAAATCTAATGTATTTATAATAAATAACAATGACAAGTAGGGGATACATTTTTAAGGGGTGGGAACGGGCCATAAACCAAGCCCACTTTTATTACATATGACAATTCATATTGGGCCATAAACCAGACCCATTAATAAATCCAACAACAATAAAAACAAATGTAAATTCCTAACATACACCTACAAAATTGGTGATGGCAATCGATCATCCTTATCCAATAACATTTAATTCAAAATTAATTTATTGGATAACATGCAATGGCAATTTAAATTTAAAAGGATAAAATCATATTTCATATATAAAATCTTATTTTACATACAAAATCATATTTTATCTTTTTATCAAATAAAATCATATTTAATCTATAAAATCCAATTTTATATATAAAATCATATTTTACTCAATATATCCATAAGATCATATCTAATCATCAATCGTACCAAAAATAATTAATTTCAAAATTCAATTTAACGGATAAAATATTTAAATTTTCAAAAAATTCAAATTTATCCAAAAATCAATTTTAAAATTTTCGGACTCGAACAATTCGATCCGATGCCTCGTGGACCAATCAAAAACAATTTTCGATCGGACCAAAAATAGAATTTTAACATATTAAAATTTAATTTAAAAATTAAAAAATTAATTTTTTCCGCGGGCCGCCCGCGCCCCATAGGGCTCGGGCCGGGCAGCCCGGCTGCCCCATGGGCGGCGCCGAGCGCTGCCCTGGGCGCTGCGTAGGGCAGCGCCGTGCGCTGCCCGGGGCAGCGACCATCGCTGCCCGGGTTTTTGCCCGGAAAAAAAAAATTTTATTTTTAAAATATTTATTTTGTTTCAAAAACCGAGGCTTAAAAATTTTTGTACAATCGATTAATTTAATCGCTTGATCTGAGCAACCTGGCTCTGATACCACTGTTGGAGAACGCGACGATCAGATCAATCAGGATTGATACCCGGTGCAGCGGAAGTTTAAAAATTTTATATGGAACAATTCCATAATGGGTATCAACCTTACGATTAAATTGTGTGTGTATAAAAATTAAATAACGATTATAAATTTTTACCTCCAATCTCGAAGCGAGATTATGGACACCAACAGATTGCTCTGCTCTTGTTGTATATCCCTGGAACTGATGGAGGAACTGTTCTTCAATCAGGTCCACGAACGGATATTTAATCCCTCTGATAGATTGCACTAAAAAATCTATCAGAAGTTTCTACGAAGAGATTAACGAATTTGATCCGTTAAACCAGACTTTAATTCAAAATTCACAGACTGGATTTTTCGAGCAGAGGGGAGAAAGGGGGCGGCCACTATTGAGAGAAAAATACTAGGGTTTTCGAAAATTGTGACCTGTTGTGTGTAATTTCTGTACTGCAATAACTTATTTATAATGTAGGCCGCTAACAGCTTAGGGCCCATTAGTCATAAGTTCAAGCCCGACAAGCAAAGCCCGCATGTTCAGAAATTAATATAAAATTCTTCGTGACTCCGATTGATAAACCGATTTCACCAATGTGCACAGAAACCATTTCTGCACCTTTTAAAGTCAAGATAAATTTTTTTGAATCCGAATTCAGTGATTTCCAAAAATGCCCATCCCTATGTCATTTTAGGAAATCTTACTCCTCTACTCATAATTAAGAAGTCCAACTTCTATGTTCATTAAATTTAACTCTTTAAATTTAACTATCTCAACGGGGATTAAAAATCCATTACTCTGTGTGACCCTCAATGGTTCAAGGATACAGCTAGCCGTGGGCTCACAACTCCTTGTGACTCGGAACAACAATTTCCGACTTGCCCATCGAATCATGGTAAGAGCGCCTAGCAACATCGCCCCATGATTCCCTAGGTATCACTGATAGTGCCTGCAAGAACAAATAGATTTTGGTTAGCGTACAGTACGGTCCCTTCATCCATATATCCCGATCGAATCAACAACCATTGGTATATCGAGAGTCGCTCGAGATTCGATAACTATGCAATACATCTTGAAGATCAAATAGTGACATCGCATGTGTTACTAAGAAACCATTTCTTAAAACACATCATGTACTCTGGCCAGAGATTCGTCACACTAATATCTCCTCAGATCGCATAGGATATCTACACTCGCAAGTATGTGGTAAATCCTTGACAACAAAGCATCGACTCCTATATGTGTTGTAACTGTACCCAATCCCGACACCTGATGACCCCAATAGAGTCGGTAAACGAGTCAAAGCACAGTACTAGCATATAGAGTCTCAATGATGTTTCAAGTAGTAAGGACTAATGGTGTACAACCAAAACCGCGGACTTTATCCACTCGATAAGTGATAACCACTTGGAAAGTCCGGATAGGGTAGTTCGATCATTCATCGTATGAATATCCATTTGCATGCTTCGAACATCTCTATGTTCCTTACCAATGAAACGTGGTACTCTGCATCGCAAATGCTAGTCTCAAACTCGAGCGATCCTTATCCTTATTATCGGACGGCTCAATTGACTAGGAACAGTTTAGAATATACAGTGACTATAAGATGTGTTTCATGATAGACATCCCCATGTTCTACCACATCTTACATACACTATAGTATATTCAAGGTCTTTATCAAAACAACAATAGTATATCACAATATAACAATATGAAGAAAGATAAAGTCATTGCCATTAATAAAAGTGTAAATTATATTAAACAAAAGATTGTTTATACAAAGAGTCATCAAAGCCCTTAGCCACAAGTTGGCTCACCGAGCACCCACTCTTTCAATCTCCCACTTGCCCTAAATCCAACTAGTCATACTACGTAGACCCATTGCTTCGCGATGTTTGTCAAATAATGGTCCTGGCAAGGGCTTAGTAAGTGGATCAGCGATATTGTCTGCAGAGGCCACTCTTTCGACAGTGATGTCTCTTCTTTCCACGATCTCCCGGATGATGTGGTATTTCCTCAGTACGTGTTTGGATCTTTGATGAGACCTTGGTTCCTTTGTCTGAGCAATGGCACCCGTGTTGTCACAGTACACCGGGACTGGACCAACAACTTCCGGAATAACGCCCAACTCTTGGACGAAATTCCTCATCCAAACGGCCTCTTTAGCAGCAGCTGATGCTGCAATGTATTCTGCCTCAGTGGTGGAATCCGCTGTGGTGTACTGCTTGGAACTCTTCCAAGAGACAGCACCGCCATTGAGCATGAACACAAATCCAGAGGTTGACTTCGAGTCATCCACGTCACTTTGGAAGCTAGAGTCGGTATAGCCTTCCAATTTTAGTTCTCTTCCTCCATATACCATGAACATATTCTTAGTCCTTCGTAAGTACTTAAGAATGTCCTTCACGGCTTTCCAATGCATTTGATCGGGATTATCTTGATATCTGCTCGTGACACTCAGAGCAAATGCTACATCCGGTCTGGTAGATATCATCCCATACATGATACTACCTATGGCTGACGCATATGGTACATGTGTCATTTTCTCTATCTCTTCATCAGTCTTGGGACACATAGACTTGGATAGAGAAACTCCATGACACATGGGTAGATGTCCTCTCTTGGACCCATCCATTGAAAACCGTTTCAATATGGTGTCGATGTAGGTTGATTGAGTGAGTCCTATCATTCTCTTAGATCTATCTCTATAGATCTGTATCCCTAGAATATAGGATGCCTCACCCAAATCCTTCATCGAGAATCTATCTGATAACCATATCTTTGTTGACTGCAACATCCCTACGTCATTCCCAATGAGTAGGATGTCATCAACATAAAGTACTAAGAATGTCACAGCATCCTTAACTACTTTCTTGTTCACGCATGGTTCCTCCGGGTTCTTGATGAAACCAAAATCCTTTATTGTTTCATCAAATTTCTGGTTCCAACTTCTTGATGCTTGTTTTAGACCATAAATTGATCTCTGAAGCTTGCATACCTTATGCTCGCTTCCCATGGATGTGTACCCCTCAGGCTGCTTCATATAGATTTCTTCCTTAATATCTCCATTAAGAAAAGCAGTCTTCACATCCATTTGCCATATCTCATAGTCATACCAAGCAGCTATGGCAATAAGGATTCTTATGGACTTGAACATTGCAACTGGTGAAAAGGTTTCATCATAGTCAACTCCTTGTCTTTGAGTATAACCTTTCGCCACCAATCGCGCCTTGTAGGTCAATACCTTACCATCAGGCCCAAGCTTTCTCTTGTAGATCCATTTACACCCTATTGGAACAATTCCATCGGGAGGATCTACTAAAGACCAAACTTGGTTTGTATGCATCGAATCTATTTCCGACTGCATAGCTTCAAGCCATAAATTTGAATCCGCATCAGAAATTGCTTCCTTGAAGTTTCTTGGATCACATCCAACATCGGGTTCATCTTGATCCCCTTCAAGAAGAAGACCATATCGAATAGGAGGTCTAGAAGTCCTCTCGGATCTTCTAGGTACAGGCGTGTCTATCAATGGTTCCTGAGGTGTAGGATCGTTATTTTGTATTTCGGGTTCTTCTCGAATTTCTTCGAGTTCCATCATCTCGCCTTTCTTATCCAATAAGAACTCCTTCTCCAAGAAGGTGGCATTCCTTGAAACAAACACCTTTGTTTCAGCAGGATAATAGAAATAATATCCGATTGAATTCTTCGGATACCCTACAAAATAGCATAAGCTGGATCGACTATCCAACTTATCTCCCACTGTCCGCTTCACGTAAGCAGGACATCTCCAAATCCTCAAGTACGAATACTTAGGAGCTTTGCCATTCCATAACTCGTATGGTGTTTTGTCCACTGCTTTAGTGTGGACGTTGTTCAACAACAATACCGTCGTTTCAAGCGCATAGCCCCAAAACGAAGGTGGAAGCTCAGTGAAGCTCATCATGGACCGAACCATGTCCAACAAAGTTCGATTACGACGCTCCGATATACCATTAAGCTGTGGTGTCATAGGAGGAGTCCACTGAGAGAGAATCCCATTCTCTTTTAGATTGTCCAAAAACTCGGTACTTAAGTATTCTCCACCTCGATCCGATCGAAGTGCTTTAATACTTTTACCTAGCTTGTTTTCTACTTCAGCTTGAATTCTTTGAACTTTTCAAACGCTTCAGACTTATATTTCATTAAATATAAATACCCATACCTCGAATAATCATCAGTAAAGGTAATGAAGTAGGTGTGGCCATATTGAGTACCAACTCTAAATGGACCACAAACATCTGTATGGATCAAATCCAACAGATTTGACTACGCTCAGGTTTCTCCTTAAAAAGAGATTTAGTCATTTTTCCTTTCAGGCAGGAATCACAAGTAGGTAGAGAGTTAATATCAGACATATCAAACATGCCCTCTCCCACTAGCTTGTTCATCCTCCTTGAGAAAATATGACCTAACCTAGCATGCCAAAGGTTTGCCGGTTTTGGCTATCGATTTTACTTTTGTTTGTTGTTGCCGGTTTATCAACATAATTTATTGGAACGTCTTTAGTTTTAAGTTGTATAAATCGTTTTCAAGTTGTCCATTTCCAATCAAACATTCATTCTTGTAAATATTGCAAATCCCATTCACAAAATTGCAAGAATAACAATCTCTATCAAGCATAGAAACAGAAATAATGTTTTTAATCAAATCCGGAACAAATAAAACATCTCTCAAAAGTAACTTAAAACCGTTCTGCAAAAATAAATAAACATCTCCCACAGCTTTAGCTTCAACTCTGGAACCATTTTCGAGCCTCAGCTGGGTCTCACCCATTCTAAGCCTGCGACTTCTTGTCATCACCTGCAAATCATTGCAAATGTGAGATCCACATCCGGTATCCAATACCCAAGAAGTAGTATTAAGTGAAACATTTATTTCAATATAGAACATACCTTCGCAGTTCGCAACTGCTCTAGATATTCCTTGCAGTTACGCTTCCAATGACCGAGCTTCTTGCAGTAATGGAAAACATCCTTGGATTTTTCCATGTTTGAAGCCTTTGTCTTGTACTTCTTCTCGGGTTCGATTTTCTTGGGTGGGGCAGAACGTTTCTTACCCTTTATACTTGGCCCCTTCTTAGCAGAAGAGGAGCCCACCAAGAAAACCGGTTTATCCTTCTTTAATGTGGATTCATATGTCACAAGCATATTGACCATATCTTCAAGGGAGACCTCTATCTTGTTCATATTGAAATTCACCACAAATCCGTCAAACGAAGAAGGAAGAGACAGAAGTAGTAAGTCCACGTTGAGTTCATGCTCCAACACCAAATCAAGGGTTACCAACTTCTGTATGAGCCAAATCACTCGTACCCCATGATCATGGACCGAAGTCCCTTCACGCATGCGACACGTCATTAGCTCCTTTACAGTAGCGAACCTTTCAGCCCTCGATTGAGCCCCAAAAAGTTCCTTGAGTTGTACGTGAATGTCAGCAGCATTCACGGTGTCCTCAAATCGCCTCTGGAGTTCATCAGACATCGAGGCTTGCATATAGCATTTGGCCTTGATATCATGGTCCCACCATGTATCAAGTTTGGCTAACTCTTCCGGACTTATGTCAGCTGGTGCTTCCTTCGGAGGAGATTTTTCTAACACGTAGAGCATCTTCTCCGAAGTCAAGACAATCTTCAACTTACGGAACCATTCCGTATAGTTTGCGCCAGTCAACTTATTTTGTTCGAGGATCGAGAAAAGTGGATTACGCGAATTCATCTTTATGAAATACTGAAAAGAAACAGACAAATATCAGTGATTGTTTAAGTAATTTACTAAGACATAAAATAGGCAAAATTTATTTTATGAATCTCACTCCCACTATTTTAACGATTTCACTACCCTCTAGTGAAAATGGGAAACTGTTTTCCTTAGTGAGAACATGGAGTCCAATTGACAATCTATGGTCCCGAATAATATCAGCCAACCATAATTTTCAAAAGGTAGAGCCCAATTGCTTCCAAAGCAACCTCCATGTTTTTACCTCATGTCCAATAAGGGCCCAATAATATGACGCCGTTTATTGTGACATGTCAAGATGACCCATCAATATTAAGTTGTGATGGACGGTCGCCATGTGGATCCCCCAATAATATGAGCCGATCCCATGGGAGTTCCACCCAACTTACAACATGTGTCAATCCAATGTACAGCTTTCCGACGAACGGGCCCCCCCAATAATATGAGTCGGACCGTATCCGCGGGTAGCATCTCATACATTGATCGTTGATGGAAGGTAGGAACATTTAAACAAATTTAAATTTCCTTTATTTATCTTGATATCAATTTTAAATCATATTTAAAATGAGGGATTTTAATTATGAAAATTTGTCTCATCATTTTTAAAATTTTGTATGCTTGCCGGATTCACACAATTTTGTCTAAAACATGCATACAACAATAATATCACATATTATATAGGATGATTGATTCCATTTTAATTGACCCGTGGTTGCCAATCACGAGTCTTAGTCCAATCCTAGGTAATATGCAGTATGCAATGCAATCCTATTACATTGAGATTCCAATTTACATTTCTTCTGTCTTTATTGTCTGCTGGGCCGACCTCCATCTTCAAATCTTGATCTCCCACTAAATCTAATGTATTTATAATAAATAACAATGACAAGTAGGGGATACATTTTTAAGGGGTGGGAACGGGCCATAAACCAAGCCCACTTTTATTACATATGACAATTCATATTGGGCCATAAACCAGACCCATTAATAAATCCAACAACAATAAAAACAAATGTAAATTCCTAACATACACCTACAAAATTGGTGATGGCAATCGATCATCCTTATCCAATAACATTTAATTCAAAATTAATTTATTGGATAACATGCAATGGCAATTTAAATTTAAAAGGATAAAATCATATTTCATATATAAAATCTTATTTTACATACAAAATCATATTTTATCTTTTTATCAAATAAAATCATATTTAATCTATAAAATCCAATTTTATATATAAAATCATATTTTACTCAATATATCCATAAGATCATATCTAATCATCAATCGTACCAAAAATAATTAATTTCAAAATTCAATTTAACGGATAAAATATTTAAATTTTCAAAAAATTCAAATTTATCCAAAAATCAATTTTAAAATTTTCGGACTCGAACAATTCGATCCGATGCCTCGTGGACCAATCAAAAACAATTTTCGATCGGACCAAAAATAGAATTTTAACATATTAAAATTTAATTTAAAAATTAAAAAATTAATTTTTTCCGCGGGCCGCCCGCGCCCCATAGGGCTCGGGCCGGGCAGCCCGGCTGCCCCATGGGCGGCGCCGAGCGCTGCCCTGGGCGCTGCGTAGGGCAGCGCCGTGCGCTGCCCGGGTTTTTGCCCGGAAAAAAAAAATTTTATTTTTAAAATATTTATTTTGTTTCAAAAACCGAGGCTTAAAAATTTTTGTACAATCGATTAATTTAATCGCTTGATCTGAGCAACCTGGCTCTGATACCACTGTTGGAGAACGCGACGATCAGATCAATCAGGATTGATACCCGGTGCAGCGGAAGTTTAAAAATTTTATATGGAACAATTCCATAATGGGTATCAATCTTACGATTAAATTGTGTGTGTATAAAAATTAAATAACGATTATAAATTTTTACCTCCAATCTCGAAGCGAGATTATGGACACCAACAGATTGCTCTGCTCTTGTTGTATATCCCTGGAACTGATGGAGGAACTGTTCTTCAATCAGGTCCACGAACGGATATTTAATCCCTCTGATAGATTGCACTAAAAAATCTATCAGAAGTTTCTACGAAGAGATTAACGAATTTGATCCGTTAAACCAGACTTTAATTCAAAATTCACAGACTGGATTTTTCGAGCAGAGGGGAGAAAGGGGGCGGCCACTATTGAGAGAAAAATACTAGGGTTTTCGAAAATTGTGACCTGTTGTGTGTAATTTCTGTACTGCAATAACTTATTTATAATGTAGGCCGCTAACAGCTTAGGGCCCATTAGTCATAAGTTCAAGCCCGACAAGCAAAGCCCGCATGTTCAGAAATTAATATAAAATTCTTCGTGACTCCGATTGATAAACCGATTTCACCAATGTGCACAGAAACCATTTCTGCACCTTTTAAAGTCAAGATAAATTTTTTTGAATCCGAATTCAGTGATTTCCAAAAATGCCCATCCCTATGTCATTTTAGGAAATCTTACTCCTCTACTCATAATTAAGAAGTCCAACTTCTATGTTCATTAAATTTAACTCTTTAAATTTAACTATCTCAACGGGGATTAAAAATCCATTACTCTGTGTGACCCTCAATGGTTCAAGGATACAGCTAGCCGTGGGCTCACAACTCCTTGTGACTCGGAACAACAATTTCCGACTTGCCCATCGAATCATGGTAAGAGCGCCTAGCAACATCGCCCCATGATTCCCTAGGTATCACTGATAGTGCCTGCAAGAACAAATAGATTTTGGTTAGCGTACAGTACGGTCCTTCATCCATATATCCCGATCGAATCAACAACCATTGGTATATCGAGAGTCGCTCGAGATTCGATAACTATGCAATACATCTTGAAGATCAAATAGTGACATCGCATGTGTTACTAAGAAACCATTTCTTAAAACACATCATGTACTCTGGCCAGAGATTCGTCACACTAATATCTCCTCAGATCGCATAGGATATCTACACTCGCAAGTATGTGGTAAATCCTTGACAACAAAGCATCGACTCCTATATGTGTTGTAACTGTACCCAATCCCGACACCTGATGACCCCAATAGAGTCGGTAAACGAGTCAAAGCACAGTACTAGCATATAGATTCTCAATGATGTTTCAAGTAGTAAGGACTAATGGTGTACAACCAAAACCGCGGACTTTATCCACTCGATAAGTGATAACCACTTGGAAAGTCCGGATAGGGTAGTTCGATCATTCATCGTATGAATATCCATTTGCATGCTTCGAACATCTCTATGTTCCTTACCAATGAAACGTGGTACTCTGCATCGCAAATGCTAGTCTCAAACTCGAGCGATCCTTATCCTTATTATCGGACGGCTCAATTGACTAGGAACAGTTTAGAATATACAGTGACTATAAGATGTGTTTCATGATAGACATCCCCATGTTCTACCACATCTTACATACACTATAGTATATTCAAGGTCTTTATCAAAACAACAATAGTATATCACAATATAACAATATGAAGAAAGATAAAGTCATTGCCATTAATAAAAGTGTAAATAATATTAAACAAAAGATTGTTTATACAAAGAGTCATCAAAGCCCTTAGCCACAAGTTGGCTCACCGGGCACCCACTCTTTCATTATTGGGGGGCCCGTTCGTCGGAAAGCTGTACATTGGATCGACACATGTTGTAAGTTGGGTGGAACTCCCATGGGATCGGCTCATATTATTGGGGGATTCACATGGCGACCGTCCGTCACAACTTAATATTGATGGGTCATCTTGACATGTCACAATAAACGGCGTCATATTATTGGGCCCTTATTGGACATGAGGTAAAAACGTGGAGGTTGCTATGGAAGCAATTGGGCTCTACCTTTTGAAAATTATGGTTGGCTGATATTATTCGGGACCATAGTTTGTCAATTGGACTCCATGTTCCCACTAAGGAAAACAGTTTCCCGTTTGCACTAGAGGGTAGTGAAATCGTTAAAATAGTGGGAGTGAGATTCATAAAATAAATTTCGCCTATTTTATGTCTTAGTAAATTAATTAAACAATCACTGATAATTGTCTGTTTCTTTTCAGTATTTCATTAAGATGAATTCGCGCAATCCACTATTCTCTATGTAACGACCCACTGTATCAAGACTAGTCTTTTCAGCGTGCTTATGTCCTCACTCACACGCACCCTGAGAAACTTCCCAGGGGGTCACCCATCCTATAATTTCCCCAAGTCAAGCACGCTTAACTTTGGAGTTCTTATGTGATGAGCTCCCGAAAAGAAGATGCACCTTCGTGATATGAGCAGTACATATGAAATCTTTTAAGCTCTCCTCAACTATGTAGTCCCATACCTACACAGTCTCAGAATCCCCTCTCATTCCGGCACGGGATCGGTTCATTCATGTCTCCCTCCGCCTAGAAGCCTACCAGGAGCCGCTCATTGTCCGTGCAACCTCTTGGCACCGGCGATCACTCCCTGCCTCCTCAGCCCCGGGCGTCACATGCCCACCAGCTTCCGCTTGGTTCGTCCCCGAACCATACCGTACTAAGAGAGGTCGGCTCTGATACCATTTGTAACGACCCACTGTATCAAGACTAGTCTTTTCAGCGTGCTTATGTCCTCACTCACACGCACCCTGAGAAACTTCCCAGGGGGTCACCCATCCTATAATTTCCCCAAGTCGAGCACGCTTAACTTTGGAGTTCTTATGTGATGAGCTCCCGAAAAGAAGATGCACCTTCGTGATATGAGCAGTACATATGAAATCTTTTAAGCCCTCCTCAACTATGTAGTCCCATACCTACACAGTCTCAGAATCCCCTCTCATTCCGGCACGGGATCGGTTCATTCATGTCTCCCTCCGCCTAGAAGCCTACCAGGAGCCGCTCATTGTCCGTGCAACCTCTTGGCACCGGCGATCACTCCCTGCCTCCTCAGCCCCGGGCGTCACACTCTATCCTCGAACAAAATAAACTGACTGGCGCAAACTATACGGAATGGTTCCGTAAGTTGAAGATTGTCTTGACCTCGGAGAAGATGCTCTACGTGTTAGAAAAATCTCCTCCGAAGGAAACACCAGCTGATGTAAGTCCGGAAGAGTTGGCCAAACTTGATACATGGTGGGACCATGATATCAAGGCCAAATGCTATATGCAAGCCTCGATGTCTGATGAACTCCAGAGGCGATTTGAAGACACCGTGAATGCTGCTGACATTCACGTACAACTCAAGGAACTTTTTGGGGCTCAATCGAGAGCTGAAAGGTTCGCTACTGTAAAAGAGCTAATGACGTGTCGCATGCGTGAAGGGACTTCGGTCCGTGATCATGGGGTACGAGTGATTTGGCTCATACAGAAGTTGGTAACGCTTGATTTGGTGTTGGAGCATGAACTCAACGTGGACTTATTACTTCTCTCTCTTCCTTCTTCGTTTGACGGATTTGTGGTAAATTTCAATATGAACAAGATAGAGGCCTCCCTTGAAGAGATGGTCAATATGATTGTAACATATGAAGCCACTTTAAAGAAGGATAAACCGGCTTTCTTGGTGGGCTCCTCTTCTTCTGCTAAGAAAGGGCCAAGTAAAAAGGGTAAGAAACGTTCTGCCCCACCCAAGAAAACCAAACCCGATAAGAAGTACAAGACAAAGGCTTCAAACATGAAAAAGTCCAAGGATGTTTGCCATCACTGCAAGAAACCCGGTCATTGGAAACGTAACTGCAAGGAATATCTAGAGCAGTTGCGAACTGCGAAGGGTATGTTCTATATTGAAATAAATGTTTCACTTAATACTACTTCTTGGGTATTGGATACCGGATGTGGATCTCACATTTGCAATGATTTGCAGGTGATGACAAGAAGTCGCAAGCTTAGAATAGGTGAGACAGCTGAGGCTCGAAAATGGTTCTAGAGTTGAAGCTAAAGCTGTAGGAGACGTTTATTTAATTTTGCAGAACGATTTTAAGTTACTTTTGAGAGATGTTTTATTTGTTCCAAATTTGATTAAAAACATTATTTCTGTTTCTATGCTTGATAGAGATGGTTTTTCTTGCAATTTTGTGAATGAGATTTGCAATATTTACAAGAATGAATGTTTGATTGGAAATGGACAACTTGAAAACGATCTATATAACTTAAAATTAAAAGACGTTCCAATAAATTATGTTGATAAACCGGTAACAACGAACAAAAGAAAAATCGATAGTCAAAACCCGGCAAACCTTTGGCATGCTAGGCTAGGTCATATTTCCTCAAGAAGGATGAACAAGCTAGTGGGAGAGGGCATGTTTGATATGTCTGATATTAAATCTCTACCTACTTGTGAGTCCTGCCTGAAAGGAAAAATGACTAAATCTCCTTTTAAGGGGAAACCTGAGCGTAGTCAAAATCTGTTGGATTTGATCCATATAGACGTTTGTGGTCCATTTAGAATTGGTACTCAATATGGCCACACCTACTTCATTACCTTTACTGATGATTATTCAAGGTATGGGTATTTATATTTAATGAAATATAAGTCTGAAGCATTTGAAAAGTTCAAAGAATTCAAGACTGAAGTAGAAAACAAGCTAGGTAAAAGTATTAAAGCACTTCGATCGGATCGAGGTGGAGAATACTTAAGTACCGAGTTTTTGGACTATCTGAAAGTGAATGAGATTCTCTCTCAGTGGACTCCTTCTATGACACCTCAGCTAAATGGTGTATCGGAGCGTCGTAATCGAACTTTGTTGGACATGGTTCGATCCATGATGAGCTTCACTGAGCTTCCACCTTCGTTTTGGGGCTACGCGCTTGAAACGGCGGTGTTGTTGTTGAACAACATCCACACCAAAGCAGTGGACAAAAAACCATACGAGTTATGGAATGGCAAAGCTCCTAAGTATTCGTACTTGAGAATTTGGGGATGTCCTGCTTACGTGAAGCAGACAGTGGGAGATAAGTTGGATAGTCGATCCACCTTATGCTATTTTGTAGGGTATCCGAAGAATTCAATCGGATATTATTTCTATCATCCTACTGAAACAAAAGTGTTTGTTTCAAGGAATGCCACCTTCTTGGAGAAGGAGTTCTTATTGGATAAGAAAGGAGAGATGATGGAACTCGAAGAAATTCGAGAAGAACCCGAAATACAAAATAATGATCCTACACCTCAGGAACCAATGATGGACACGCCTATACCTAGAAGATCCGAGAGCACTTCTAGACCTCCTATTCGATATGGTCTTCTTCTTGAAGGGGATCAAGATGAACCCGATGTTGGATGTGATCCAAGAAACTTCAAGGAAGCAATTTCTGATGCGGATTCAAATTTATGGCTTGAAGCTATGCAGTCGGAAATAGATTCGATGCATACAAACCAAGTTTGGTCTTTAGTAGATCCTCCTGATGGAATTGTTCCAATAGGGTGTAAATAGATCTACAAGAGAAAGCTTGGGCCTGATGGTAAGGTATTGACCTACAAGGCGCGATTGGTGGCGAAAGGTTATACTCAAAGACAAGGAGTTGACTATGATGAAACCTTTTCACCAGTTGCAATGTTCAAGTCCATAAGAATCCTTATTGCCATAACTGCTTGGTATGACTATGAGATATGGCAAATGAATGTGAAGACTGCATTTCTTAATGGAAACATTAAGAAAGAGATCTATATGACGCAGCCTGAGGGATACACATCCATGGGAAGCGAGCATAAGGTATGCAAGCTTCAGAGATCAATCTATGGTCTCAAACAAGCATCAAGAAGTTGGAAACAGAAATTTGATGAAACAATAAAAGATTTTGGTTTCATCAAAAACCCAGAGGAACCGTGCGTGTACAAGAAAGTAGTTAAGGATGCTGTGACATTCTTAGTACTTTATGTTGATGACATCCTACTCATTGGGAATGATGTAGGGATGTTGCAGTCAACAAAGATATGGTTATCAGGTAGATTCTCGATGAAGGATTTGGGTGAGGCATCCTATATTCTAGGGATACAGATCTATAGAGATAGATCTAAGAGAATGATAGGACTCACTCAAGCAACCTACATCGACACCATATTTAAAAGGTTTTCAATGGATGGGTCCAAGAGAGGACATCTACCTATGTGTCATGGAGTTTCTCTATCCAAGTCTATGTGTCCCAAGACTGATGAAGAGATAGAGAAAATGACACATGTACCATATGCGTCAACCATAGGTAGTATCATGTATGGGATGATATCTACCAGACTGGATGTAGCATTTGCTCTGAGTGTCACGAGCAGATATCAAGCTAATCCCGGTCAAATGCATTGGAAAGCCGTGAAGGACATTCTTAAGTACTTACGAAGGACTAAGAATATGTTCATGGTATATGGAGGAAGAGAACTGAAATTGGAAGGCTATACCGACTCTAGCTTCCAAAGTGACGTGGATGACTCGAAGTCAACCTCTGGATTTGTGTTCATGCTCAATGGCGGTGCTGTCTCTTGGAAGAGTTCCAAGCAGGACACCACAGCGGATTCCACCACTGAGGCAAAATACATTGCGGCATCAGCTGCTGCTAAAGAGGCCGTTTGGATGAGGAATTTCGTCCAAGAGTTGGGCGTTATTCCTGAAGTTGTTGGTCCAGTCCCGGTGTACTGTGACAACACGGGTGCCGTTGCTCAGGCAAAGGAACCAAGGTCTCATCAAAGATCCAAACACGTACTGAGGAAATACCACATCATCCGGGAGATCGTGGAAAGAGGTGACATCACTGTCGAAAGAGTGGCCTCTGTAGACAATATCGCTGATCCACTTACTAAGCCCTTGCCATGACCATTATTTGACAAACATCGCGAAGCAATGGGTCTACGTAGTATGACTAGTTGGCTTTAGGGCAAGTGGGATATTGAAAGAGTGGGTGCCCGGTGAGCCAACTTGTGGCTAAGGGCTTTGATGACTCTTTGTATAAACAATCTTTTTGTTTAATATAATTTACACTTTTATTTATGGCAATGACTTTATCTTTCTTCATATTGTTATATTGTGATATACTATTGTTATTTTGATAAAGACCTTGAATATACTATAGTGTATGTAAGATGTGGTAGTACATGGGGATGACTATCATGAAACACATCTTATAGTCACTGTATATTCTAAACAGTTCCTAGTCGATTGAGCAGTCCGTTAATAAGGATAAGGATCGCTCGAGATTGAGACTAGCATTTGCGATGCCGAGTACCACGTTTCATTGGTATGGAACATAGAGATGTTCAAAGAATGCAAATGGATATTCATATGATGAATGATCGAACTACCCTATCCGGACTTTCCAAGTAGTTATCACTTATCGAGTGGATAAAGTCCGCGGTTTTGGTTGTACACCATTAGTCCTTACTACTTGAAACATCATTGAGACTCTATATGCTAGTATTGTGCTTTGACTCGTTTACCGACTCTATTGGGGTCATCAGGTGTCGGGATTGGGTACAGTTACGACACATATAGGAGTCGATGCTTTGTTGTCAAGGATTCACCACATACTTGCGAGTGTGGATATCCTATGCAATCTGAGGAGATATTAGTGTGACGAATCTCTGGCCAGAGTACATGATGTGGTTTAAGAAATGGTTTCTTAGTAGCACATGCGATGTCACTATTTGATCTTCAAGATGTATTGCATAGTTATCGAATCTCGAACGACTCTCGATTTACCAATGGTTGTTGATTCGATCGGGATATATGGATGAAGGGACCGTACTGTACGCTAACCAAAATCTATTGGTTCTTGCAGGCACTATCAGTGATACCTAGGGAATCATGGGGCGATGTTGCTAGGCGCTCTTACCATGATTCGATGGGCAATTCGGAAATTGTTGTTCCGAGTCACAAGGAGTTGTGAGCCCACGGCTAGCTGTATCCCTGAACCATTGAGGGTCACACAGAGTAATGGATTTTTAATCCCCGTTGAGATAGTTAAATTTAAAGAGTTAAATTTAATGAACAAAGAAGTGGGACTTCTTATTTAAGAGTAGAGGAGTAAGATTTCATAAAATGACATAGGGATGGGCATTTTTGGAAATCACTGAATTCGGATTCAAAAAAATTTATCTTGACTTTAAAAGATGCAGAAATGGTTTCTGTGCACATTGGTGAAATTGGTTTATCAATCTGAGTCACGATGAATTTTATATTAATTTCTGAACATGCGGGCTTTTCTTTTCAGGCTTGAACTTATGACTAATGGGCCCTAAGCTGTTAGCAGCCCACATTATAAATAAGTTATTGCAGTACAGAAATTATACAACAGAGGTCACAAAATATTTTTGAAAACCCTAGCTGTGTTTTGTAAAGTGGCCGCCCCCCTCCCTCTCTGCTCGGAAAAAATCCAGCCTGTGAATTTTGAATTTGCAGTCTGGTTTAACGGATCAAATTCGTTAATTCTCTTCGTAGAAACTTCTGATAGATTTTCTAGTGCAATCTATCAGAGGGAATAAATCTCTGTTCGTGGACCTGATTGAAGAACAGTTCGTCCATCAGTTCCTAGGAGATACAACAAGAGCAGAGTAATATGTTGGTATCCATAATCTCGATTCGAGATTGGAGGTAAAAATTTATAATTGTTATTTAATTTTTACACGCACAATTTAATCGTAAAGTTTTGATACCCATTATGGAATCGTTCCATATAAAATTTTTAAACTTCCGCTGCATCGGGTATCAATCCTGATTGATCTGATCACCGTTCTCCAACAATTATCTGTATGGCGAGCATTTCGAGATCTTTTCAGACCACAAGAGCTTGAATTATTTGTTCACGCAGGCTGAATTGAACATGCGGCAGTGTCGTTGTATGGATATTCACAAAGATTATGATTGTGAGAATAAGTACCATTCGAGTTCCACAAATCCAGTTGCAAACGCACTTAGCCATAAGGTGAGTATTTGTACTCTTCGCATAATCGCAGTATATACTACAGTTTAGGAATGTTTTTCTTTGGGGTTCATGTTCAGAAAAAAGGAAGGGAAGTATGGGATCCTAGTATTTTCAGTGTCAGCTGAGCCAACATTGTTTGCCTATAACAGAAAAATTAAATTTTCAGTTCTGAAGACGCATAAGCTAGCCAGGTTTGGTCAAGGAGACAACACATCCAGTTTTCATTTTCAGAGAGACAGATTGTTGTGTTTTTCTAGTAAAGTGGTTGCACCTGATGATTTGACCTTGCGAGATGAGATTTTATCCCAGGCTCACTGAAGTAGATTCACCGTGTACCCAGGTGGTTCCAAGATGTATAAGGATCTACGTACAAGGTTTTGGTGGAAAGTACGAAGCGTAGCGTTTACCAGTTTGTCTCTCGATGTCTTCTTTTCAGCAGCACAAGACTGAGCGTCGACAATCGGGTGGTCTGATGCAGATCTTAGAGATTCCAAAATGGAAGTGTGAGCATGTGACGATGAATTTTTTCACCCACTTGCCAATTCCTTCCTAGAATTGTGATGCCATTTGGGTGGTTGTGGACATCTTGTCCAAATCTGCACACATTCTTCCGTATAACCGTGAGTTCACTTTTGATCGCATGATGAGGTTATACATCCAGGAGATCGTGCAATTTCATGGAGTTTCTTTGAGCATAGTCAATGATAGAGATCCGAGGTTCACCTCATGATTTTCGGGTAGCTTTCAGCGATCCTTGGTCACTAATTTGAGTTTGAGTACAACATATCAACCAGAAACTGATGGTCATTCCAAAAAGACTATTTGGACATTAGAGGATATGGTGAGGACTTCACTGATAGATTTTGGGTTATCCTAACAAGATAACTTGCTGATGATAGAGTTCGCGTACAACAATAGCTATCATCGTAGTATTGACATGGCACCATTTGAGTCTTTATATGGTCGCCATAGTCGGACACGCTTACTTTGGGATGAGGTGGGGGAACGAAAGGTTGAAGGGTTGGAACTTATCCAACAGATCATGGAAAAATTTGAGTTAATCAAGAAAAGGATCAAGATGACATAGGACAAGCAGGTCAGTTATGCCAACACCAAGCGCAGAACATTGAATTTTGAGGAAGGAGAACATGTTTTCCTACGAGCATAACCTTTTCGAAAGGTGATGAGGTTTTTTCTGAAGGGCAAGTAAGATCCTAAATTCATTAGTCCATTCGAGATAATATAGAAGGTTGGAGATGTTGCTTACCATTTGGCATTACCACCGTATCTCTCTAGCATTCACAATCTGTTCCACATAACGCTATTCGTCAATATATTATTGATGAGTCGCACATTCTGCATCCCATATAGGTTCAGCTAGAACACGATTTGTCGTACGTGGAGAAACCGCATAGAATTCTTAACAAGAAGGACAAAGTGCTTTAGAATAAGCTCATTCATCTAGTTATGGTTTAGTGGCAACGTGAGGCACTGAAGTGACGACTTGGGAGTTAGAGAGTCGTATGTGTTCGGAGCACCCAGAGTTGTTTTGATTGTAATTTTCTTTGTGAATTCAATGTATTTGTAACTGATTTTATTGAGGAATTGTTTCCAGTGTTGTTTTGTTCTGATCGTCCTAGTGTCATTCGAGGAAAAAATCACCTATGTTAGGGCAAATATAGTATCCCGAATTCTAGTTAAGTTGATTAACTGCCTAAACAAGATTAAAGGTTACTAAATGAGTTCAAGGAGTTGAAATATGGATTTAGAATGATCGAAAATGGTTCCAAGGACTTCAAAATTAGTAGACAGTTTGAAAGATTCGAATAGCATTTTGGAAGCACCGAACCAGTTCGAAAGCAGCGTTGCACTTCGGAGGAAGAGGGTGAGTTTGGAGGCTCCAAACACAGGTTTGAAAGGTCCGATGGTCTTTTGATAAGAAAGTATAGCTTTCTGATTAGTTACTTGCTTGGACATAGATTGAAAGCTCCGAACCCCAGTTCAGAAGGTCCAAAATCCATCGGCAACATTTTGTTGTCCAATCAGAAACACACGTTCGGTTGATAGAGATTGCAAGCTCCGGTTGTCCGATCGGAAGGTCCGATAGTTTTTTGTAAATAGGGGCTTGAAGCGGCCATTTTCTTACACCTTCCTCAATTTTTCTCTCAACTTCTAGCTTGATTCTAGCAGTTTTAGGCATTGATTCAAAGGTCGGACCAAACAAAGTTCTACCAAGACCGTATCGCATTTGTGCCTAGGTTTTGAGGTCATTTCATCAAAGGACTAACGATGGACGCAAGTATAAGTCTAGACTCTAATTAGCATATGTGAGTAGCTATTAGTCTTGTTAAGGCTTTTAGTAGAAGATAAGTGGTATGATGGTATCTGCTTATAGGCTTGGAACAGAGAGCCACTGTTGCTAGATTGTTTGAGTTGCTTAATAGTGGTACGGATGTACTATCCGCGATATCTTAGTTGAGTACGCATATTCTATGCTTGCATGGTATATATGACATTACTTATGTGCATTTATTATGCCACAGTTACTATTGCAACACGCATTATCATGTTGAACCTATACCTTGATATTACCCATAGAGGGATGAAAGAGTGGGTGCCCGGTTAGCCAACTTGTGGCTAAGGTCTTTTATGACTCTATGTATAAACAATCTTTGTTTAATATAATTTACATTCATTAATGGCATTTTTTTTTGTCTTTCTTCATATTGTTATATTGTGATATACTTTGTTGTTTTGATAAAGACCTTGAATATACTATAGTGTAAGTAAGATGAGATAGTGAATAAAGAGAGATCACTATTATGAAACACATCTTATAGTCACTGTATATTCTAAACAGTTCCTAGTCAATTGAGCCGTCTGCTAATAAGGATAAGGATTGCTCGAGATTGAGACTAGCATTTGTGATGCCAAGTACCACGTTTCATTGGTAGTGGACATGGAGATGTTCAAAGCATGCAAATGGATATTCATATGATGAATGATCGAACTACCCTATACGGACTTTCCAAGTGGTTATCACTTATCGAGTGGATAAAGTTCGCGGTTTTGGTTGTACACCATTAGTCCTTACTACTTGAAATATCATTGAGACTCTATATGCTAGTACTGTACTTTGACTCGTTTACCGACTCTATTGGGGTCATCAGGTGTCGGGATTGGGTACAGTTATGACACATATAGGAGTCGATGCTTTGTTGTCAAGGATTCACCACATACTTGCGAGTGTGGATATCCTATGCGATCTGTGGAGATATTAGTGTGACGAATCTCTGGCCAGAGTACATGTTGTGTTTTAGGTTACTCGGTTTTCCTAGTAACACATGCGATGTCACTATTTGATCTCCAAGATGTAATGCATAGTTATCGAATCTCGAACGACTCTCGATGCACCAATGGTTGTTGATTCGATAGGGATATATGGATGAAGGGACCGTACTGTACGCTAACCAAAATCTACTGGTTCTTGCAGGCACTATCAGTGATACCTAGAAAATCATGGGGCGATGTTGCTAGGCGCTCTTACCATGATTCAATGGATAAGTCGGAAATTGTTGTTCCGAGTCACAAGGAGTTGTGAGCCCACGGCTAGCTGTATCCCTGAACCATTGAGGGTCACACAAGTAATGGATTACTAAACCCCGTTAAGATAGTTAAATTTAAAGAGTTAAATTTAATGAAAGAGAAGTTAGACTTCTTAACTAAAAGAGAGTGAAATTTTCTAAAATGACATAGGGATGGGCATTTTTGGAAATCACTGAATTCGGATTCAGAAAAATTATCTTGACTTCAAAAGATACAGAAATGGTTTCTGTGCACATTGGTAAAATCAGTTTATCAATCGGAGTCACGATGAATTTTATATTAATTTCTATAATAACAGGCTTGGCTTGTTGGGCTTAAGTTATGGATTGTGGGCCCTAAGGAGTTAGAGTCCTAATACAATTATAACTTAATCTAGTCTAGAAATTATCTATAAATACATGTGTAGTGTTCGAAAATTAGACACAATTCCTCTTGCAATTTTCGAATTACACACATATATTTTCAAGGGGATTTTTCGAAAATCCTCTATTCCTTTTTGAGATAATTCACTCTGTGATTTTTCTGAAAATTACATTTTGAATTGACAGATCAAATCTGTTTAATCTCTTCGATAAACATTGATTGATTTCTAGTGCAATCAATCAGAGGGTTTCTGTTTTCTATTCGTGGACCTAATTTCGAAGATTGATCGAGCAAGTCATCGGTTCCCGGGATTTACAAGAAGAGCAGATTAAATTCTGTTGGAGTCCATAATCAAGCCTTAGCTTGAAGAGGTAAAAATATTTAATTGTGAATTTATATTTTTACTTGCAAGATTTTAATCGTTAGGATTTGATACCCACGATATGAAATCGTTCCATATCAAAAATAAAATTTTTAAAACTTCCACTGCTCTGGGTATCACATCCGTGTGATCAGAGAATGGGTGTTTTAAACAGTGGCGTCAGAGACAGGTTGTTTCTCATGATCAAACGATTAAAATTAATCGATTGTACAAAATTTTTAGCCTCGGTTTTTGAAACAAAAAGAAAAATTTTTAAAATTAAATTTGAAAGGAAACAAGGGCAATCGGGCAGCGAGCGTCGCTGCACGGGGCAGCGACGAGCTGCCCACCTCCACGTGGGCAGCCCTGTCCCACGTGGAGGCAGGGCTGCCCGGGAATGTCCCGGGCAGTCCAAAAATTTTAAAATTTGATTTTTTGGATTTTTTGAAATTTTTGAAATTTTAGTTTTTGGTCCGATCGAAAATTGTTTTTGATTGGTCCACGAGGCATCGGATCAAATTGTTTGAGTTTGAAATTTTTAAAATTGATTTTTGGATAAATTTGAATTTTCGGAAAATTTATAAATTTTATCCGTTAAATTAGATTTTATAAAATTAATTATTTTGGTACAATTGATGATAAGATATGATCTTATGAAAGGATAAGATAAAATTTGATTTTATCTTTTTTAATTATGATGCCATTGCATGTTATCCAATTATTTAATTATTGAATTAATTATTGGATAAAAGGATGATCGATTGTCATGACCAATATTATAGGTGTATGTTAGGTTGTTTACATTTGGTTTTATTGTTGTTGGGTTTTATTAATGGGCTTGGTTTATGGCCCAATTTGAATTGTCATTTGTAATAAAAAGTGGGCCTGGTTTATGACCCGTTCCCACCCTTAAATATGTATCCCCTACTAGTCATCGAAATTTATTGTAAATTTATTAGACTTAGTGGGAGATAAAGATTTGAAGACAAAGGTGGGCCCAACAGACAATAAAGACCGAAGAAATGTAAATTGGAAGCTCAATGTAATAGGATTGCATACTTGCTTATCACCTAGGATTGGACTTAGACTCGTGATTGGTAACCACGGGTCGATTAGTGATTGGGATCGATCATCCTTTAAATAATATATGATATTATTGTTGTATGCATGTTTAGACTAAATTGTATGAATCACGCAAGCATACAAACTTTAAAAGATTAGACGAATTTTCAAAATTAAAAATCACTCATTTTAAATATGATTTAAAATTGATATCAAGATTTATAAAAGGGAATTTAAATATTGTTTAAATGTTCATACCTTCCATCAACGATCAATGTATGAGATGCTACCCGCGGGCACGGTCCGGCTCATATTATTGGGGGGGCCCGTTCGTCGGAAATCTGTACATTGGATCGACACATGTTGTAAGTTGGGTGGAACTCCCATGGGATTGACTCATATTATTAGGGATCCAGATGGCGACCGTCCATCACAACTTAATATTGATGGATAATCTTGACATGTCACAATAAACGGCGTCATATTATTGAGCTCTTATTGGACATGAGATAAAAACATGGGGATTGCATTGGAAGCAATTGGGCTCTACCTTTTGAAAATTATGGTTGGCTGATATTATTCGGGACTATAGTTTGTCAATTGGACTCCATGTTCCCACTAAGGAAACAAGTTTCCCGTTTTCACTAGAGGATAGTGAAATCGTTAAAATAGTGGGAGTGAAATTCATAAAATTAAATCTCGCCATATTTTATGTCTTAGTAAATTAATTAAGCAATCATCGATTATTGTCTTTTTCATCTCAGTATATCATTATGATGAATCTTCGTAATCCACATGTTTCAATTCTCGAACAAAACAAACTTTCTGGCGCAAACTATAAGGAATGGTTCCATAAGTTAAGATTGTCCTGAGCTCGAAAAAGATTTTCTAAGTGTTAGAAAAGGCTCCTCCGAAAACAGCCCCGGCTGATGTAACTTCGGAAAGGTTGGCCGAACTAGAGAAATAATAGGACCATGATCTCAAGGCCAAATGTTACATGCAAAGATGAACAAGTCTAAATAAGTTTGCCATCACTGCAAGAAACCCGGTTACTGGAAGCGCAACTGCAAAGAATGTATATCGAGTAGTTACGAACTACAAAGGATATATTTTATAAATGTTTCACTTAATATTACTTCTTGGGTATTGGATACCAGTTGTAGATCTCACATTTACAATGAGTTGCAGATGATGACAAGAAGTCGTAAGCTTAGGAAGGGTGAGACCCAGTTAAGGCTCGGGAATGGTTCCAGAGTTGAATCCAAAAGCTATGGGAAACATTTGTTTAATTTTGCAAAAACAATTTTAAGCTATATTTTGAGAGAGATGTTTTTATTTGTACCAAGATTTCATTAAAACATTATTTTTTTTTTCTATTCTTGATAGAGAAGATATTTCTTGAAAATTTGCGAATGGGATTTGCAATATTTACAAGAATGAATGTTTGATTTGAAATGGACAATTTAAAAACGATCTATATAACTTAAAATTAAAAGACGTTCCAGTTGATTATGTTGATAAACCGGTAACAACAAACAAAAGGAAAATCGATAGTCAAAACCCGGCAAACCTTTGGCATGCTAGACTAGGTCATATTTCCTCAAGGAGGATGAACAAGCTAGTGGGAGAGGGCATGTTTGATATGTCTGATATTAACTCTCTACCTACTTGTTAGTCCTGCCTAAAAGGAAAAATGACTAAATCTCCTTTCAAAGGGAAGCCTGAGCGTAGTCAAAATCTGTTGGATTTTATCCATACAGATGTTTGCGGACCATTTAGTATCGGTACTAAATTTGGTCACACCTACTTCATTACCTTTACTGATGATTATTCTAGGTATGGGTATTTATATTTAATGAAATATAAGTCTGAATCATTTGAAAAGTTCAAAGAATTCAAGGCTGAAGTAGAAAACAAACAAGGTAGAAGTATTAAAGCACTTCGATCGGATCAAGGTGGAGAATACTTAAGTACCGAGTTTTTGAGCTATCTAAAAGAGAATGGGATTCTCTCTCAGTGGACTCCTCCTATGACACCTCAGCTGAATGGTGTCTCGGAGCGTCGCAATCGAAATTTTTTGGACATGGTTCGATCTATGATGAGCTTCACTGAGCTCCCTCCTTCGTTTTGGGGCTATGCACTTGAAACGGCGGTGTTTTTGTTGAACAATGTTCACACCAAAGCAGTGAATAAAACTCCATACGAGTTATGGAATGGAAAAGCACCTAAGTATTCGTACTTGAGGATTTGGGGATGTCCTGCTTACGTGAAGCAGACAGTGGGAGATAAGTTAGATAGTCGATCCACCTTATGTTATTTTGTAGAATATCCGAAGAATTCAATCGGATATTATTTCTATCATCCTACTGAAACAAAAGTGTTTGTTTCGAGGAATGCCACCTTCATGGAGAAGGAGTTTTTATTAGATAAGAAAGGCAAGATGATGTAACTCGAAGAAATTCGAGAAGAACCTGAGATACAAAATAACGATCCCACACCTCAAGAACCTTCAGTGGACACTCCTACATCTAGGAGATCCGAGAGGACTTCTAGACCTCCTATTCGATATGGTCTTCTTCTTGAAGGGGATCAAAGTGAACCCGACATTGGATGTGATCCAAGAAACTTAAAGGAAGCAATTTCTGATGTGGATTTGAATTTATGGCTTGATGCTATACAGTCGGAAATAGACTCGATGCATACAAACCAAGTTTGGTCTTTAGTAGATCCTCCCGATGGAATTGTTCCAATAGGGTGTAAATGGATCTACAAGAGAGGGCCTGATGGCAAGGTACTAACCTACAAGGCACGATTGGTAGCAAAAGGTTATACTCAAAGACAAGGAGTTGACTATGATGAAACCTTTTCACCAGTCGCAATGTTCAAGTCCATAAGGATCCTTATTGCCATAGCAGCATGGTATGCCTATGAGATATGGCAAATGGATGTGAAGATTGCATTTCTTAATGGAAATATTAAAGAAGAAATCTATATGATGCAGCCCGAGGGATTCACATCCATGGGAAGAGAGCATAAGGTATGCAAGCTTCAAAGATCAATTTATGGTCTCAAACAAGCATCAAGAAGTTGGAACCAGAAATTTGATGAAACAATAAAGGACTTTGGTTTCATAAAAAACCCGTAGGAACCGTGCGTGTACAAGAAAGTAGTTAAGGATGCGATGACGTTCTTAGTGCTTTATGTTGATGACATCCTACTCATTAGGAATGACGTAGGGATGTTATAGTCAACAAAGATATGGTTATCAGGTAGATTCTCGATGAAGGATTTGGGTGAGGCCTCCTATATTCTAGGGATACAGATCTATAGAGATAGATCTAAGAGAATGATAGGACTCACTCAAGCAACCTATATCGACACCATATTGAAAAGGTTTTCTATGGATGAGTCCAAGAGAGGACAACTACCTATGTGTCATGGAGTTTCTCTATCCAAGTCTATGTGTCCCAAAACTGACGAAGAGATAGAGAAAATGACACACATACCATATGCATCAGCCATAGGTAGTATTATGTATGGGATGATATCTACCAAATCGGATGTAGCCTTTGCTCTGAGTGTCACGAGCAGATATCAGGCCAACCCTGGTCAAATGCATTGGAAAGCCGTGAAGGATATTCTTAAGTACTTGAGAAGAACTAAGAATATATTCATGGTTTATGGAGGAAGAGAATTGAAATTAAAAGGCTATACCGACTCTAGCTTCCAAAGTGACGTGGATGACTCGAAGTCAACCTCTGGATTTGTATTTATGCTCAATGGCGGTGTTGTCTCTTGGAAGAGTTCCAAGCAGGACACCACAGCGGATTCCACCACTGAGGCAGAATACATTGCAGCATCAGCTGCTGCTAAAGAGGCCGTTTGGATGAGGAATTTCGTCCAAGAGTTGGGCGTAATTCCTGAAGCTGTTGGTCCAGTTTCGGTGTACTGCGACAACACTGGTGCCGTTGCTCAGGCAAAAGAACCAAGGTCTCATCAAAGATCCAAACACGTACTGAGAAAATACCACATCATCCGGGAGATTGTGGAAAGAGGAGACATCACTGTCGAGAGAGTGGCCTCTACAGAAAATATCGCTGATCCACTTACTAAGCCCTTGCCAGGACCATTGTTTGACAAACATCGCGAAGCAATGAGATTACGTAGTATGACTAGTTGGCTTTAGGGCAAGTGGGAGATTGAAAGAGTGGGTGCTCGGTTAGCCAACTTGTGGCTAAGGGCTTTTATGACTCTATGTATAAACAATCTTTGTTTAATATAATTTACATTCATTAATGGCATTTTCTTTGTCTTTATTCATATTGTTATATTGTGATATACTATTGTTGTTTTGATAAAGACCTTGAATATACTATAGTGTAAGTAAGATGAGATAGTGAATAAAGAGAGATCACTATTATGAAACACATCTTATAGTCACAATATATTCTAAACAGTTCCTAGTCAATTGAGCCGTCTGCTAATAAGGATAAGGATCGCTCGAGATTGAAACTAGCATTTGTGATGCCAAGTACTACGTTTCATTGGTAATGGACATGGAGATGTTCAAAGCATGCAAATGGATATTCATATGATGAATGATCGAACTACCCTATACGGACTTTCCAAGTGGTTATCACTTATCGAGTGGATAAAGTCCGCGGTTTTGGTTGTACACCATTAGTCCTTACTACTTGAAACATCATTGAGACTCTATATGCTAGTACTGTACTTTGACTCGTTTACCGACTCTATTGGGGTCATCAGGTGTCGGGATTGGGTACAGTTACGACACATATAGGAGTCGATGCTTTGTTGTCAAGGATTCACCACATACTTGCGAGTGTGGATATCCTATTCTATCTGAGGAGATATTAGTGTGACGAATCTTTGGCCAGAGTACATGATGTGTTTTAGGTTACTCGGTTTTTCTAGTAACACATGCAATGTCACTATTTGATCTCTAAGATGTAATGCATAGTTATCGAATCTTGAATGACTCTCGATGCACCAATGGTTGTTGATTCGATCGGGATATATGGATGAAGGGACCGTACTGTATGCTAACCAAAATCTACTAGTTCTTGCAGGCACTATCAATGATACCTAGGGAATCATGGGGCGATGTTGCTAGACGCTCTTACCATGAGTCGATGGATAAGTCGAAAATTGTTGTTCCGAGTCACAAGGAGCTGTGAGCCCACGGCTAGCTGTATCCCTGAACCATTGAGGGTCACACAAGTAATGGATTACTAAACCCCGTTGAGATAGTTAAATTTAAAGAGTTAAATTTAATGAAATAGAAGTTGGACTTCTTAACTAAAAGGGAGTGGAATTTCCTAAAATGACATAGGGATGGGCATTTTTGGAAATCACTGAATTCGGATTCAGAAAAATTATCTTGACTTCAAAAGATGCAGAAATGGTTTCTGTGCACATTGGTAAAATCAGTTTATCAATCGGAGTCACGATGAATTTTATATTAATTTCTATAATAACAGGCTTGGCTTGTTGGGCTTAAGTTATGGATTGTGGGCCCTAAGGAGTTGGAGTCCTAATACAATTATTGTAGTAGCCCGTACCCTAATTGAGTAATTAAAGGATTAATGCTAATTAAATGAATTGGGTATCGGACGGATCGGAAGCTCCGAAGGCACGATCGGAAGCTCCGAACAGGTCGGAAGCTCCGATGAGCGATCGGAGGCACCGATGTTATTACGTCAGGCATGACGTGTGGTTGGATCGGAAGCTCCGATCAGGACCGGAAGCTCCGATCACCCCTATCCGGAGTCAACAAGTGATATTTTTACACGTGGTAGATCAGGATCTTCGGAAGCTCCGATGGCAGGATCGGACGTTCCGATCGAGGTTCGGACGTTCCGATCAAGGATCGGAAGTTCCGATCGTTGTCTATAAATAGAAGGCCGAGGCTTCAGTTTCATTTGCCAATTCCGAGTTCTCCTTTCCTTTCTAGTCCTTTTGGAGCTATTCTAGTCTTCTTAGGCTTGGTCCGGAGGTCGGCGAGGCATTCGGTAGTCGTAGCGGAGTTGTGCCCAAGTTCTGGAGGCATCGACATCAAAGGGCTAACGACGGACGAAGGCATAGCTTTTGCTTCCTATAAATATTTAGGAGTATGCAATAGCTTAAGTTAAGGCTTTTAGAGCACTTTAATGATAGTAGTATCATTTGGCAGTGTAGAGCAGACTATAGGCGTGGACCTAGAGTTGGTAGAGCTTGCACTGTTTTGAGGTACGAAAGTACTGTTCGAGATATCCTGACTGAGTATGCATGTATTATGTGACTACATGATTTATATGCCATGATATTATGCTGCATTCATTTGCATCTTGCTGTATCTCTTTCGAGATGTCTGTTAACTGGGTTGTACCCTATCCTGTTAGTGGATGGACTTCCATTGATTTGGGTCCGGCGCATCCACGGTTATCTCGGTATGGGAGCCACCTCCTGAAGCGACGGCACAGCGTGCTACATACCAGGGCACGGTCTGTCTCTGTTATCTGATCCTTGACCTCGAGTCTATAGGGAGTTCACTTTGCATGCATGTGTACTCATACTCTCGCACTGAGCGTTTTATGTTCACGTCTCGTACTCTGTATTTTCTGGACACCCTATTCCATGGGGCAGGTTTGCGATTGGACGAGGAGGGTGGATCCAGGAGGGGCTAGTCAGTGGTTGGCCAGCTGGAGCTTCGCTTAGGTTTTATTACTGTTGTTTGGGTTTATACAGCTATTCGATTTGGTTGTATATTATTGGTTAAATTACAGATTCCTTTACTTGGGGTTGTAAACTATTTATGGTTTCCGCAGTTTTATTCTGATATCTGTTTAAATAAGTTAATTGCATGCCTAAGTTCTGTTTAGTAGGTGATCCAGGTAAGGGTCACTACATTTATGGTATCAGAGCATGCAAAAGATTTCTTGGAATTTAGTCTCATCTTGAGGTATTTTTGTAGATGTCAAATCGTGACGACCAGAGTTCTCATGGCAGTGTTGGTAGGCGTTGGGGTGATGCCGACCGGGAGCCTCATCAAGAACGGCGTCATCGTCACCATGACGACGAGCATTTCACTGTGCGTCGATTCTTAGCTATGGGTCCTAAGCCCTTAGTTGGAGGTGAGTCTCCGGAGGATGCGGAGAACTGGTTAGACCGCATGGAGATGACTTTTCAGACTTTCCAATGCACCGAGGAGCAGAAGGTGGAGACCCTTGGCTATCTTCTGGATGGGCGTGCGCGCAGATGGTGGAGGTTTACTTCTGCACCTTTTGTTGCGGCGAGAGGAGTGGCCACCTGGGCCGAGTTCCGCACAGCTTTCCAAAAGCGGTATTTTCCTCCTGCACTCCGTCAGTCGAAGGCAGGCGAGCTACTGAGTCTGCGACAGGGAGCCATGTCTATTGATGAGTATCAGCAGAGGTTCTTTGATCTGTTATCCTATTGCCCCGAGATTGCTGATAGCTCAGAGATGAAGTACAATCTGTTCCTTCAGGGCCTTAACCCTGAGATCCACGACCGTGTGGCGGTTGGCGACGACATGTCCTACGAGGGTTTGGTGAGCTGTTGTCACCAGGCGGAGGACAGCATTCGGCGAAACAGGTCTTTCCCTCAGTCGAGGCCTACTAGTTCTTTGGGTCCCCGTGCCCAAACTTTCAAGAAGTCTGGATCTTCTTCTTCCTCTGGTTCTGGAGGTGTTGTTCGTTATGGTAAGAAGGACAAGTGTGATCACTGTGGGAAGAACCATCCATCCGACAAGTGCCGTAGAGCTTCTGGAGCTTGTTTCCGTTGTGGAGAGACTGGTCATATCCGGAGAGATTGTCCACTGTCTGGGGGAGGCGGTTTTGGTTCTGGTTCAGGATCTGGTTCTCAGGCCACCGTTCAGCAGAGGTCGCAGGGACAGTCTGCTGGGAGTTCTCATTTGAGGCCACGAGCTTCTGGCCAGGTGTTTGCCCTGAGACATGATCAGTCTGTGGAGGAGAATGAGAAAGTCATCGCAGGTACATTTCTGCTTTATGGTATACCTGCTCTTGTACTTATTGACACTGGTACATCTCATTCCTTCATTTCTGCACGTTTTGTTAAGAGGCATAAGTTACCATGCATTGCACTAGACGTAGTGATGTCTGTTTCTACTCCGACGGGCCAATCTGCTTTGGCTAAGCGTCTAGTGATGGGTTGCCCTTTAGAGTTCGAAGGAAACATTCTGTTAGCGAATCTCATGGTCCTGGCGATGGACGACTTTGATTGCATTATGGGAATAGATGTGTTGACTACCTATCGAGCTTCAGTGGACTGCTATCAGAGATTAGTACGCTTTCATCCGGAGGAGAGTGAGAGCTGGTTTTTCTATGGTGAGGGAGCGCGACCCCCGATGCCTTTGGTATCAGCTTTGAGAGCCTGTCGAGCTCTAGAGTCTGGCGGGGAAGGCTACCTTATCTATGCAGTTGATTTGTCCGCTGAGAGTATTGGGATAGAGAGCATTCCTGTTGTGGATGAATTTCCAGATGTGTTTCCTGATGAGATTCCGGGTTTTCCTCCTGCTAGGGAAGTCGATTTTGGCATAGATTTGATGCCGGGTACTTCGCCTATTTATAGAGCACCGTATCGTCTGGATCCGTCAGAGATGCGTGAGTTAAAGAATCAGCTACAGGATCTTTTGGACAAGGGGTACATTCGTCCTAGTGTATCTCCTTGGGGAGCTCCTGTTCTCTTCATGAAGAAGAAGGATGGGTCGATGCGGCTGTGCATTGACTATCGGCAGCTGAATCGAGTCACTGTGAAGAACAAATATCCGTTGCCTCGTATTGATGACTTGTTCGATCAGCTGCAGGGCACGTCAGTTTACTCCAAGATTGACTTGAGATCTGGGTATCATCAGTTGAGAGTCCGTGATCAGGACATAGCCAAGACTGCATTCCGTACTCGCTATGGGCATTACGAGTTCCTAGTGATGCCATTTGGTTGGACTAATGCGCCGGCTATATTCATGGATTTGATGAACAGTGTCTTCAGGGAGTATTGTTGGAAAACTGGCGTTCAGATCAATCACGATTGATACCCGGTGCAGCGGAAGTTTAAAAATTTTATTATGGAACAATTCCATAGTGTGGGTATCAACCGTTCAACGATTAAATTATAAGTGTGTGTAAAATTTAAATAACAATTATTAAATTTTACCTTCAATCTCGAAGCGAGATTATTGGACACCAACAGAATTAATCTGCTCTTGTTGTCTCTCCCTGGAACCGATGAACTCCTTCAATCAGGTCCACGAATGAGGTTTAAATCCCTCTGACAGATTGCACTAGAAAATCTGTCAGAAGTTTTTCTGCGAAGAGATTAAACGAATCTGATTCGTTATTCCTGACTGCAATTCAAAATCACAGACCGGAATTTTCTCTGACAGAGTGAAGGGGGGCGGCCGAAATATGTTTGAGAGAGAGGGTAGGGTTTTCGAAAATTGCTCTCAAAATTATGACCTGTTGTGTCTAATTTCTGTACTGCAATAACTTATTTATAATGCAGGCCACTAACAGCTTAGGGCCCATTAGTCATAAGTTGAGGCCCGACAAGCAAAGCCCACACGTTCAGAAATTAATATAAAATTCATCGTGACTCCGATTGATGAACCGATTTCACCAATGTGCACAGAAACCATTTCTGCACATTTTAAAGTCAAGATAAATTTTCCTGAATCCGAATTCAGTGGTTTCCAAAAATGTCCATCCCTATGTCATTTTAGGAAATCCTACTCCCTTACTCTTATTTAAGAAGTCCAACTTCTTTATTCATTAAATTTAACTCTTTAAATTTAACTATCTCAACGGGGATTAAAACTCCATTACACTGTGTGACCCTCAATGGTTCAGGGATACAGCTAGCCGTGGGCTCACAACTCCTTGTGACTCGGAACAACAATTTCCGACTTGCCCAACGAATCATGGTAAAGCGCCTAGCAACATCGCCCCATGATTCCCTAGGTATCACTGATAGTGCCTACAAGAACCAGTAGATTTTGGTTAGCGTACAGTACGGTCCCTTCATCCAAATATCCCGATCGAATCAACAACCATTGGTATATCGAGAGTCGCTCAAGATTCGATAACTATGCAATACATCTTGAAGATCCAATTAGTGACATCGCATGTGCTACTAAGAAACCATTTCTTAAATCACATCAAGTACTCTGGCCAGAGATTCGTCACACTAATATCTTCTCAGATCGCATAGGATATCCACACTCGCAAGTATGTGGTGAATCCTTGACAACAATGCATCGACTCCTATATGTGTTGTAACTGTACCCAATCCCGACACCTGATGACCCCCATAGAGTCGGTAAACGAGTCAAAGCACAGTACTAGCATATAGAGTCTCCATGATGTTTCAAGTAGTAAGGACTAATGGTGTACAACCAAAACCGCGGACTTTATCCACTCGATAAGTGATAACCACTTGGAAAGTCCGGATAGGGTAGTTCGATTATTCATCCTATGAATCTCCATTCATCCTATGAATATCCATTTGCATGCTTCGAACATCTCCATGTTCCCTACCAATGAAACGTGGTACTCCGCATCGCAAATGTTAGTCTCAAACTCGAGCGATCCTTATCCTTATTATCGGACGGCTCAATCGACTAGGAACAGTTTAGAATATACAGTGACTATAAGATGTATTTCATGATAGACATCCCCATGTTCTACCACATCTTACATACACTATAGTATATTCAAGGTCTTTATCAAAACAACAATAGTATATCATAATATAACAATATGAAGAAAGATAAAGTCATTGCCATTAATAAAAGTGTAAATTATATTAAACAAAAGATTGTTTGTACAAAGAGTCATCAAAGCCCATAGCCACAAGTTGGCTCACTGGGCACCCACTCTTTCAATCTCCCACTTGCCCTATAGCCAACTAGTCATACTACGTAGACCCATTGCTTCGCGATGTTTGTCAAACAATGGTCCTGGCAAGGGCTTAGTAAGCGGATCAGCGATATTGTCTGCAGAGGCCACTCGTTCGACAGTGATGTCTCCTCTTTCCACAATCTCCCGGATGATGTGGTATTTCCTCAGTACGTGTTTGGATCTTTGATGAGACCTTGGTTCCTTTGCTTGAGCAACGGCACCCGTGTTGTCACAGTACACCGGGACTGGACCAACAAATTCAGGAATGACGCCCAACTCTTGGACAAACTTCCTCATCCAAACGGCCTCTTTAGCAGCAGCTGATGCTGCAATGTATTCAGCCTCAGTGGTGGAATCCGCTGTGGTGTCCTGCTTGGAACTCTTCCAAGAGACAGCACCGCCATTGAGCATGAACACAAATCCAGAGGTTGACTTCGAGTCATCCACGTCACTTTGGAAGCTAGAGTCGGTATAGCCTTCCAATTTCAGATCTCGTCCTCCATCTACCATGAACATATTCTTAGTCCTTCGTAAGTACTTAAGAATGTCCTTCACGGCTTTCCAATGCATTTGACCAGGATTAGACTGATATCTGCTCGTGACACTCAGAGCAAATGCTACGTCCGGTCTGGTAGATATCATCCCATACATGATACTACCTATAGCTGACGCATATGGTACATGTGTCATATTCTCTATCTCTGCATCAGTCTTGGGACACATAGACTTGGATAGAGAAACTCTATGACACATGGGTAGATGTCCTCTCTTGGACCCATCCATTGAAAACCGTTTCAATATGGTATCGATGTAGGTTGATTGTGTGAGTCCTATCATTCTTTTAGATCTATCCCTATAGATCTGTATCCCTAGAATGTAGGATGCCTCACCCAAATCCTTCATCGAGAATCTACCTGATAACCATATCTTTGTTGACTGCAACATCCCTACATCATTCCCAATGAGTAGGATGTCATCAACATAAAGTACTAAGAATGTCACAGCATCCTTAAATACTTTCTTGTACACGCACGGTTCCTCCGGGTTCTTGATGAAACCAAAATCTTTTATTGTTTCATCAAATTTCTGGTTCCAACTTCTTGATGCTTGTTTTAGACCATAAATTGATCTCTGAAGCTTGCATACCTTATGCTCGCTTCCCATGGATGTGAACCCCTCAGGCTGCTTCATATAGATTTCTTCCTTAATGTCTCCATTAAGAAAGGCAGTCTTCACATCCATTTGCCATATCTCATAGTCATACCATGCAGCTATGGCAATAAGGATTCTTATGGACTTGAACATTGCAACTGGTGAAAAGGTTTCATCATAGTCAACTCCTTGTCTTTGAGTGTAACCTTTCGCCACCAATCGCGCCTTGTAGGTCAATACCTTACCATCAGGCCCAAGCTTTCTCTTGTAGATCCATTTACACCCTATTGGAACAATTCCATCAGGAGGATCTACTAAATACCAAACTTGGTTTGTATGCATTGAATCCAATTCAGACTGCATAGCTTCAAGCCATAAATTTGAATCCGCATCAGAAATTGCTTCCTTGAAGTTTCTTGGATCACATCCAATGTCGGGTTCATCTTGATCCCCTTCAAGAAGAAGACCATATCGAACAAGAGGTCTAGAAGTCCTCTCGGATCTTCTAGGTTCAGGCGTGTCCAGTAATGGTTCCTGAGGCGTAGGATCGTTATTTTGTATTTCGGGTTCTTCTCGAACTTCTTCGAGTTCCATCATCTCGCCTTTCTTATCCAATAAGAACTCCTTCTCCAAGAAGGTGGCATTCCTAGAAACAAACACCTTTGTTTCAGCAGGATAATAGAAATAATATCCGATTGAATTTTTCGGATACCCTACAAAATAACATAAGCTGGATCGACTATCCAACTTATCTCCCACTGTCCGCTTCACGTAAGCAGGACATCCCCAAATCCTTAAGTACGAATACTTAGGAGCTTTGCCATTCCATAACTCGTATGGTGTTTTGTCCACTGCTTTAGTGTGGACGTTGTTCAACAACAATACCGCCGTTTCAAGCGCATAGCCCTAAAACGAAGGTGGAAGCTCAGTGAAGCTCATCATAGATCGAACCATGTCCAACAAAGTTCGATTACGACGCTCCGATACACCATTAAGCTGTGGTGTCATAGGAGGAGTCCACTGAGAGAGAATCCCATTCTCTTTTAGATAGTCCAAAAACTCGGTACTCAAGTATTCTCCACCTCGATCCGATCTAAGTGCTTTAATACTTTTACCTAGCTTGTTTTCTACTTCAGCCTTGAATTCTTTGAACTTTTCAAATGCTTCAGACTTATATTTCATTAAATATAAATACCCATACCTTGAATAATCATCAGTAAAGGTAATGAAGTAGGTGTGGCCATGTTGAGTCCCAACTCTAAATGGACCACAAACATCTATATGGATCAAATCCAACAGATTTTGACTACGCTCAGGTTTCCCCTTAAAAGGAGATTTAGTCATTTTTCCTTTTAGGCAGGATTCACAAGTAGGTAGAGAGTTAATATCAGACATATCAAACATGCCCTCTCCCACTAGCTTGTTCATCCTCCTTGAGGAAATATGACCTAGTCTAGCGTGCCAAAGGTTTGCTGGGTTTTGACTATCGATTTTCCTTTTGTTTGTTGTCGCCGGTTTATCAATATAATTTATTGGAACGTCTTTTAGTTTTAAGTTGTATAGATTGTTTTCAAGTTGTCCATTTCCAATCAAACATTCATTCTTGTAAATATTGCAAATCCCATTCACAAAATTGCAAGAATAACCATCTCTATCAAGCATAGAAATAGAAATAATGTTTTTAATTAAATCTGGAACAAATAAAACATCTCTTAATAATAACTTAAAACCGTTCTACAAAGTTAAACAAACATCTCCAATGGCCGTAGCTTCAACTCTGGAACCATTCCCGAGCCTCAGCTGGGTCTCACCCATTCTAAGCCTGCGACTTCTTGTCATCACCTGCAAATCATTGCAAATGTGAGATCCACATCCGGTATCCAATACCCAAGAAGTTGTATTAAGTGAAATGTTTATTTCAATATAGAACATACCCTTTGCAGTTCCCAACTGCTCTAGATATTCCTTGCAGTTGCGCTTCCAATGACCCGGCTTCTTGCAGTAATGGCAAACATCCTTGGATTTTGCATTGTTTGAAGCCTTTGTCTTGTGCTTCTTCTCGGGCTCGACTTTCTTGGGTGGGGCAGAACGTTTCTTGCCCTTCATACTTGGCCCCTTCTTAGCAGAAGATGAGGAGCCCACCAAGAAAGCTGGCTTATCCTTCTTAAGTGTGGATTCATATGTCACAAGCATATTGACCATCTCTTCAAGGGTGGCCTCTATCTTGTTCATATTAAAATTTATCACAAATCCATCAAACGAAGAAGGAAGAGACAGAAGCAGTAAATCCACATTGAGTTCATGCTCCAACACCAAATCAAGGGTCGCTAACTTTTGTATGAGCCAAATCACTCGTACCCCATGATCACGGACCGAAGTCCCTTCACGCATGCAACACGTCATTAGCTCCTTAACAGTAGCGAACCTTTCAGCCCTCGATTGAGCCCCAAAAAGTTCCTTGAGTTGAGCGTGAATGTCAGCAGCATTCACGGTGTCCTCAAATCGCCTCTGGAGTTCATCAGACATCGAGGCTTGCATATAGCATTTGGTCTTGATGTCATGGTCCCACCATGCATCAAGTTTGGCCAATTCCTCCGGACTTACATCAGCTGGTGCTTCCTTCGGAGGTGCTTTCTCTAACACGTAGAGCATTTTCTCCAAAGTCAAGACAATCTTCAACTTCCGGAACCATTCCGTATAGTTGGCGCCAGTCAACTTGTTTTGTTCGAGGATCGAGAATAATGGATTTCGCGAATTCATTGTATGAAATACTGAAATGAAAAACAGACATATATCAATGATTGTTTAAGCAATTTACTAAGACATAAAATAGGCGAATTTAATTTTATGAATCTCACTCCCACTATTTTAACGATTTCACCACCCTCTAGTGAAAACGGGAAACTTTTCCTTAGTGAGAACATGGAGTCCAATTGACAAACTTATGGTCCCGAATAATATCAGCCAACCATAATTCTCAAAAGGTAGAGCCCAATTGCTTCCAAAGCAACCCCCATGTATTTACCTCATGTCCAATAAGGGCCCAATAATATGACGCCGTTTAAAGTGACATGTCAAGATGACCCATCAATATTAAGTTGTGATGGACGGTCGCCATGTGGATCCCCAATAATATGAGCCGATCCCATGGGAGTTCCACCCAACTTACAACATTTGTCGATCCAATGTACAGCTTTCCGACGGACGGGCCCCCCCAATAATATGAGCCGGACCGTATCCGCGGGTAGCATCACATACATTGACCGTTGATGGAAGGTAGGAACATTTAAACAAATTTAAATTTCCTTTATTTATCTTGATATCAATTTTAAATCATATTTAAAATGAGGGATTTTTAATTATAAAAATTTATCTCATCATAATCATTTTATTGCATGCTTGCCGGATTCACGCAATTATGTCTAAAACATGCATACAATCATAATATCATATATTATATAGGATGATCGATTCCATTTCTAATTGACCCGTGGTTGCCAATCACGAGTCTTAGTCCAATCCTAGGTAATATGCAGTATGCAATGCAATCCTATTACATTAGCTTCCAATTTACATTTCTTCGTCTTTATTGTCTGCTGGGCCCACCATCTTCAAATCTTGATCTCCCACTAAATCTAATGTATTTACAATAAATAACAATGACAAGTAGGGGATACATTTTTAGGGGTGGGAACGGGCCATAAACCAAGCCCACTTTTATTACATATGACATTCATATCGGGCCATAAACCAGGCCCATTAATAAAACCAACAACAATAAAAACAAATGTAAATTCCTAACATACACCTACAAAATTGGTGATGGCAATCGATCATCCTTATCCAATAACATTTAATTCAAAATTAATTTATTGGATAACATGCAGTGGCAATTCAAATTTAAACAAGATAAAATCATATTTTATATATAAAATCTTATTTTACATATAAAATCATATTTTATCTCTTTATCAAATAAAATCATATTTTATCTACAAAATCCAATTTTATGGATAAAATCATATTTTACTCAATATATTCATAAGATCAAATCTTATCATCAATTGTACCAAAAATAATTGATTTCAAAATTCAATTTAAGGATAAAATATTAAAATTTTCCAAAAATTCAAATTTATCCAAAAATCAATTTTAAAGTTTACGGACTCGAACAATTCGATCCGAAATCTCGTGAACCAATCAAAAACAATTTTTGACCGGACCAAAAATAAAATTTTAACATATTAAAATTAATTTTAAATAAAAAATTTAATTTTTCCCGCGGGCCGCCCGGGACACTCCCGGGCCGGCCCGCACCCGTGGGCGCGGGCCGGGGCAGCCCGGCTGCCCCTTTAGGGCAGCAACAATTGCTGCCCTGGCGGCGCCTGGCGCCGCCGCTGGGCGGCGCCGAGCGTCGCCCCTGGGCGGCGCCGTGCGCCGCCCTGGGCAGCGCCCAGCGCTGCCCTGCGCAGCGCCCAGCGCTGCGCTGGGCAGCGCCGAGCGCTGCCCTGGCGGCGCTGAGCGCCGCCCCTGGGCGACGCCGTGCGCCGCCGTGGGCGGCGCCGTGCGCCGCCCGGGGCAGCAACAATTGCTGCCCCACCGGGCAGCGATCCAATCGCTGCCCGGGTTTTGCCCCCGAAAAAAAAATTTTTTTATTTAAAAATATTTATTTTGTTTCAAAAACCGAGACTCAAAAATTTTTGTACAATTGATTAATTTAATCGTTTGATCTGAGCAACCTGGCTCTGATACCACTGTTGGAAAACTGGCGTTCAGATCAATCACGATTGATACCCGGTGCAGCGGAAGTTTAAAAATTTTATTATGGAACAATTCCATAGTGTGGGTATCAACCGTTCAACGATTAAATTATAAGTGTGTGTAAAATTTAAATAACAATTATTAAATTTTACCTTCAATCTCGAAGCGAGATTATTGGACACCAACAGAATTAATCTGCTCTTGTTGTCTCTCCCTGGAACCGATGAACTCCTTCAATCAGGTCCACGAATGAGGTTTAAATCCCTCTGACAGATTGCACTAGAAAATCTGTCAGAAGTTTTTCTGCGAAGAGATTAAACGAATCTGATTCGTTATTCCTGACTGCAATTCAAAATCACAGACCGGAATTTTCTCTGACAGAGTGAAGGGGGGCGGCCGAAATATGTTTGAGAGAGAGGGTAGGGTTTTCGAAAATTGCTCTCAAAATTATGACCTGTTGTGTCTAATTTCTGTACTGCAATAACTTATTTATAATGCAGGCCACTAACAGCTTAGGGCCCATTAGTCATAAGTTGAGGCCCGACAAGCAAAGCCCACACGTTCAGAAATTAATATAAAATTCATCGTGACTCCGATTGAAGTATTTGGACAAGTTTGTCGTGGTCTTTATTGACGACATCTTGGTTTATTTGCGTAATACGGAAGAGCATGTTTCTCACTTGTGGTTGGTACTACAGACTCTTCGAGATGAGCAGTTATACGCCAAGCTGAGCAAGTGTGAGTTCTGGATGGATAGAGTGGTCTTTCTTGGCCATATCATATCCAGGGAGGGGATTTCTGTTGATCCAAGCAAGATTGAAGCGGTACTTAATTGGTCGCTTCCGACGACAGTTGCTGAGATCCGTAGTTTTCTGAGTCTAGCAGGGTATTATCGTCGCTTCATTCTGAACTTCTCTCAGTTAGCTCGACCGTTGACGCAGCTTACCCGCAAGGGTGTGGATTTTGAGTGGTCCTCCGAGTGTGAAGAGAATTTCCGTGAGCTTCGACGGCGGTTGACTTTTGCGCCGGTGTTGGCATTACCGTCAGGATCTGGAGGGTATGTAGTTTACACGGATGCTTCTCTTCAGGGGTTAGGTTGTGTCCTGACTCAGAATGGGCATGTGATCGCATACGCTTCTAGACAGCTGAAACTTCACGAGGACAACTACCCAGTCCATGATTTGGAGTTAGCAGCCATTGTGTTCGCTTTGAAGATCTGGCGTCATTATCTGTATGGCGAGAAATTTGAGATCTTCACCGACCATAAGAGTCTCAAGTATTTGTTCACTCAGGCGGAGTTGAACATGAGGCAGAGACGTTGGATGGACTTGCTTAAGGACTATGATTGCGAGATTAAGTAATCTCACCGCTGATGCTTTGAGTCGCAAGGTGTTACTATCCGCACTTCAGACTTGTTCGATGTCTAGTGCGATCAGTGACTGTTGCACTTCAGGTTATACCTTCAAGCATAAGAAAGGTATGCAGAGTATCCAGATGTTTGCAATATTATCTGAGCCAGCCTTGTATTCGCGGATCCGAGATGCTCAGATGTCTGATTCAAAGACCCAGCGTTTAGCTCGTCTAGCTAACGAGGGTAGCTCGCCTGGATTTCATTATCAGTCAGATGGCTTTCTGTGTTTGTCTGGTAGGCTCGTGATTCCTCAGGATGAAGAGTTGCGAGAGGAGATTTTGTCTCAGGCGCATCGCACTAAGTTGAGTATTCACCCTGGGAGCAACAAGATGTACAAGGATCTACGTACTCGTTTCTGGTGGAAGGGAATGAAACGCAGTGTTTATCAGTTTGTTTCGAGATGTCTGGTGTGTCAACAGGTCAAGGCAGAGCACCGACGACCTGGAGGATTGCTTCACAGTCTGCCTATTCCTGAATGGAAATGGGAGTTTATCACAATGGACTTTGTGACCCATTTGCCGGTATCCCCGAGGAACTGTGATGCTATCTGGGTTGTGGTGGACCGACTCACCAAGTCAGCGCATTTCATTGCCTATAGCCGAGAGTACTCTGTGGATCGCATGGCACGGATGTACATTCAGGAGATCGTCCGACTTCATGGAGTGCCTGTGAGCATTGTCAGCGATCGGGACCCCAGGTTTACTTCTAGATTCTGGGGGAGTGTTCAGCGTGCGATGGGTACTACTCTCAGTTTGAGTACAGCCTATCATCCGGAGACTGATGGTCAGTCAGAGCGCACTATCCGTACGTTAGAGGATATGATTAGAGCATGCGTCTTGGATTTTGGTTCAGCCTGGCAGGATCATTTGCCGTTGATCGAGTTCGCTTACAACAACAGCTATCACACTAGTATTGGGATGGCACCTTTTGAGGCGTTGTATGGGCGACGTTGTCGTACTCCACTCTTCTGGGAAGAAGTGGGGGAGAGACAGGCTGAGGGACCGGAGTTTATCCAGCAGGCGATAGACATTGTTGATTAGATCAAGAAACGGATTAAGACTGCACAAGATCGTCAGGCCAGTTATGCTAATATCAAGCGTAGGCCCTTGCAGTTTGAGGTCGGGGAGAAAGTGTTTCTGAGAGTGTCACCTTTCCGCAAGATTCTCAGATTTGGCCTTAAGGGCAAGTTGTCTCCCAGATTTATCGGTCCGTTTGAGATCTTGGAGAGCATTGGCGATTTGGCTTATCGATTAGCTTTGCCACCGCATCTATCGAGTATTCACGATGTGTTCCACGTATCTCTGCTGCGAAGGTATGTGACGGATGAATCTCATATTCTGCAGCAGTCTGAGTTTCAGGTAGACAAGGATTTGACTTATGTGGAGAAACCTCTTCGTATCCTGGATTATAAGGATAAGGTTTTACGGAACAAAGTCATTCCTTTGGTTTTAATTCAGTGGCAGCGCCGAGGCACTGAAGAAGCTACTTGGGAGCTTGAGGACAGGATGCGTAAAGACCATCCTGAGTTGTTTTGATTTCATTCTTTAAGTTGTATTCAGTTGCAAACTTTGTAAACGTTTGATTTGAATAAAGAATGTTCTGATTTCTGTTTTTGCATTCGGTACTTAAGATCTGATTTCGAGGACGAAATATCTTAAGTGGGGGAGAATGTAGTAGCCCGTACCCTAATTGAGTAATTAAAGGATTAATGCTAATTAAATGAATTGGGTATCGGACGGATCGGAAGCTCCGAAGGCACGATCGGAAGCTCCGAACAGGATCGGAAGCTCCGATGAGCGATCGGAGGCACCGATGTTATTACGTCAGGCATGACGTGTGGTTGGATCGGAAGCTCCGATCAGGACCGGAAGCTCCGATCACCCCTATCCGGAGTCAACAAGTGATATTTTGACACGTGGCAGATCAGGATCTTCAGAAGCTCCGATGGCAGGATCGGACGTTCCAATCGAGGTTCGGACGTTCCGATCGTTGTCTATAAATAGAAGGCCGAGGCTTCACTTTCATTTGCCAATTCCGAGTTCTCCTTTCCTTTCTAGTCCTTTTGGAGCTGTTCTAGTCTTCTTAGGCTTGGTCCGGAGGACGGCGAGGCATTCGGTAGTCGTAGAGGAGTTGTGCCCAAGTTCTGGAGGCATCGACATCAAAGGGCTAACGACGGACGAAGGTATAGCTTTTGCTTTCTATAAATATTTAGGAGTATGCAATAGCTTAGTTAAGGCTTTTAGAGCACTTTAATGATAGTAGTATCATTTGGCAGTGTAGAGCAGACTATAGGCGTGGACTTAGAGTTGGTAGAGCTTGCACTGTTTTGAGGTACGAAAGTACTGTTCGAGATATCATGACTGAGTATGCATGTATTATGTGACTGCATGATTTATATGCCATGATATTATGCTGCATTCATTTGCATCTTGCTGTATCTCTTTCGAGATGCCTGTTAGTAGGGTTGTACCCTATCCTGTTAGTGGATGGACTTCCATCGATTTGGGTCCGGCGCATCCACGGTTATCTCGGTATGGGAGCCACCTCCTGAAGAGACGGCACAGCGTGCTACATACCAGGGCCCGGTCTGTCTCTGTTATCTGATCCTTGACCTCGAGTCTATAGGGAGTTCACTTTGCATGCATGTATACTCATACTCTCGCACTGAGTGTTTTATGCTCACGTCTCGTACTCTGTATTTTCTGGACACCCTATTCCATGGGGCAGGTTTGCGATTGGACGAGGAGGGTGGATCCAGGAGGGGCTAGTCAGTGGTTGGCCAGCTGGAGCTTCGCTTAGGTTTTATTACTGTTGTTTGGGTTTATACAGCTATTCGATTTGGTTGTATATTATTGGTTAAATTACAGATTCCTTTACTTGGGGTTGTAAACTATTTATGGTTTTCGCAGTTTTATTCTGATATCTGTTTAAATAAGTTAATTGCATGCCTAAGTTCTGTTTAGTAGGTGATCCAGGTAAGGGTCACTACAATTATAACTTAATCTAGTCTAAAAATTATCTATAAATACATGTGTAGTGTTCGAAAATTAGACACAATTCCTCTTGCAATTTTCGAATTACACACATATATTTTCAAGGGAATTTTTCGAAAATTCTCTACTCCTTTTTGAGACAATTCAGTCTGTGATTTTTCTGAAAATTACATTCTGAATTGACAGATCAAATCTGTTTAATCTCTTCGATAAACATCTGATTGATTTCTAGTGCAATCAATCAGAGGGTTTCTGTTTTCTATTCGTGGACCTAATTCCGGAGATTGATCGAGCAAGTCATCGGTTCCCGGGATTTACAAGAAGAGCAGATTAAATTCTGTTGGAGTCCATAATCAAGCCTTAGCTTGAAGAGGTAAAAATATTTAATTGTGAATTTATATTTTTACTTGCAAGATTTTAATCGATAGGATTTGATACCCACGATATGGAATCATTCCATATCAAAAATAAAATTTTTAAAACTTCCGCTGCTCCGGGTATCACATCCGTGTGATCAGAGAACGCGTGTTTCAACAAGGGATTGCTCAGCCACGAGTTATTTTTGGATGGATTCCGTGGATTCGGGTCCAGTTACTTTTGTCCACATATTCTTATGGTATGGGAGTATCTCCTGATGCAAAAGCCTAGTGTGCTAATACCATGGCTCTTCATTTTTGAGCTATAGTTTCTACTATGATAGGTTTTCGGTACCATTTCATTTGCATTAGCATTCATACTTTCGTGCTAGGCGTTGTATAACATTTGCTACACTTGATTTCAATACCATTTTAGTTTGTATTGTACCAGGTTTTCTATTAGTAGATATTTTAGTACTGTTATTTGATGGGGTTGTATAACATTTGCTACACTTGATTTCAATACCATTTTAGTTTTCGATGTTTTTGAATGATTAATGCTTTATGCTTTTTATTGCATGCTTAATGTAACTCCCTGATTTTATCTTAAATGAGCTATTTGATTTAATCGGAGATTAAAGAGTTCAAGAGCCGACTCGATTTTGATCATAAACTCACAATCTCCGCAACTGACATTTCAAAACACCCTTATCCATGTTCAATTCAAACATTCATAGATCATGAGGTCATTTCAAGGTAGCATAGGATCAATTATAGGATATAAATAAAAAACACTCACAAATAGGTAAATGCAAAGAATAATAGTGTGTGCGTGTTTCGATCAAAATTCATAATCATTAAAAGTATCAATCAACAATCCATAGGCTAAATTCTCGCAACTCTTCTCCACTAGTATATTGGGCAACTGAGACTCGGTCAATAGGACTTAATAAGCTTATAATGTAAGGCCTTGCTTATGGCTACAAACGAAGGATAAGAATTCAAAAATAAGGAGTAATTTATACTTATGCTTAATTCTAATTTCAACTCTTTTTCATTCACAATTTCACACTTGTTTTCACTTTAGTGACTTTTTTCATCTTTTCAACTTCTTTCACAACTAATTTATTTTCACAACTTTTTCAACCACATTTTCTTTCAACTCTTTTTGTCTTTTCTACTACCTTTTTCTTTTCAATTCATCCACTACAACATTCCATTTTTCACAAATATAACTAGGAGCATAAAACATTTTAGCATTCAAATTACTCCCTTAAAGGTAGGAATTAGTGTATAGGCTATTCAGGTAGTCAATGTAGGACCTTGAAATAATGACAAATGGGGGTTTATCACACATTTACACGATGTCATTCGATTTTCAATAAAGATCAAACAAGGTACTAGGGATAAAATAAATTAATAGGTAGCTTGAAAGACTCAAACGAATTCAGAAAAATCGCCTAAATCATTCCTAATCACATTTTTGCCCGTATTTTGCCTCGAATAGTGTTTGAACTAGTTCTAGACAAGTCTCAATCCACAATTAATTCATACAAATCTCAATCAGTGCAGAAAAGATAATCATCAGCAGTAAACGATGATTTTCACAACAAAATCAGATTATTCCGTACCTCAATGTACTCATATACCTATAAGCTCAAATAGGCAACTAAGGGTAAATTTTTTCAATGAAAATCAGGCCCAAAAAATCCAAACAATGCCTCAATCATATCTATGTCTGTATGTCTCAAAAATCAGATTCAAGCATTAATCACAGAGTATATAGGAAATAGTTCATTCACTTGGTTCCATTTTTTCAAAAATATTTGTCAGATAAGTAGACAATCATGGATTTTGGTTATAGCACAACAATAAGTTTTCGTCAGCCATGCATCCACTTCTTTCTTGACTTCTTTTCAACTACACTACTAAACTCAACAAAATTTTTATCTATGAAGCACACATAATAAAATTCAACTACTCAACTACCAACCACACAACTAAATCAAACATTGATTCACCCCCCAAACTTAATATAATCATTGTCCATAATGATTAAAAACAATAAAAAGAACAAGAGACGCGTACCTTGATACCGAGCATCAGGACTCGGTGTCATCATCATCATCTCCATATTCATGGTGAAACATAATTTGGCAGCCAAAAGACCACGGTTAAGATGGTTGAAAAGCACCACATGAACATCGAAATGATCCTGAAAAAATAATATATGCACACCATAACACACAAAAGTAAAATCATAGCAAGAAAGTAAAATCATAGCAAGAAAGATATCAAGCAAACTCATAGCAGGCTGGAAGTGCAAGCTGCATGTTGAAGCGCTGTCGGGGAACGCGTTAGCGCAACAGGGAAGCGCCTTTCTTTAACGCGTTAGCGATATGTGTAGCGCTGATGATGGTTGGGAAGCGCGATAGCGCTTGGGGGAGGGCTGATGGGGAGCGCGATAGTGCTATCTCTAGCGCTGATGGTGTTACTTGTTGGCGCTTGGTATTGATGCGCGATAGCGCTTGAATGGGAGTGCTTCATATGAGCGATAACGCTTAAGTCTGCGCCCTTGGATTGCATGATAGCGCAAGGTGTAGGGGTGTTCGTGTATCAGTGAAGCAAAGAGGATGCGCTGGCGCTCAAGAGGAGAGGCGCGGGCGTGCCTCTCGTTTGTAAATTTCTTCAGGGTAAAGCGCGGGTATGGCGCGGGCGCTCAGATTAATGGGGCGGCCGCTCCGTCTCCTCGAATTGAGATTTCTGGAGCCTGAAAAATTTTGAAAATTAAGAAAAATTGAAAGAAAAAATACTTAAAAACATCTAAATAACAAAAATTAAATAAACTGAAAATAAAAGCAAATAAAATAAAAGAAAATGCTTGGGTTGCCTCCTAAGTAGCGCTTGGTTTAAAGTCGTCAGCCCGACTTTCATCGGTGTTAAGTCTCCCCTTTCTCTTTCACTCGCCAAATAAATTCCACGAACCGCCTTTTAAATTTTGCTTTCTTGTTCTTTGTGGCTTTCTTTGTTGATGAACTTGGCGCTTTAATCTTTGATTCAACCTCAAAATCAGCTATTGGACAGCTCTCTAACTTCACAACCGGTTCAATTAAGCACAATTCTTCAATTGGTGGATTGGGTGCTTTCGTTAATAAGTTGAAGACCACTCGTTCGTACTCAACACCCATCGATAATTCACCCTTCTTGACATCTATTTTGGCATCAGCAGTAGCCAAAAACGGGCGTCCAAAAATCAGCGGAGCACCATGATCCGCTTCAATATCCAAGATCACAAAATCCGCTGCGAAGATAAATTTATCCACCTTGACTAAAACATCTTCAACAATTCCTAGGGGATATGTAATGCTCCGATCCGCCAACTGCAATGAAATTTTAGTCGATTTCATGTCTCCCAACTCCAAGGCCCTGTAAATAGATAATGACATTAAATTAATACTGGACCCTAAATGACAAAGTGCATTATTAAAATAAGAAGAGCCAATAGAACAAGGAATAGTAAAACTCCCTGGATTCTTAAGCTTTTGTGGCATCTTCTTTTGAAGCACCGCACTGCACTTTTCAATCAGATTGACCACCTCGTTCTCTAGCAGCCTCCTCTTCTTGGACATCATCTCCTTGATGAACTTCGCATAGTTCGGCATTTGCTCCAACGCTTCAGCAAAGGGGATGTTGATGTGAATTTTCTTGAAAATATCCAAGAATTTGGAGAACTGCTCATCCAACGCCTTCTTCTTGAACCTCTGCGGGTAGGGGAGTGGCGGCTTGTACCTCAGTTTCGAGTCAGGTTCAGGCTCCTTCTCTTTCTCCTTGACTTTTTCCTCTAATTTCTTCTCCGCAACAGTAGGGATTTGGACTTCAACTTTTTTTCCACTCCTCAACTTTATGGCATTGCATTGCTCCTGGGGATTTACCTCAGTGTTGCTTGGAAACTGGCCTCTGTTATTATCCTTCAGTGCGTTCGCCAACTGCCCTATGCTAGTCTCCATGGATTAAAGTACAGCACCCATGTTGGCCATGTGCGTCTCCAAGCTGTCAAGGTGAGACTCAGTCCTCGCCATCCTCTTACCTGATTCCTGCACAAAAGTACTAACCATATCTTTCAAAGAAGGCTTACCCTCATCCTTGTTTGTATTGAACCCCGGAGGATTCAACACATTTTTGTTGTTAGCATAAGAAAAATTTTCATGATTTCGCAAGCTAGGATGGTAAGTATTAGGGACAGGGTTACCTCTGTAAGCTCCATAACCTCGGTAGCCATTAGGATTGATATAATTAACTTCTTCTGGGGTATATGATCCTTCAACTCCAGTTGAATCTGCAACATGAATCTTATTCAAAGAAGCTACATGTATAGTCAGTGCAGATAATTGAGCAGTGATGGATGTGAGAGGATCCACTGCATACACTACAGCTGGCTTCTTTACTCCCATATGCTCAGATGGCCATTGAAAGCTATTGACTGTCATCTTTTCCAGCATCTCGTAGGCCTGTACATGGTCCTTTGCAAAAAATAGTACCTCCAGCCGCAGAATCCACGTTCATCCTCGTAGGCGCATTCAGTCCGTTGTAAAACCACTCGATCTATTCTCAATCTGCAAAATTGTGGTTAGGACAACGTCTTAATAATTCTTTATACATTTCCCACGCCTCGTATAGTTGTTCAGTGTCCATCTGGCGGAAGGTGCTGATCTCTATCTTCAACTGGGTGGATTTGGCAGGAGGAAAATATTTTGCAATAAATTTTTCTTCCATCCCCTCCCAAGTAGTAATGCTCTCTAAAGGCAGTGACTGCAACCAACTTCTTGCTTGATCCCTGAGAGAAAAAGAAAACAAGCGTAAACGAATAATATCCTCAGGAACACCATTAATTTTTACCATATCGGTTATCTCCAAGAAAGTGCGTAGGTGTAGGTGAGGATTAGCAGTGGCGCTCCCATTAAATTGCTTCTGTTGAACCATGTTCATCAATGCAGGCTTTAGCTCAAAATTATTTGCATTGATAGTTCCACGAGCTATTCCAAAATAGTGAGTCTGGATCGTCGGCCTGAAGTGATCTCTAATTGGCACCAGGGGAGCTTGTTGTGCTTCTTGTTCAGCCATTCTCTCAATTCTTCTCTTCTAGCTCTTTTTAAAGCACGTGCAGTGCGCTCGATCTCCGGATCAAACAGTAAAGAATTTGCATTTTGAGATCGTCGCATAAACTACAATTAAAAATAAGAAGAAATTAATTAGTAAATTAAAATAAAATAAAATAAACTCTAAATTAAAATCTAGACTAATTGGTAACAAGACTAAAAAATAATCAAAATTTACTTCCTGGCAACGACGCCAAAAACTTGTTGTGAAAATTCCTCGCAAGCGTACGAGTGTCAAGTTTTAATATAGTGAATGAATCAAGTATCGTTTCCTCAGAGAGTAAATTGAAAATATTTAGTACTTATAATTAAAATAGTCCAAACTTTATCTAGAAAATCAAACTTTCAGAATTTTGCAGAAAAATAAAATAACCATGAAGTTTTTATAAGCACGCACACAACTTTCAGATAAAAATCAATCAGAGAATAATGGTCTAGAGGTTCAAATTTCACCTGGTCTCAACAACAATCAATCCTAATTAATTAATCTTCATGAATTCCAATCAATTAATAGCCGTGAACACTTAAGTTTATTATTTTCCTCTCCCGAGCAACAAATAATTTTTATCAAATATAATTCAATACCAATATCCCTATTAAGAATTTATCGCAGTGATCTATCACAAAAAAATGTTCTTTTTAAAAGCTCTGTTAAAATTATACACTCTCCCGATCTATATAAATAATTAACAGTGTAGTTTCTAATGGTCCTATTCAAAATCTCCTCTCCCGAGTGCCAAATTTCAAATAAATATAACAAATCAATTATTGATCAGATAATTGAAAATACAATCAATTCTAGAAAAAACAATTAATCTAGAAGAAACTCAATTCAATAAAATCAAAAATTCATGAAAGTGTCTACACCAGGTTCCTCTAGACTCTAAAAAATTAGTTCATAATAAAATTCTGAATGCAACAAAACATGTTCAAAAATCCAAACATATTCAGAATAAAATAAATAAACGATAAAGGAAACAAATCCGTCGTCAATGCCGTGTTCGGTCGATCGATCTCCGTCTTCGTTCTTCAAGTTAAGCCCAGAATTCTTCCCAGAAATATTCACAATCACGATCAAACTCTCTGATATGTATGTAATGTGTGTGTGGCGGCTCTCCCCAATCTCTCAGACTTTAATTTCTTTTTATACTATCACAAAAGCCCACTCAAAAGCCCATAAAATAATTGCCCGAAATAATTAAAAAACTAAATCACGATCGGGGCGGGCGCACTAAGGGACGGCGCGGGCGCGCCTCAATCTCGCGGATTCCAATTCTCAGATTTTGCAAGACATTGCGCGATAGCTCTAGGAATCTCCTCTTTAGCGCTAAACAAGCGCTAACGTTTCCTTGGGCCCAAAAACCAAAAGTCCAATACTCTTCTCTGTACGTTCTTTTCTTCTTTTCTTTTATCCTTTTTCTTCCTTTTTATTTTCTTTTCTTTTTATTTTCTTCTTTTCTCCACAAAATTCTAATTTTCTTCTTCTTTTCCAAAACACTTCAATAATTTCCTACAATCACAAAAATAATAAAACTCCGCATAAATCTGCTCGAAACAAATATTTAACAATTAAAATCACATATAAATTAAGTATATAAAATACACTTATCAATCTCAAAGCTTGAGAAGCTTCTCTCACGCCTTCAATGGTGATAGGCGACTTGGAGGGGAAAGGAAAAGTGAAGGGAGACTTTGTCAAAGTCTCTATCTTATAACAAAATCACTTTTTTGCGTTTTAGACCCTGAAATTTCCAAAAATTGCAAAATGTCCCTGATCAATAAAAAGTCCGTTCTCGAATTCTGAAATCACTGATTATCTCAAATAAAGTCAATTAAGATAATTTGGGGCGTTACACATGCATACATAACATCATACATCATTATAACTTTGCAAACATCATCATGTTTTCTCATCATAAACTTTCTCATACCTTCATCATTCTCATCATACAACATTTTCATCATAAAACTTCTTATCATTCATGAAATTTACTTAAAAATATCTTAAAATTATCATGTCATCATTAACCTTGAAAATATCTTGAAACTTGATATTTCATGCTCTTTGAATTCTTTCGTTCTTGAAAATCATGCATGCAAAATAAAATAAAGATAATCACGTCCATAACATTTCATTAACTTCATGCTTTCATGCTCTTTGAATTCTTTCGTTCTTGAAAATCATGCATGCGAAATAAAATAAAGATAATCACGTCCATAACATTTCATTAACTTCATGCTTTCACAAAGAACATAACTTTCATGAGAACATACTAGCATATAATTAAATACATAGCTTCACCGATCCACACGAGTCGTCCTTTCCGTTCTTAACTGCAAAACTTTAAAATTTTTCAATAAAACATCGTAAAAATGTTCAAAATACATTAAAAGACCATAAAAATGAATTTATTAATTAAAAATCTTTTAAAAAGAGGCACGGGGCAAAACCTTGGGCACTTCGTGGCCAAACGGGGGTTCCTGCGCCTACGCAGGTAACGATGGAGGATGCCAAAAATCAATTTTTGTTTCCTTTTTTGGTCTTTTTCGATATGTTTTCAAACCTACTCACTCACCCATTTATACTTATGTTTAAACACATGAAGAACTTCAGAAAACGCAAAAAGGATTCAACCAAAAAACAACCATTTTCAAAGGGTTTTCATCAAAGCAGTCTTCTGGATAGGTTTTTCCTGTACCCTTCATATTGAATTGTGCATGCATGGTATATGTATATTTTTACTTCTATACTGAGTGTTTTATGCTCACGTTCATAGGGTTTTGTGTTGTACTCCCTATTCTGTGGGGCAGGAATTAGGTTGGACGGATCCGGAGGTAGCGGTCGGTGAGCTGTAGTGGTCCCGTGGGTTTTATCCTTTCTTTGTATTAGGTTGATGATTGTTTGGTTTAGAACTATGATTTCTCGATAGGGTTGTATTATATTATTTTATTTTAGCCTTGCTGTTCTGCCGGTGATGTTGTAATTATGAATTTAGTTTCTGCTGCTTTTATTTATTCTTTAAGATATTAATTGCATGCTTAAGATATTGTTGGTAGTTGATTCTGGTTTTGGTCACTACATTGACTATTTTTTTCTATTCACATAGTGTTGATCAACATGCGCAACACTTGAGGGTTGTACTGAAGATTCTCCGTGAAAATTAGTTATATGCCAAGTTGAGAAAGTGAAAGTTTTGGAATGACCGAGTAGTGTTTCTTAGTCATATCATTTCTCGGGAGGCATTTTTGGTGGACCCGATCAAGACTTAAGCTATATTGAACTGGTCGCGTTGCACAACAGCTTTAGAGATTCGTAGCTTCTTGAATTTAACAGGGTACTATCGATGGTTCATCTAGAATTTCTCACAGAATACTAGGCCATTGGCGTAGTTGACAAGGAAGGATGTTCCTTTTTTCTGGTTAGCCGAGTGTGAACAGAGCTTTGACGAGCTGAGGGTACTGACTATCGCTCCTATTATAGATTTACCATCCGGATCCAGAGGCTATGTGGTTTATACAGATGCTTTTGGGTTGTGTGTTGAAACAAAACGGGCATTTGATTGCCTATTCTTCCGGACAGTTGAAGACCCATGAAGGGACTACCAAGTGCACAATCTAGATCTTGGAGCGATCATGTTTGCACTGAAGATTTGACGTCATTATCTGTATGGCGAGCATTTTGAGATCTGTTCAGACCACAAGAGCTTGAAGTATTTGTTCACGTAGGGTGAGTTGAACATGAGGTTGTGTCGTTGTATGGATCTTCCCAAAGATTATGATTGTGAGAATAAGTACCATTTGAGTTCCGAAAATCCAGTTGCAAACGCACTTAGTCGTAAGGTGAATATTTGTACTCTTCGCTCAAGCGCAGTATATACTGCAGTTTAGGAATGTTGTTCTTTGGGGTTCATGTTCAGACAAAAGGAAGGGAAGTATGGGATCCTAGTATTTTCAGTGTCAGTTGAGCCAACATTGTTTGCCTATAACAGACAAATTAAATTTTCAGATCTGAAGATGCAGAAGCTAGCCAGGTTTGGTCAAGGAGACAACACATCCAGTTTTCATTTTCAGAGAGACAGATTGTTGTGTTTTTCTAGTAAAGTGGTAGCACCTGATGATTCCACCTTGCGAGATGAGATTTTATCCCAAGCTCACCGAAGTAGATTCACCGTGTACTCAGGTGGTGCCAAGATGTATAAGGATCTACGTGGAGGGTTCTGGTGAAAAGGTATGAAGCATAGCATTTAACAGTTTGTCTCTCAATGTCTTGTTTTCAGCAGCACAAGACTGAGTTTAGAAGATCGGGTGGTTTGATGGAGATCTTAGAGATTCCAAAATGGAAGTGGGAGCATGTGACGATGAATTTTTTCACCTACTTGCCAAGGTCTTCCTAGAATTGTGATGCCATTTGGGTGGTTGTGGACATCTTGTTCAAATCTGCACACTTTCTTCCGTATAACCGCGAGTTCACTTTTGATCACATGATGAGGTTATATATCCAGGATATCGTGCAATTGTATGGAGTCTCTTTGAGCATAGTCAGTGATAGAGATTCGAGGTTCACCTCATGATTTTTGGGTAGCTTTCATCGATCCTTGGGCACTACTTTGAGTTTGAGTACAACATATCAACCAGAAACTTATGGTCATTCCAAGAAGACTATTTGGACATTAGAGGATATGGTGAGGACTTCACTGATTGATTTTGGGTTATCCTAACAAGATAACTTGCTGATGATAGAGTTCGCGTACAACAAGAGCTATCATCGTAGTATTGACATGGCATCATTTGAGTCTTTATATGGTCGCCATAGTCGGACACCCTTACTCTGGGATGAGGTGGGGGAACAAAAGGTTGAATGGTTGGAACTGATCCAACAAATCATGGAAAATTTTGAGTTGATTTTGAAAAGGATCAAGACGGCATAGGACAAGCAGGTTAGTTATGCCAACACCAAGAGCAGACCATTGAATTTTGAGGCGGAAGAACAAGTTTTCCTGTGAGTATAACCTTTTTGAAAGGTGATGAGGTTTTGTCTGAAGGGCAAGTTAGCGCCTAGATTCATTAGTCCATTCGAGATAATATAGAAGGTTGGATATGTTGCTTACTGTTTGGAGTTACCACCATATCTCTCTAACATTCACAATGTGTTCCACATATCGCTATTCGTCAATATATTATAGATGAGTCGCACATTCTACATCTGATAGAGGTTCAGCTAGAACACGATTTGTCGTACGTGGAGAAACTGCTTAGGATTCTTGACAAGAAGGACAAAGTGCTTTAGAATAAGCACATTCATCTAGTTATAATTTAGTGGCAACGTCGAGGCACTGAAGAGATGACTTGGGAGTTAGAGAGTCATATGTGCTCGGAGCACCCATAGTTGTTTTGATTGTAATTTTCTTTGTGAATTCAGTGTATTTGTAACTGATTTTATTGAGGAATTGTTACAGTGTTGGTTTGTTCTGATCGTCCTAGTGTCGTTCGAGGACAAAATCTCCTAAGTTATGGAAAATATAGTAGCCCGAGTTCTAATTAAGTTGATCAACTGCCTAAACATGATTAAATGTTCCTAAATGAGTTCAAGGAGTTGAAATATGGATTCAGAATGATCGGAAATGGTTCCAAGGACTTCAAAATTAGTGGACAGTTTGGAAGATCCGAATAGCATTTTGGAAGCACCGAACTAGTTCGGAAGCAGCGTTGCACTTTGGAGGCAGAGGGTGAGTTTGGAAGCTCCTAACACAGGATTGGAAGGTCCGATGGTCTTTAGATAAGAAAGTATAGCTTTCTGATTAGTTACTTGACTGTACATAGATCGGAAGCTCTGAACCCCAGTTTAGAAGGTCCGAAATCCATCGGCAACATTGTGTTGTCCAATTAGGAACACACGTTTGGTTGATAGAGATCGGAAGCTCCGGTTGTCCAATCGGAAGGTTCGATAGTTTTTTGAAAATAGGGGCTTGAGCTAGCCATTTTCTCACACCTTCCTCAATTTGTCTCTCGACTTCTAGCTTGATTCTTGCAGTTTTAGGCATCGGTTTGAAGGTCGGACCACACCAATGTGCTACCGAGATCGTATCGAATTTGTGCCTAGTTTTTGAGGTCATTTCATCTAAGGACTAACGACGGACGCAAGTATAAGTCTAGACTATGATTAGCTTCTTTGAGTAGCTATTATTCTTGTTAAGTTTTTTAGTAGAAGATAAGTGATATGATGATATCAGCTTATAGGATTGGACCAGAGAGCCACTGTTGCTAGATTGTTTGAGTTGCTTAATAGTGGTACGGAGGTACTATCCGAGATATCCTAGTTGAGTACGCATGTTCTATGTTTGCATGATATATATGACATTACTTATGTGAATTTATTATGCCACAGTTATTATTGCAACACACATTATCATGTTGAGTCTATACCTTGATATTATTCATAGAGGGGTTGCTCAGCCACGAGTTATTTTTGGATGGATTCCGTGGATTCGGGTCCAGTTACTTTTGTTCACAAATTCTTATGTTATGGGAGTACCTCCTGATGCGACAACCTAGGTGCTAATATCATGGCTCTTATTCTTTGAGCTAGAGTTTCTACTATGATAGGTTTTTGGTACCATTTCATTTGCATTAGCATTCATACTTTCGTGCTAGGCGTTGTTAGCTCATTTCCTCTGTTTTTTGTTTTGGACGCCCCATTCTACCGGGGAAGGCTTAGGTTCAACGGACAAGGAGATAGCGCTCGATGAGATGCGGTAGGGTTGAATTTGTACTGTACCAGGTTTTCTATTAGTAGATATTTTAGTACTGTTATTCGATGGGGTTGTATAACATTTGCTACACTTGATTTCAGTACCATTTTAGTTTTCGCTGGTTTTGAATGATTACTGCTTTATGATTTTTATTACATGCTTAAGCTTTGATTAGTTAGTAATTCTGAAATGGGTCACTAAACCAAGGATAGTCAACCAAGTATTGTGAGACTATCATGCATAAAATTAGTTCAATCAAACTATTCAAAAATCTCATGAATCAAAAAACTTAAATAAAAAATCTCTTTGAACAAAATGAAAGTAAACAGGAACGCCCAAAATCCTCTCACATACAACTCGAAGTTATAAAATATGTTTTCTCAAAATAACGTATTTAAAACATGGTTTGATCTTAAAAATTACATTCTAAAACATGATTTCAAACAAAAAACATGCATAACAGTAATATAATGCATAAAACTTTCCTGAACATTCTTGACATAAGATTCTCGGACAGAGTGCTATGAAATTTTTTCTCACCTCCTCGACTACTCAGTTCAACGATCATCTTTTAAATCATGAACTTCTTCATTCTTATCTGCACCATTCAAGTATAGTGAGTCTAATGACTCAACAAGCACACTTATGCAAAAATGTATACAATAAAATCTTAAAACATGCATAGGACGTGTCTAACAACTTAATCATTCATAGCAATTAAAATCATCTGCTTCATTTTAGGATGATGAAATATGTTTAAATGTGACAACCATTAGAACCTTTAGGTCCCGTGATCACGGTCGTTGTACAACAATCATAAAATTTTGTACAGCCCATACCAGCCTTGTGCCAATATGCGTATCATCTCCGCCTTGTGCCATTTCAAATTTCATTCTTTTGGAAAGGCCCTCCTCGGAGCTCATCCTGGGGCACCAATCTCGAATTTTTCACCATAAGTCCACAGAAGATATCAAAATATTTACATGCATACATAATATCATTCATCATCATAACTTTGTAAACTTCATCATACTTTCTCATCATAAAATTTCTCATAACATCATCATTCTCATCATAAAAAATTTCCATCATAAAACTTCAGATCGTCCATAAAACGTACATAAAAATATCATAAAATCATCATGTCATCATGAACCTTGAAAATAACTTGAAACTTGATATGTCATGCTCTTTGAATTCTTTCTTGCTTGAAAATCAAGCATGCTAAATAAAATAAATATAAGCACGTTCATAACATTTCATAAGATTCATGCTTTCATAAGGAACATAACTTTCATGACAACATACTAGCATATAATTCAATACATAGCTTAACCGATCCACACGAGTCGTCCTTTCCGTTCTTGACTTAAAAACTTGTAAATTTTTAAATATAACATCATAAAAATGTTCAAAATAAATTAACATACTATAAAAATAATTTAGGAATTCAAAATCATTAAAAGAAAAGCCAGGGGGAAAACCCAGGGCGTTGGGGCCCAAAAAGCGGCGTCCTAGCACGACCCCAAGCACAGGGGCACCCTTGACGGGCGCCCCTACTCTCGGGAGGCTGCCTGCGTACATACGCAACGGTGCAGGATGTAGAAAACTCAATTTTTTGTGTCCTTTTTTGGTATTTTTCAATCCATTTTCAAACCTACTCACTCACCCATTGAAACTTATGATTAGACACATGAACTTAAAAAATACTCGAAAAGGATTCAACCAAAAAACAACCATCTTCAAAGGATTATCATCAAAATTTACATTTAAAATACACACAAAATAATAATCGGATTCTAATATCTTTCTCAAAAATCTTTAACATCTTCCTCAAAAATATTTACACTAAAATGTCAATAACAATTCATGCTTCACAGTTCTGCATCTTTCTCTTCAAAATATCTTAAAATTAATGCAATATACAATACATACACATCAAAATAAAAGTTTTTCAAATTAAAATACATATATTCTTGAATGGTTGTTTTAAAAGCGTTTAACACTTGACTTTCTTCAATGGTAGGGAGAAATCCGGACTCCGAGACGAAATCTAGCCTTCACACGAACGATCGAACGAGAAATATCTTCTCTTGGAGTGTGTAGATTTTTTTAAATAAGGGTAGGGGAGAAGGGTGGGAGGCAGCGTGGATGAGAGAAAAAAAGGGATAGAAAACTTGACGCTTATTTTGTGGTGAACTCTTGGGTCGAAAGTAAGCCCAAGAACTTAAAATACTCACAACTCTATCTAAACTTTTAAAATTAAATGTCAAGCCCCACATTAAAATAATAGCCGCACAAATAACATATTTGAAACTTTAAAATAAAAATATGTGTAGCTTAATGCACTTGACTTAAAATTACTTAAACTTCGTTCGTAGGCTAGTCTCGACTACCTTGGTCACCGAAATTAAACCCAAACCTAAAAAATATCAAAACTAATTTTTTTTATAAAATCTCATAATCTAACATTTAATCTCGTAACTTTCCATAAAAATTTACTAAAATACCAAGTGAGTGGATTTATGAATTTTTGGACATTACAATATTCATTAGCTCCTTAAAAGAATTTCATCCTCAAAAATCGAATGACAAAATCTAACAACTATAGATCTCATCCAATCTAATATATACAATCCTCACTCACATGATTTTATACTAAATTCTAGTATTCCATCAACCCCCGCTTCCGTTGCGCGCTATGATTATATATTCATATACATTTATTTTCCTTATCTTAACCGAGCTAAGATTTTATAAACTTTTATTTGCAAACCACACATTAAATCATATCAAAGTTCATCCAAATTCATTACCCAAACTAACTCCACAATTATTCTTCTTCCAAAAAATTCAAAAACATAACACAAAACACAATTATCATCATCTTATAAATCATATACTTAAAAGTATGCAATAGAACAATAAATTATCATACTACGATCCTTATGACACATGTGCGATCTCAAAAGAAAAAAAATGATCATGACGTCATTGCCAAAGGCAAATTCTTAATAATAAATCTATGCTAACATGATATCCTTGGAACCAAACTAATATAGTTTGAAACATGTTGGCTTAAATACCAAAATAAATAAACTAGTCTCCATAAGTAACATTTTAAATTCATCCATGTAAGAAATAATACATATCTCGATTAATTCTTCTTGCATTAAATCCTACATTTCAATAAAGCAATGATTCTAACACTGCAACATAAACTAATATCCTTGATGAAATTAACCTTTAACATGATCTCTTTATCATCCTTGAATATATAAAATCCTATGTAAATACGTTACACCATACAATCATAAATCCATTAATCAATACACATCACCAACTCACGGTTTTTGTACAGAACGTAATTGTAACATTATCATTGAAACACAATGTAGTATCCCGGTCCCATTACAAGATTAATTTGGTTAAATATGTTTAGAATTAATAAAACATGGTTAAGGGATTTTAATTATATCAAACGGACCAAGAAATCGGATCCAGAATGTCCAAAATTGGTTAATGGGCTTATTTGGGCTCGGGTGGTTCGGAAGGTCCAAACCCAATTCATAGTAGAGTTTGTAGGGTTCGAAGTGATAGGAAGGGGGGAACGCATTCGGAAGCTCTAGAGAGATCGGAACGTCCGATCGTGATCGGAGCTTCCGATCATAGTTAAGCCATGCGCATTTTTGACGTGTCATTGACGTTTGAACAGGTAGCTGCATGCTAAGATCGGAACTTCCGAAGTAGGGATCGGAGCTTCCGATCGTGGCAGTTTGGAACGTGGCATGCATGTGGATATCGGAACGTCCGATCAGGAGTTCGGAGATTCCGATCTCCGTCTATAAATATGGGGTCCGAACTTCAGATTCTTGCACCAATTTCAATTCCTCTCTCTCATGTTCTGAGTGGTCTTGAGGGTTTCCATCCTTCTTTGGCAAGGGTTGGGCCTTGTCGAGGCATCTCCGGGGTCTTAGCGGAGTTGTGCCCAAGTTTTGGGGCTACCGACATCAACGGGCTGACGACGGATGCAGGTATAGTCCGAGATCCAAAATAGAATTAAGGAGTATTTAGTAGCTTAGTTAAGGCTTTTAGAGCATGTTTAGTGATGTGTGGTTAATTTGACTTGTAGTGTGGAAATGTGGATGCTGGGACATCTAGGAATATTATTGAGGTATGTAAGTACTGACTGAGATAGCAAGCGGGTTTTCATGCTTATGTGTTTTATATTATATGACATGATGCATGTTGCTGCTTTAAAATATTAAGTTTCATGTGCATATCATATTAAGAATTTATCTTTTTTGAGATAAGATAGAGTTGTAGGGAGCTCAGCCCTTGTTAGGATGCTTGACACTGAGAGTTCAAGTGACTTACAGGTCGAAGGGACTCTAGTGATCTAAGTGAAATTTTGATCCACGTCCAGTTAGGAGTGAGTGGATGTACCCAGTGGTTTGACTCCCTGATGGTACTACTCATATCCTAGGCGCCAGTTTGAGCAGATTCTGATTTGTTTACCTTGATATGGATACCCATTCATTACATTGCATGCATCATATTTGTATGTTTACCCGTACTAGCATACTGAGCTTTAGCGCTCACATACATTTATTTTTTCTGTTTTGTCTGTACACCCCATTAAATGGGACAGTTGCAGGTAGTTCTCTCGGGGATTTTGAGATTTGGTGGTGACCAAGGCAAGATTGAAGTTCTAGTCGCTAGGTTTTATTTCATTCATAATAAAGTTAATTCAGTTGGGTTGTATAATTTTTGGTTTATTTACCAGTTGTATTCTTACGTTTCAGTAATTTGAATTGTTTCCGCAGTTATTCTGATTATGTTTATTACAATTTAATTGCATGCTTAAGTTTTTGAATAGTAGGTGATCACGGTGCGGGTCACTACACATAAATTTTACGGTCACGGGGTAGAAGCATTCGAGTCCATAGCGATATTGTATGCACGAACTGTCCTTCAGAACCGATATCTCTGATACCAACTGTGACGTCCCGTATTTTTTTTCACTCATGCTTATAAAAATAAAAAATACGTAAATATACGGAATACTTTTTCATTTTTCTAAAATATGTTTTGTTTTTCTCGGTATAAATACCATGCATAAAATTAGTTCAATCAAATGATTCAAAAATATCATTACTCAAAACATGTATTAAAAATCTCATTAAACAAAATAATACTAACGTATACAGGAACGCCAAAACTTCCTCTCAAACACAACTCGAAGTAATAAAATATGATTTCTCAAAACAACATATTTAAAACATGGTTTGATCTTAAACACAACATGCTAAAGCTTGATTTCAAATAAACATGCATAACAGTAATATAATGCATAAAACTTTTGTGAACATGCTTGACATAAGATTCTCGAATAGCGTGCTATGCAATTTCTTCTTGCCTCCTCGACTACTTAGTCCCATGATCATCTTTTAAATCATGAACTTATTCTTTCTTATCTACATCATTCAAGTATAGTGAGTCTAAAGACTTAACAAGCATACTTACATAAAAACTTATACAATAAAATCTTAAAACATGCGTAGGACGTGTCTGACAACGTAATCATGCATCGAAATTAAAATCATCTGGTTCATTTTGGGATGATGAAATATGTGTAAATGTGAAAACCATTAAATCCTTTAGGTCCCATCATCACGGTCATTGTACAACAAAAATATAATTTGGTACAGCCTATATCAACCTTGTGCCAATATGCATATCATCTCGTCTTGTGCGATTTCAACTTTCATTCTTTTGGAAAGGCCCTCCTTGGAGCTTATCCCGGGGCACCAATCCCGTATTTCCCACCACAAGTCCACACAAGATATCAAAATTTTTACATGCATACATAACATCATCCATCATTATAACTTTGTAAACATCATCATGTTTTCTCATCATAAACATTCTCATACCTTCATCATTCTCATCATGAAATATTTTCATCATAAAACTTCTCATCGTTCATGAAATGTACTTAAAAATATCTTAAAATCATCATGTCATCATTAACCTTGAAAATAACTTGAAACTTGATATTTCATGGTCTTTGAATTCTTTCGTACTTGAAAATCATGCATGCTAAATAAAATAAAGATAATCACGTCCATAACATTTCATTAACTTCATGCTTTCATAAAGAACATAACTTTCATGAAAACATACTAGCATATAATTCAATACATAGCTTAACCGATCCGCACGAGTCGTCCTTTCCGTTCTTGACTACAAAACTTTAAAATTTTTCAATAAAACATCGTAAAATGTTCAAAATACATTAAAAGACCATAAAAATAAATTTTTTAATTCAAAATATTAAAAAAAGAGGCACGGAGCAAAACCTCGGGCGCTTCGTGCTCAAACGGGGGTTCCTGCACCTACGCAGGCAACTACGGAGGATGCCGAAAAATCAATTTTTGTTTCCTTTTTCGGTCTGTTTTCAAACCTACTCACTCACCCGATGATACTTATGTTCAGACACATGAAGAAATTCAGAAAACTCAAATAGGATTCAACCTATGAACAAACATCTTCAAAGGGTTTTCATCAAAGACGTGTTCTGGATAGGTTTTCCAGTACCCTTCATATTTCATTGTGTATGCATGGTATATGCATATTTGTATTTCTATACTGAACGTTTTATGCTCACGTTCATAGGGTTTTGTGTTGGACTCCCTATTCTATGGGACAAGAGTTAGGTTAAATGGACCCGGAGGTAGCTTTCGGTGAGCTGTAGTGGTCCCGTGGGTTTTATCCTTTCTTTGTATCAGGTTGATGATGGTTTGGTTTTAGAACTATGATTTCTCTATAGGGTTGTATTATATTATTTTATTTTAGCCTCGTTGTTCTGCCGGTGATGTTGTTATTATGAATTTATTTTCTTCTACTTTTATTTATGATTTAAGATATTAATTGCATGCTTAAGACTCTGTTGGTAGTTGAGTCTGATTTGGGTCACTACATTAACTATTTTTTTCTATTCGCATAGTGTTGATGAACATGCGCAGGACTTGAGGCTTGTACAGAATATTCTCAATGAAAAGTAGTTATATGCCAAGTTGAGCAAGTGAGAGTTTTGGATTGACCGAATAGTGTTTCTTAGTGATCATATCATTTATCGGGTGGCATTTTTGGTGGACCCGATCAAGACTTAAGCTATATTGAACTGGTCGCGTCCCACGACAGCTTTAGAGATTCGTAGCTTCTTGGGTTTAGCAGGGTACTATCGATGGTTCATTTAGAATTTCTCACAGAATAATAGGCCACTGACATAGTTGACAAGGAAGGACGTTCCTTTTTTCTGGTCATACGAGTTTGAACAGAGCTTCGATGAGCTGAGGAATCGACTGACTATCGCTCCTGTTATAGATTTACCATCCGTATCCAGAGGCTATGTGGTTTATACAGATGCTTCTCTTCAAGGTATGGGCTGTGTGCTGAAACAGAACGGGCATTTGATTTCCTATTCTTCCCAAAAGTTGAAGACCCATGAAGGGACTACCACGTGCACGATCTAGAGCTCAGAGGGATCATGTTTGCACTAAAGGTTTGGCGTCATTATCTCTATGGCAAGTATTTCGAGATCTTTTCAGACCACAAGAGCTTGAAGTATTTGTTCATGCAGGCTGAACTGAACTTGCGGAAGTGTCGTTGTATGGATCTTCGCAAAGATTATGATTGTGAAAATAAGTATCATTCGAGTTCCGCAAATCCAATTGCAAACGCACTTCGCCGTAAGGTGAGTATTTGTACTATTTGCACAAGCGCAGTATATACTGTAGTTCAGGAATGTTGTTCTTTGGGGTTCATGTTCAGAAAAAAGGAAGGGAAGTATGGGATCCTAGTATTTTCAGTGTCAAATGAGCCAACATTGTTTGTCTATAACAGACAAATTAAATTTTCAAATCTGAAGTCGCAGAAGCTAGCCAGGTTTGATCAAGGATACAACACATCCATTTTCATTTTCAGAGAGACATATTGTTGTGTTTTTCTAGTAAAGTGGTTGCACCTGACGATTCGACCTTGCGAGATGAGATTTTATCCCAGGCTCAATGAAGTAGATTCACCGTGTACCCAGGTGGTGCCAAGATGTATAAGGATCTACGTATAAGGTTCTGGTGGAAAGGTATGAAGCGTAGAGTTTACCAGTTTGTCTCTCGATGTCTTGTTTTCAGCAGCACATATAATTTGGTACAGCCCATACCAACCTTGTGCCAATATGCGTATCATCTCGGCCTTGTGCCATTTCAACTTTCAATCTTTTGGAAAGGCCCTCCTTGGAGCTCATCTTGGGGCACCAATCTCGAATTTTCACCATAAGTCCACACAAGATATCAAAATATTGACATGCATACATAATATCATTCATCATAACTTTGTAAACTTCATCATACTTTCTCATCATAAAATTTCTCATAACATCATCATTCTCATCATAAAAAATTTCCATCATAAAACTTCTTATCTTCCATGAAACATACATAAAAATATCATAAAATCATCATGTCATCATGAACCTTGAAAATAACATGAAACTTTATATGTCTTGCTCTTTGAATTTTTTCTTGCTTGAAAATCAAACATGCTAAATAAAATAAAGATAAGCACGTCCATAACATTTCATAAGATTCTTGCTTTGATAAAGAACATAACTTTCATGAGAACATACTAGCATATAATTCAATACATAGCTTAACCGATCCACACGAGTCGTCCTTTCCATTCTTGACTTAAAAACTAGTAAAATTTTCAATATAACATCTTAAAAATGTTCAAAATAAATTAACATACTATAAAAATAATTTAGGAATTCAAAATCATTAAAAGAAAAGCTCGGGGAAAAACCCAGGGCGTTGGGGCCCAAAAAGCGACGTCCTAGCACAACCCCAAGCACAGGGGAACCCCTGACGGGCGCCCATGCTCTCGAGAGGCTGCCTACGTATGTACGCAGCGGTGCAGGATGTAGAAAACTCAATTTTTGTGTCCTTGTTTGGTATTTTTCAATTCATTTTCAAACCTACTCACTCACTCATTGAAACTTATGATTAGACGCATGAACTTAAAAAATACTCGAAAAGGATTCAACCAAAAAACAACCATCTTCAAAGGATTTTCATCAAAACTTTACATTCAAAATACACACAAAATAATAATCAGAATCTAATATCTTTCTCAAAAATCTGTAACATCTTCCTCAAAAATATTTACACTAAAATGTCAATAACGATTCACGTTTTACAGTTCTACATCATTATCTTCAAAATATCTTAAAATTAATGCAATATACATTACATACACATCAACATAAAATTTTTTCAAATTAAAATACATATATTCTAGAATGGTGGTTTTTAAAGCGTTTAACACTTGCCTTTCTTCATTGGTAGGGAGAAATCCGGACTCTGAGACGCAAACTAGCCTTCACATGAACGATCGAACGAGAAATATCTACGCTTGGAGTGTGCATACTTTTTTTTAAATAAGGGTAGGGGAGAAGGGTGGGAGGCAGCGTGGATGAGAGGAAAAAAGGGATAGAAAACTTGACGCTTAGTTTGTGGTGAACTCTTGGGCCGAAAGTAAGCCCAAGAACTTAAAATACTCACAACTCTATCTAAAATTTTAAAATTTAATGTCAAGCCCCACATTAAAATAATAGCCGCACAAATAACTTATTTGAAACTTTAAAATAAAAATATGTGTAGTTAAACACACTTGACTTAAAATTACTTAAACTTCATATGTAGGCTAGTCTCGACTACCTTGGTCACGGAAATTAAACCTAAACCTAAAAAATATCAAAACTAATTTTTTTTCATAGAATCTCAAAATCTAAAATTTAATCTCGTAACTTTCCTTAAAAATTTACTAAAATACCAAGTGTAACACCCAGTATTTTTAATACGTAAATCCGCATGCATAATTAGGGAATTTAATTATTTAAAATTTTAGATTTATGGGTTAAATATTTATGTGAATTATTTGTGCATGATTTAATTTATTTTTAATCATTTAACCCATAATTAGTGATTTTATGATTTTTAGTATTTAAATTATTTTATCGCGTAGACGGGACCGTGGACGGACGAGATGACAACTTTCTATCCAATTTATTTCATGAGCCTTTTAAGAGCCCAAAAATATTATTTTGAGTTTTATTTCCTCAAAATTTTTAGTATTTAATTTTATATAATTTTAGGAGTCCGTTTTTATTCAAAATAAGCCAAAATAATGACTTTTTATTATCTTTAAAATTCCCAAAATTTTATATTTCGGGATTTTATTAAAGTTATCAGATTTTAAATATTATTTAGAGTTTTTTTTTAGTTATATATTATATATTTAATATACATAATAATATTTTTAATTATCCTAAAACCTATTTTAATTAAAAACTTAAACCTAGACTAATCTAACCTACCCAACCCCACACACACACGCCTCCACTCACTCAGCCGACACCTCTCTTGTTCTTCATCATCTTCTTCGGCTAGCACCAGCAAGGAAATCCATAGCCTAGTTTTGAAGCTTCAAAGTTTGTCGTCGTCGTCGTCCCGGATTCGCCACCGCCTATTCCTTCCATTGTTTTTATCGGTGAAAGGCATGTTTCCTTTCGATTTTTATGCCATATCAGTTGTTATAGTGTGTGTAATGTTATGCATCGAAAATTTGTAAGTTTGTTTCAGAAAATGGTTTGAGTTTCGATGAAGGCGCACGGTTTTGTAAGTTTGTTTCAGAAAATGGTTTGAGTTTCGATGAAGGCGCACGGTTTTGTTGGATTGTTGTTCATACTCACGTTTTTCTTAGCCATGGTTGCATCTAGCTGCTGGTCAGAGGTTCAGAGGGTTGTGAGGGTAGCCTGGACTTGAATGGCTCGAGTGGTTCGAGCCAAACAAGCCCAGGAAAATCAGAAGGTTCGATCGGCCTCCTGTAGCGCGCAGTTTAGGGTTCGCGGAGAGGGCTCGAGTTTGGCTAGGGACTGGGCTGCATGGCTCGGGTTCAGGGGTCAGGTTAGGACCGCCCAGACGTTGGCTACATCTGGGCGGTGGCGCTCCGGCCAGGGGCGGCCGGAGTAGGCCAGCCGAGAAGCATGGGGAAGGGGGCGACGGGTTTAGGTGTTAGGGTTGGTTCCGGGTCGGGTCTATGGCCTGGGTCGGGTCAGTAGTGTGGTGGGTTGGGTTAAGTTGGTTCGGGTCCAGGTTAGGTGGGCCGGACTCGAGTCTTTTTAATATTAAAGTATTTTATGATTTAATTGGTTTTGGGCCAATTAATTTGAAATAAAATGATTTGGGTTCCATTTAATTAATTGGGTTGAATTTAATTATTTTTTGGCTTATTTAATTTAACTAAGTGAGTCCACTAATTTTCATGGGCTTTAGAGCCCATGGAAGTTATTGGACCAATCTTTGGGCTTTTGGGCCCATTGGGCCAGAATAGGTTGTTATTGGGCCAGGAATGTCTTAATGGGTTTTAATTAATTAATTGGGCTTAGAATAATCATTATTGGGCTTAAGTATGTTAATGGTCCAGTCTCAGTGTTAGTGGGCCAGAATTTAAGAAAATGAGCTTGAGTGTTAGGGCCAGCAGTTCAGCACAAACCATGAGAAATTGCATGTGTCCTAAATATATATTTAATTATTTTATCCATGAATGTTAGTTTAGTATTTATATGTTAGTATAAAAATTAAATTAAATATATATGAAGGACACACATTTTATTTAAGTACATGCATTCATGAAATAATTTTTATGCATGATTTAATGTTTAAGGTTAAGCAAAAGAAAAATAATTTTTATGTTGGAAGTTGAAGTAGTGTGACAATTTGAGGGGGATTCGTCCCCATATGTGAACTATTGAAGGGCAGTTTACTGCCAATTTAAGAGGTGATTCGTCACCGCCACGTACGTTGGTTTCCACGCTGATCAGTATTTAATGTATGATTTAAGGTTACACTATGGATACAACCATGCGATGTTAGAAAATAATTTGCTCAACAATGTTTATGTATTATGTATGATTATGATATTTAAGTTAATTTAAGTTATGTTATGTCATGATATTTTTTAAGCATGCTCATTCATGTATATGTTATGTATTAGTATTAAAGTGAATTAAATTATTTTAAACTTTTGTTATGTTAGAATGTTGGGTCTCTAGGCTCACTACACTGGTATGGTGCAGGTGAGTACGTAGAGGAGGATGTGGTATCCACCGGCGGCGAGGACATATGAGCGGACATGCAGTGACCCCGTGACCGTGATAGTGGACTGAGTCATTACGCATGTTTTTGAATATTTTAGCATGATATACATTTTTAATTATTTTCAGTGGTTGAGAATTGGGATATTTTATCTAAATATTTTCAGTGCATGCAGATTTTAATTATTTTACTTATGACAGTATTTTATTATATGTTTGACTCAGATATTTAAATTTATTTAAGGTGGCATTTTATTTAATTTATTTATTTATTTTTAAATCTATTTATTCTGTGCATATATGTATGAGCATGTATGTACATATTTTTATTTAGTAAGTAAATAAAAAAAAAATTTCCGCATATTTATTTATTATTTAGAGAGTTAGGGTCGTTTCACCAAGTGAGTGGATTTGTGAGTTTTTGGACATTACATAATTCACTCCTTAAAAGAATTTCATCATCGAAAATCGAATGAATAAAATCTAACAATTGTAGATCTAATCCAATCTAATATATACAATCCTCACTCACATGATTTTATACTAAATTATAGTATTCCATCAACCCCCGCTTCCGTTGCGCGCTATGATTATATTTTTGTATACATTAATATTCTTTATCTTAACCGAGCTAAGATTTTATAAACTTTTATTTGCAAACCACACATTAAATCATATCAAAGTTCATCCAAATTCATTACCAAAACTAACTCCACAATTATTCTTCTTCCAAAAGATTCAAAAACATAACACTAAACACATTTATCATCATCTTATACATCATATACTTAAAAGTATGCAATAGAACAATAAATTATCATACTACGATCCTTATGGCACATGTGCGATCTCAAAAGAAAAAAATGATCATGACGTCATTGCCAAAGGCAAATTCTTAATAATAAATCGATGCTAAGATGAGATCCTTGGAACCAAAATAATATAGTTTAAAACATGTTGGCTTAAATACCAAAATAAATAAACTAGTCTCCATAAGTAACATTTTAAATTCATCCATGTCAGAAATAATACATATCCCGATTAATTTTTTTTACATTAAATCCTACATTTCAATCAAGCAATGATTCTAACACTGCAACATAAACTAATATCCTTGATGAAATTAACCTTTAACATGCTTTCTTTATCATCCTTGAATATATAAAATCCTAGGTAAATCAGTTACACCATACAATCATAAATCTTCTAATCAATCCACATCACCAACTCACGGTTTTTGTGCAAAACGTAATCTTAACTTTATCATTGAAACATAATGTAGTATCTTAGTCCCATTACCAGATTAATTTGGTTAAATATGTTCAAAATTAATAAAATATGATTAAGGGATTTTAATTATATCAAACAGATCAAGAAATCGGATCCAGAATGTCCAAAATTGGTTAATTGGCTTATTTGAGCTCGGGTGGTTTGGAATGTCCGAACCCAATGCATAGTAGAGTTTGGAGGGTCCGAAGTGATCGGAAGAGGCGAAGGCGTTCGGAAGCTCTGGAAAGATCGGAACTTCCGAACTTGATCGGAGCTTCTGATCGTAGTTAGGTCATGTGCATTTGTGATGTGTCACTGACGTTAGAACACGCAGCTGCATGCTAAGATCGTAACTTCTGAAGTAGGGATCGGAGCTTTCGATCGTGGCAATTCGAAACGTGGCATGCATGCAGAGATCGAAATATTTGATCGGGAGTTCGGAGTTTCCGATCTCCGTCTATAAATATGGGATCCAAAATTCAGATTCTTGAACCAATTTCACTTCCTCTCTCTCGTGTTCTGAGTGGTCTTGAGGTTTCCATCCTTTTTTGGCAAGAGGTGGGCCTTGTTGAGGAATCTCCGAGGTCCTAGCAGAGTTGTCCCCAAGTTTTGGGGCTACCAACATCAACGGGCTGACGACGGACGAAGGTATAGTTCGAGATCCAAAATAGAATTAAGGAGTATTTAGTATCTTAGTTAAGGCTTTTAGAGCATGTTTAGTGATTTGTGGTTAATTTGACTTGTAGTGTGGAACTCTAGATGCTGGGACATCTAGGAATATTATTGAGGTATGTAAGTACTTACTGAGATAGCAACCGGGTTTGCATGCTTATGTGTTGTATAATATATGACATGTTGCATGTTGCTACTTTAAAATATTATTTTGCATGAGCATATCATATTAAGTCTGTATCTCTTTCGAGATAAGATAGAGTTGTAGGGAGCTCAGCCCTTGTTAGGACGTTTGACACTGAGAGTCATAGTGACCTACAGGTCGAGGGGACTCTAGTGATCTAAGTGACATTTTGATCCACGTCTAGTTAGGAGTGAGTGGATGTACCCAGTGGTTTGACTCCCCGATGGTACTACTCAAATCCTAGGCGCCAGTTTGAGCAGATTCTGATTTTTTTTACCTAGATATGGATACCCATTCATTACATTGCATGCATCATATTTGTATGTTTACCCATACTAGCGTACTGAGCTTTAGCGCTCACATACATTTATTTTTCTGTTTTTTCTGGACACCCCATTTGACGGGACAGTTGGAGGTAGTTTTATAGGGGAATTTGAGATTTGGTGCTGACCAAGGCAAGATTCCAGTGCTAGTCGCTAGGTTTTATTTCATTCATAAAAAAGTTAATTCAATTGGGTCGTTTAATTTTTGGTTTATTTACGAGTTTTATTCTTCCGATTCAGTAATTTGAATTGTTTCCGCAGTTACTCTGATCATGTTTATTACAATTTAATTGCATGCTTAAGTTTCTGAATAGTAGGTGATCACGGTGTGGGTCACTACACATAAATTTTACGGTCACGGGGGTAGAAGCATTGGAGTCCATAGCGATATTTTATGCACGAACTGTCCTTCAGAACCGATCTCTCTGATACCAACTGTGAAGTCCCATATTTTTTTTCACTCATGCTTATGAAAATAAGAAATACGTAAATATACGGAATAATTTTTCATTTTTGTAAAATATGTTTCGAGTTCATCGGTATAAATACCATGCATAAAATTAGTTCAATCAAATGATTCAAAAATATCATTACTCAAAACATGTATTAAAAATCTCATTAAACAAAATAATACTAATGTATACAGGAACGCCAAAACTTCCTCTCAAACACAACTCGAAGTAATAAAATATGATTTCTCAAAACAATGTATTTAAAACATGTTTTGATCTTAAAAACGACATGTTAACGCTTGATTTCCAATAAACATGCATAACAGTAATATAATGCATAAAACGTTTGTGAACATGCTTGACACAAGATTCTCGGATAGCGTGCTATGAAATTTATTCTTGTCTCCTCGACTACTTAGTCCCATGATCATCTTTTAAATCATGAACTTATTCTTTCTTATCTACAACATTCAAGTAGAGTGAGTCTAAAGACTCAACAAGCATACTTACATAAAAACTTATACAATAAAATCTTAAAACATGCATAAGATGTGTCTAACAATGTAATCATGCATAGAAATTAAAATCATCTGGTTCATTTTGGGATGATGAAATATGTGTAAATGTGACAACCATTAGAGCCTTTAGGTCCCGTCATCACGGTCATTGTATAACAAGAATATAATTTGGTACAACCTATATCAACCTTGTGCCAATATGCATATTATCTCGGCTTGTGCCATTTCAACTTTCATTCTTTGGGGAAGGCCCTCCATGGAGCTCATCCCAAGGCACCAATCCCATATTTCCCACCATAAGTCCACACAAGATATCAAAATTTTTACATGCATACATAACACCATCCATCATTATAACTTTGTAAACATCATCATGTTTTGTCATCATAAACTTTCTCATACCTTCATCATTCTCATCATAAAACATTTCCATCATAAAACTTCTTATCGTTCATGAAATGTACTTAAAAATATCTTAAAATCATCATGTCATCATTAACTTTGAAAATAACTTGAAACTTGATATTTCATGCTCTTTGAATTCTTTCATGCTTGAAAATCATGCATGCTAAATAAAATATAGATAAGCACGTCCACAACATTTCATTAAATTCATGCTTTCATAAAGAACATAACTTTAATGAGAACATATTAGCATATAATTCAATACATAGCTTAACCGATCCACACGAGTCGTCCTTTCCGTTCTTGACTGCAAAACTTAAAAAATTTTCAATACAACATCGTAAAAATGTTCAAAATACATTAAAAGACCATAAAAATAAATTTATTAATTCAAAATCTTAAAAAATGAGGCACGGGGCAAAACCTCGGGTGCTTTGTGCCCAAACGGGGGTTCGTGCGCCTAAGCAGGCAATGGCGGAGGATGCCGAAAAATCAATTTTTGTTTTCTTTTTTGATCTTTTTTGATCTGTTTTCAAACCTACTCAGTCACCCAATGATACTTATGCTCAAACACATGAAGAACTTGAGAAAACGCAAAAAGAATTCAACCAAAAAACAACCATCTTCAAAGGGTTTTCATCAAAACTTTACATTAAAAATACACACACAAAAAATACTCAGATTCAAACATCTTTCTAAAAAATGTTTAACATCTTTCTCAAAAATCTTTAAAATAAAACATCAAAAACGATTCACGTTTTACAGTTCTCATCCTGCTCATAAAAAACTCTTAAAATAAATTAAATATACATTACATACACATCAACATACAAGTTTTTCATATTAAAATACATATATTCTTGAATGGTGGTTTGAAATGCATTTAAAACTTGTCTTTCTTCGTTGTTAGGGAGAGATCCGGAATCCTGGACGTGATCTAGCCTTCCCACAAACGATTGAACGAGAAATCTCTACGCTTGGAGTGTGCAAATTTTTTTTGAAATAATGGTAGGGGAGATGGGAAGGAGGCGGCGTGGTTAAGAGAAAAAAGGATAGAAAACTTGACCTCAGTGATTGGTTGCAGTATGGTTGCTTAGTGTGATATAGTTTTCGGGTTTTGATCCAGGTATTGGACATGTTATGTTTCTCATAGTCAAATTGATTACATGTAAGAGTGATTTTGCACAGTAATTAGATAGAATTTTCAGGTAAGACCAAGACCTGATTTCGAGGGCGAAATCCTTTAAGGTGGGGAGTGTATTAACCCATATCCCATTTTACGAGCTTAGATGATTAAACATGATTAAGAGATTTTAATATGATTAATCGGACCAAGAAATCGACACCAGTATGTCAGAAAATGGTTCAATAGTCAAAGTTGACTCGGGTAGTTCAGAAGGTCCAAGCATGAACCATAGGAAGATCGGTAGGTCCGAAGAGTTCGAACCAAGCGATGCAGTTCGGAAGCTGAGGTTGTAGATCGGAACCACCGAACATGAGATCGGAGCTTCCAAAGGTTGGGACATGTGCACTAGTGATGTGTCGCCAGCATTTTGACACCTAATCGCATGCATGAGTTTGGAACGTCGCATACATGTAGAGATCGGAGCTTCCGATCAAGGGCTATAAATAGGGGCCAAAATCCTCACAATTAGTTTGTTTTTGGGGGTGTTTGAGAGTGTATTATTATATATTCTTAGGTTTTTAGCCTTATGCTCGAGGGCCGGATGATAACAAGGTTCTACGGGACTTGTAGTGGAGCTGTGCTAGAGTCAGTACCTTCGACATAACTAGGCTGATGACGGACCCCGATAAATTCCAAGAAACCTATTAGTATTAGAGAGTATCTAATAGCTAAGTTAAGCCTACTAGACCAGTATTAGTGATATGATATTTTCTTGGCTTGTAAGCTTGCACTGTAGATGCTTGTACATCTAGGCCAGTTGTTGAGGCACGTAAGTACTGGCTGAGATACCTAGAGAGTATGCATGCTTATGTGTTGCATACTATGTGTCATGATACATGTTTTACTGCTTTGATATATTATGTTGCACATGCATATTCATGTTGATCCGAGTCTCCTTAGAGATAGCCTTTGTAGTAGGGTTGCTCAGCCCTGTATTCCTTGTTATTGTCTAACACCGAGAGAGATCGTGTTGACTGGGACTGACACTACGGTGGTTCGGATGTGTGTGTAGATGTACCCAATGGAGTTGACCCTAGATGATACTACATACTCATTGGCGCATAGACATAGCAGATATTGTGAACACCAGGACCCAGTCATTTGCATGCATCATAGATGTATATTCGTGCTTTACGTTCTGAGCGTAGACTCTCACATCCATGTTGTTGTGTTTCTTGGGTACCTCCTTCGACGGCACAGGTATGCAGGTGTACTTGTTCTTGGTGATCAAGGCTTGGCAGCAGGGGTCGCCAGAGCTTTCTAGATTAAGCTTTTATTCGGTGTATCTTTTTATTCCGGTTGTTTTTTGCTAAGTTGTTAGTTTTCGTAGTAACTATTATTAAGTTTTATAATTATTATATTCCATGATTAAAGATTCTGGTTAGTAGGTGATCATGGTTGGGTCACTACAGTCAGGTAATAAGAACAAACATTTGCTGACACGGGGACTGAACGCAAATAAAAGTTTGCTAATAGGGATTTACCGATCATTTTCCCAAGAGAGAATAAGAGGGTAAAATGAAAACAAAATTCAGATGTTAGAGGAAAGAATCTATCCTTAAAAAATAACCTTTTACAACCAAGATTATTTGACCAGATGTAGCAAAGGCTGGGTTCGAACCTATTGAATGTGAGATCAAATCGACCGAAGGATTAGATCATGCTCACTAATGATGTAATGGTCTGTGTGCGTCTCATCTCTCTCGGGGGCCCGAAACCATTTTTGCTACTCATTGCCTTCTCCCCACCTAGCTAGGGGTGTTTTTGCCCTGCCCAGGAATCGAACTTTGTATCTCAAGGCTTAAGTACAATGTTTTCTGATTCCTGGTACCATTGAGCTAGACTAGCTCAATGATACCAGGGATGATAAGTACTTGTACTTGACTTGGAGGTACAAGGTTCTATCCCTGGAGAGGGCATGAAACTCTCTGCCAGGGGGGAGGAGATCATGAGTATGGTCGCGGGCCCCCGAGAGAGATGTGACGCACCCGGACCATCACATAAAAGGGCGCCTTTCTATGTGACGGTCTGGGTGCGTCCCATCTCTCTCGGGGCCCGCGACCGTACTCATGATCTTCTCCCCCCTGGCAGGGAGTTTCATGCCCTCCCCAGGGATAGAACATTTTACCTCCAGGTCAAGTACAAGTTCTTATCATCCCTAGTACCATTGATCTAGTCTAGCTCAATGGTACCAGGGATGATAAGAACTTGTACTTGACCTGGAGGTACAAGGTTCTATCCCTGGGGAGGGCATGAAACTCCCTGCCAGGGGGGAGAAGATCATGAGTATGGTCGCGAGCCCCAGAGAGAGATGGAACGCACCCGAACCGTCACAAATGAGGTGTCAAGTGTGTACAAACACGTGGAAATCCATGAGAGATCGGAACGTCCGAACTAGGGATCGGACCTTATGAAGATGTTTATACCTACCAAACTTGAGACCAGAGCTTCCGAAGACAGGTGTCCAGAGACGTGGCATGCATGTAGGTTTGAACCTTTCGAACCTAGGATCGGAGCTTTTGAACGTGCTCTATAAATAGGGTCTAATACTTATAATAGTGTTGTGTGTTTAAAGATGAAGTTGTTTCATTCAATATATATTTCTTAGTGTTTTAGTCTTATTTCGGAGGGATGGGCAATATCAAGGTGCTACGGGACTTGTAACAGAGCTGTGTTTGGTTCAGGGTCTTCGACATCAACAGGCCGACGACGGATGCAGGTAAAAATCTAGACTCTTATTAGCTATTGTGAGTAGTTATTAGTCTATAAGCGGATTTTAGATAAGTTATAGTGATATGTCATTGTCTTGACTTCTAGGCTTTGACTGTAGACAATTGTACTACTAGGCCAGTTAGTTGAGGTACGTAAGTACAGACTAAGATAGCCAGTTGATTATGCATGTTTAAGTGTTGCATTATTATCTGAAATTTGATGCATGATTATATTGTTCATGATTGTGTACGATGAATTAGAATACCATGTTGAGTCTGTTATCCTTTTGAGATAACCTGTTATTCTAGGTTCGCTCACTTTAGTGTTTTCTTGTACGATCGGGTACCATGTGACACCCAGTAGACCGATGGGGCAGCGTGTGCGGTTTAAACATGACGGTCATAGTCCAAGATCGAGTTCAATATGTTTGACACCCATTGGATTTTCGGAGCAGCATGCGCATATTGGAGGAACCTATATTTTAAGGTCCAGTAGTCCACTAATTCACTCACAAATGTTTTTTATGACTTTATGGTTTTATGTATTTTATTTATGATATTTAAAAGTTATATTATGAATGTGCCTGATGCTATGATGTTGTGAGTTACTTTTAATATTTTCAGGTTTGGGACTAATTCTATACTGAGGGAAACGAGGCTAGCCTACGAACAGGGTTTAGCTAAATTTTATGTTTATCTTAAGTTTATTGTTGGTGTAGTTTTATTTTAATAACCGAGAAGAGAAAATTTTGAAATTCAGGTTTTATGACTAATGGACCGAATTTCAAGCCCATTAATCATATAGAGGGTGGGCCTTCAATCCTTTCTATTTTTTTTCTTCACGCCGCCAACTCCATTCCCTCTCCCCTCTCTTTAAAAATCTGCACCAAGGTCGAGGAACAACTCGCAATCTCGTTTGTGCAAGGCTAGATCGCTACCAAGGTACATATTATACCCAATCCACGACGATCAGGAAGGTTTTAATCTCTTTTGAAACCACTGTTCAATAATATATGTAATTTTATATAAAAACATGCATCTTTGAGGTTTATGTAAGGTATATTGCATTTTTTTAAGAAATTTTGAAGATTTTGATGTAGATATGTGAAGCATGAATCGTTCTTGTGGTTTTGTTTAACATTTTGAGATTCAAAGCACATGATGTTTAAATCATAAAATTTTGGTGTGTGTATTGGTTATGCGAGGTTTGAATAAAATCATTTGAAGGTGCAAGTTTTTGAGAAAATTATTTTTGAGTTTCAAAGTTTTTTTTATTTCTCAATGTTTTTCAACGAATAATTGTTTTCATGTGAATAAGGATCGAAAAGGGCCAAAAGGGCTGAGGAACAAGATGCAGCACCCCGTGCGGCGCTTTCTGTATCTCCAGGTACCGACCTACATGCTCCAGCGCACGTTTCTGCATGCTCAAGCATGCAAGGTCGTACTGGGGCACTCAAAAATATGCGCCCCAGCGGGCAGACTTATACCCACAAAATTTAAAACTAGATTTTTAAGTCCTGAATTAACTTTCATGGTCTTTAATGTATTTTGAACATTTTTAAGATATTGTATTTAAAACATTTTGGGTTTCGATGTCTAGAATGGAAAGAACGACTCACGTAGATCGGTTTAACTATGTATTCCATCTATATGATATTATTCCTTCATGAAATCTATGTTCTTATGAAAGATATTCAAATTCTATGAAATGATTAGAGGCGTGCTTATCTTTCTTTCATTTAGCATGCATGATTCGAGCATGAATAGTTTTAAGAATTTGGCACGAAAGGGAATTTTACAATGACAAATTTTATGAATGTATTAATTCTTTCAATGATGTTTTGATGCTTGCAAGAAAGTTATGAAACATTAGGATGATGATGTTATGATGATACATGATAAATTTTTTTGATGTTATATGTGTCCTTGTGGTAGCTGTGGGACCCCGTTTCTAATCTTCTATACTCGGGTTTTAAACAATCAAAGCAAAAGAAAAAGCATGCCAATTTTTTTTTTTTTTATAAAAGCCTCGCGCCCGCGCGAGCCATCGTCTCGCGCGCGCGTAGGCAACGCGATCAGAGGCCTCGCAGGAGGCTCGCGCCCGCGCGAGGTGATGTGCTCGCGTGCACGCGGGCAAGATAACCCGAGCCCTCCAGGAATGCTCGCGTGCGTGCGAGGTCAAGCCTCGCTCGCGCGCAGGACAAGCCTCGCTCGTGCGCAGGACAATCGGACAGAAAAGTGCAGGACCCTGGAAAATCATTCCAAAAGCAACTCCAATCATTTAAAACCCAAACGCACATACAAATCAACATTTAAACATACAATATTCTAGGTTCTGTCCAAAAGTACAACATATCAAGTTCGACGATAGGGTTTGATCGACTAATCAAAAATAATACAAGTTCAAAAGACACAACCCTACGACATGGTGTCTCACTTATATCATTCTCACCCCAAGCTAACCCAGACGACTCGATCCAGCTCCTGATCCTCCTGTTGTCAAGTACACATACAAACAAAAACAACAGCCGGATAATCCGGTTAGAAATATAATTTCCAAGTAAAAGAGACAGGCATACAATATCAATTAAACAACTCATATTGAAATATATCAATCATCAATAAATCCAAATGAGAGTGGATTTATGCATGACTTCAAAACTCGGGATTATCAAGTCAAATAATCGAAATATCAATCGGTAGTCAGTTGGGATCCCAGAGTCAAGTCATTACGAACAACCCACCGACACTCCCATTCGGGGTGGATGTCACACAACTCAACCCCTAGACTTCAGAGCAACTATAAGAAGTATTCTAGAACTTGGAAAAACTCAAAATCTAAGGCCACTTCAATATAGCTCCCTAAATCGTCTAATTTCAAAACGAATCAAATATTCGGCTCAATATGAATGCAAGTGCAAACAAAGTAAATCAATCAAGTTCACACCAACAAATTAACATACATTATGTGATTTGTGGGACTAGAGAATCAATCGAACTCGAGTACTCAACCCCATTCAATTCAATGTCGTCTTTTACCTTTCCAAGTTCGTTGGGGATTCAAATCTGAAAATGACAACGAACTCAATCAATATCGAATCAAATCAAAACAAACCATTACAAGAAGTTCAATACTATACCGTCTTCAACTCTCGAATCGGTTCAAACTCCCAACTTCATTCCAAACCCGAATCTTTCAACCAAACTCTGAAAATATAGAACATTTGGATTCGATATCAATCTACCAACTCAAACAAACCCGGAAATCAAACCGAATAATATAATCGATAATCCAAAACTCGATTTTGACAGCATAACGGCTATAAATGGTCAAACCAAAAATCTCAAACCAATTATCATCATTAATACAAATCAAACCCATCTTCCAATCCAACAAAACAACCAAATCTAACCAAAATCACCAAACCCATTTTCGAAAATATGCTCCAAAAATCATATAAAATCCAAACTTCATTCTTTTTCCAAACCGACTTCGAATACATGGTCTATGCTAGCTCAAGAATAACATACTCGAAAATTATCAAATTCTGACAACCCGACAAAAATCAAAGTTCATGGATCGTAGCAAAACTTACGGCATAACGAAGCCCTCGTTGTGATGATCGTGAATCTCAACTCGAAACAAAAATATGACGGTCGGATCGTGCGAATCAGAGGTAGAAGAGGCTTGGAGAATCGTTGGCCATGGCTTCCTCTCTCTCTCGGTCGACGTGGAAGGGGAAAAGAAGAGGATGGAGTGATGGTGATAGATGATAGATGATAATAATATAAGTCAAGGCTTTGACTTGGTCCACCCCACAATTGCAACTCGGTCCCTGAATTTTCAATTTAAATAGATTCAATCCCGGCTCAATTAATCTCCATTAATTCCAAAAATAAATAATAATCAACTCTGCTAATCACAAAATAATTAATTTCAGGGCCTTAAAATTCTCCCCCTCTAAGATTCAATTTCGTCCTCGAAATCTGACAGATCACACACTGAAAACAAGAAAGAATCATACTGAAGAAGGACTCACATCAATTAAATAACTCTGGAAATCGCTGCCTCATAACAGATTCGGTTTCCCAAGTTTCTTCTTCAACTCCGTGACGACTCCACTGAATCTTCACTAACGGAATTGACTTGTTTCTGAGCTGCTTCTCTTTGCGGTCAAGAATCTAAATCGGTCTCTCGAAGTAACTCAGAGTCTCATCGAGTTCGGCCTCATCTGGCTGAAGAACATGGGAAGGATCTGGATGATATTTCTGCAACATCGAAACGTGAAACACATCGTGGATGCCTGAAAGAGACGGAGGAAGAGCAATCCTATAGGCAAGATCGCCTATATTTTCCAAAATCTTGTACGGACCAATGAATCTCGGCGACAACTTCCCTCTCTTCCCGAATCTGATAGTGCCTCTGAACGGAGAAATCTTCCAAAACACTCGGTCTCCCTGGTCAAAACACAGTGGTCTGCGTCTGATATTAGCGTACTTGGCCTGTCTGTCTTGGGCTGTCTTGATTTTGATTCGAATCAACTTCACCTGCTCTCCCATATTGCAAATCATATCTGGACTCAACTCAGGTGATTCTGAAATCTCATCCCAAAATAACGGAGATCTGCACTTCTTCCCGTACAAAGCTTCAAAAGGTGCCATCTCGATACTCACTTGGAAGCTGTTATTGTACGAAATCTCCACTAGAGGCAAAGAATCCTGCCAACCTGAGCCAAAATCAAGCACTACTGCTCGAAGCATATCCTCCAAAGTCTGGATCGTACGCTCGGGTTGACCGTCGGTCTGAGGGTGATACGCTGTGATCATGTGCAAACGAGTACCCAATGCCTCCTGTAAGGTGTGCCAAAAGTGAGAAGTGAATCTTGGGTCTCTGTCTGATACTATCGACTTCGGCACGCCGTGCAATCTCACAACGTCTCTGATATATAACTCGTACATCTGATCGTGACGATATGTCATTCGGTATGGGATGGAACAAGCAGATTTTGTCAGCCGGTCAATCACTACCCAAATCGCATCACAACCTCTGACTGAACGCGGTAGCTTCGTGATGAAATCCATAGAGATGTGATCCCACATCCATTCCGGGATAGGCAAACTGTGCAATAATCCACCTGGTTTCTTCGTCTCGGCTTTCATCTGTTGACAATTCAGACAACGGAACAAACCTCGTGACATCTCCCTTCAACTGCTTCCACAAGAATTGAGTCTTCAAGTCATTATACATCTTCCGGCCTCCGGGATGAACACTGAACCAACTACAATGCACCTCTCGAAGAATACGTTGTCTTAATTCAAAAACATCGGGCACAAAAATACGGCTATTCACGAACAAAAACATCATCCCTGACCTGAAACTCTGACTGGTGACCTGATCTGACCCTTTCTATCGAACTCTGACTGTTAGGATCAGATCTCTGTGCCTCTCTGATCAACTGAAACAACTCTGGTTTGGCCTGAATCGCAAAAACTCTGATGGATCTCCTATCAGTATCAAACTCCAAACCAGCAGTACAACAGTCTTCAATCAATTGAGAGACACCAATCGTAGCGAGAAATAAGGAACAAAGTTTCCGACTAAGAGCGTTTGCAGCTGCATTCGACTTTCCAGGATAATACTTGATCTCACAGTCGAAGTCCTCAAGCAAATCCATCCATCTCCTCTGTCTCATGTTCAGCTCGGACTGGGAAAATAAGTATTTCAGGCTCTTGTGGTCAGAAAATATTTCAAAAGACTCACCATAAAGGTAATGGCGCCAGGTCTTCAAAGCAAAAACGATCGCAGCAAGCTCAAGATCATGGATTGGATAACGAGTCTCGTGCAGCTTCAGCTGCCTCGATGCATAAGCTATGACGTGCTTCCTCTGCATAAGAATGCATCCAAGACCACGGTGAGAAACATCGCAGTAAACAGAAAAATCTCCCGTACCTCATGGAATAGATAAGATCGGAGTGCTGGTCAATCTTTTCTTCAACTCAATAAAACTGGCCTTGCACTCCTCGGACCAAACAAACGGTGCATTCTTCTGAGTCAACTGGGTAATCGGCTTTGCAATGGAAGAGAAACCCTCGATAAATCGGCGATAATATCCCGCTAAACCCATAAAGTTTTGGATTTCTGGCACTGATGTCGGTCTCGGCCAATTCATGACTGCCTTGATCTTACCGGGGTCCACAACAATTCCATCTCCCGATATAATGTGGCCTAGAAAAACCACTTGGTCCAACCAGAACTCGCACTTTGATAGATTAGCATACAACTGTTCGGCTCGCAAAATATGCAATACAATCCTCAAATGCTCTACATGATCTGAATGGTTCTTCGAATAGATCAGAATATTGTCAATTAAGATGATGACGAACTCACCTAAATACCGCTGAAAGATATGATTCATCAGATCCATAAAAACTGTCGGAGCATTGGTCAAACCGAACATCATGTGTAAGGCCCTGAAAGTAATTATTTTGGGATTAGTGGAATTTATTAATTTTTTTTTAGAATTGAATTGATGGGAATTAATTGAGCCGGAATTGAATCGATTTAATTTGGAGCTTTTAGGGGCCGATTTGCAATTAGATGGTTGGACTTGGTCAAAGCAAGACTATTATTTTTATTATCATCTCATCACCATCCCTCCCTCATTTCTTCCTCCCTCCTTCACGTCGACCGAGAGAGAAGCCATGGCCAATGACATTTCGAGCTTTTCTTCCGTTCGATTCGCGCGATCCGACTGTTAGATTTTATTTCCGAGTTGAGTTTCATGATCACCGCATCGAGGGCTTCATTCTGACATTTGGATTGAAGTTTCAGATTTGGATCGAACTTGGGAGTTGAATCGATTGAGAATCGAAGATGATTTGAATCCTCGACGAACTTGAAAGGTAAGAAGACGACAATTGAATGAACAGGACGATTATCTCGAATTTGAATTAATTCTAGTGCCCAAAAGAAATCACATACTTGTATGCTATTCGAATTATTTGATTTTAACTTGAATGAGTTTTATTTCACTTGCATACATCTTGAGCCGAAGATTCGATTCGTTTTGAACTTAGACGATTTAGGGAGCTATAATGAAGTGGCTTTGGATTTCGAATTTTTCCAATTCCCAGAATACTTCTTATAGTTGCTCTGAAGTCTAGGGGTTGAGTTGAGCGACATCTGCCCCGAATGGGTGTGTCGGTGAGTTGTTTGTGAAAACTTGACCCGGGATCCCAACCGAGTACCGATTGATATTCGTTTATCCGATTAGATAATCCCGAGTTTTGAAGTCATGCATTGCATTTTAATGCATTTCGAGTTGAGTGCTGATATTCCTTTTTGAATTGATTGACTCGTTGTTTTATATAACATGATTTGTTATATTATTTGAGATTGCTTTATTTGTCTCTTTTACTTGGAATTATATTCTCACCGGATTATCCGGCTGTCATTTTGTTTGTATGTGTACTTGACGGCAGGTGGGGCAGGATCGAGTCAGAAGCTGCATGACTAGGTCGAGTTGGAAGTGATAGAAGTGAGACACCGTGAGTCATAGGGTTGTGAATTTGGATTTGTAATATTTCGATTAGTCGAACGAACCCTATTGTCGAACTTGTTATTGTATTTTGGGCAGAACATAGAATATTGCATGTTCTAAATTTTGATATGTAGGAGTTCTTGAGTTTAGAATCGATTGGAATTGTTTTGGAATGATTTTTCATAGCCCTGCACCGTTCTGTCCATTTAGCCTATGCGCGGGCGCGCCGTATCTCGCGCGCGCGCGCGAGGAGCCTGAAGGGCTCTGTTTGTTTGGCTCGCGCATGTGCGAGCAATCCTCTCACGCGGGCGTGAGTGCCCCGCGAGGCTTCTAGCCTCTTAGCCTACGCGTGCGCGAGGCGTTGGCCCGCGCAGGCGCGAGGCTCTCTTTTAAAAAAAAAAAATTTGATTCGTTTTTCCGCGGCTCTTTGTGTTCGATTGTATTTATTTTTTTGAGATTAGAAGATTTGAAACGGGGTCTTACATTAAGTGGTATCAGAGCGATAAGATTCTTAGATTTGAAATAGAGTGAGCGGGGTAGATCGAGTCCGCATGAATTGAATTCTCGCTTGTGATTGATTTATTTAATGATTTATTTAAGATACATGCGATCATGCTTTATTGATTGAGAATTACTTGAATTACATGAGTTGCGATTTAATTTTTGAAGCACGATTATTTGATTTGATTGAAAGCATGCTTTATTATTTATGAGTTACTTGGAATTACATGATTATGTGATTTAAATTTTAAAGCATAAATTACTTGAAATATGAACTGTACTTTAATTTTGGATCCGAGTTCCACCGTCTGCTTGAGCTAGCAGATCAGAGATTGTTGGCGATGTGAATTAGAATCTGTTTGAGATCCAAAATTCAGTGAATTGTAGTTGAATGAAATTATCAAACAGATATGTGGAACACTTAATTTTTAGATGGAGATTTGGTATCCTTGTCATACTGAATATCAGAATTGTCTCCTGAAGAATTTTAGCAGACGACAACCAGCAGTAACTCCTTCGACTGATCTAGATCGTACCACCACTGCTCTGATAGATGTCACTCTGACACCAATGGGAGTACTACTGAGGAGGTTTTAGTCGCTTAGATTATCAATTCTGAAGAGTACCGAGAATGCTGTGGACGCAGAAGTTGAATGGAAGAGATCGATCAGTTGGATGATTCTCTGAACTACACAGATGATCGGAGAGTTCGGTTAGTGAGGTACCAACTTAGAGGATCGATAAAAGTTGGTAGAACTTGAAGAAGAGAGCATTAGAGAATCAAGGTTCGATCATTTTAGAATCCGATTCCACCCGAATTTCTTCGACAGATTCCTTTTCACCGTTTGAACAGAGTTAGAGGGACGTAAAGACCATCTTTAATCGAAGAGAAAATAGTTTATGGAATCAGTGAGCAGTGCCTTGAGATCAGAAGACGTTGTCAGGTCTGTCATCAGCCCGGACACTCTTCCAGAGTTCGTCATCATGATATTATCGAATATCTCCGAAGGGAATTGCCTTATGTCTTTAACTCCGACTAGATTCTAGCCGTACTCTTATCGAGGATCAGACTCAGATTTTACCGATGATGACCGCAGGAAACAATAGAATATGGTTTCTATTCTTATTCTGATATGATCGGTTACACACCATATCTTTATTCTTATCGATATTTATTGATTCATCTCATTTTGTTGAATTTTGATTATCAGTAGTTGCAATTCTTTGAATTGATGAGATAAGTTGGAACCGAACAGTATTGTACTTCAGATTCTGATTTGATTGAGATTTTGATTTGATTGTAACTGAGTAGTATCGTACTCCAGTTATCAGATTTTGATTTGATTGTCTGTTAGCTGCTTTATCCAGTTCAGAACTACTGAGGATTGTTTCAGGGAATTTACAGATTCAGATCCGAGTCAATAGACGAACAGAAAAGATTTCCGATTTCAGGATTCTTTATTAGTTGATCCGCCGAATGACCTTCTGATTTCAGAATTTCGTGGAGAAATTGTCTTGTTCGTAGTTGATGTCCTAGAATCTAGCCTAAATTGGTTGATAAACCAGTGGTTAGAGAATTGTTGTTATCATCCGGGTGAGATTTTTGGATTACCTCTGAGTCATGAGGTTAGATTCAGCAATGACTTGAGATCAAACATCATCAGTTGAGAGTTTGATAGAAAGAAGAATTGAAGACTGGACATGGATCGAGGTATGACTGCTTTGGAGTATAGTCGTACCGTTTGAAGTGAAACTCGTCTACAGTATTGTTGATCTTTTGAACTGAATCTATCAGAGGTATTTAAGAGAAATTAGAAATTCTTATCGATCTTTTTGGTTCTGTTCAAAGAATAGTACTGATCATACAGAGTATTGGAGAATGGTTTTACAGAATTGCATGTAGAGACGTTGCATGCTATGCTATTGAAGTCTGAATTTGATTGTACCGAGATGTCCTTTCCTCGATCATATTAATTCTAGAGCTGGAATTTCTGTGATCATTGCAAGACCGAAGCTGTTTTGACTGAAGCCAACTGACATCTGTACCTGAGAATTGAAGATTTTGAGTTCTATAACAGATTTTCGAGAGATTCTTATCGTCTTGGGGCCGATTTATCATTTAACTCCAGAGAACGCACTTGTACCTAAACCGAATTTTATGAGATCAGTTTGTTTGACATGAAGAAGAGATCGATCCGAACTCCAGTATTTCTTATTTCCTCTGTACTGATAATCTTCAGTGCATTGCATCTTCTTATCCAGATTCTGGAGGTATTCTTATTCAGAGAAAGTCTGTGATAGCTCAGTCATAGTAGCAGCTGGAGCAGTACGAGACTCAACATCCGATTCACGATATTTAACTGACAGTGATCTTATTGCTTGTAAGATCGGACATCACTATCTCCAGTGAATTTTCGAAGTCCTTTCTGAACTGAGAAGTCAAAGTATGAGTTTTACAACCGAACTGATTTTGATATTGAGGAAAAGAATTGATATAATGAAGAAGCTGATGGTGAATTTCAGTATGATCCGAAGTATTACGATGCAGCAATTGAGGTTTGAACAGAATGATCAATTATTATTTTATCTACTACCGTTAGTCTCTTTGAGCCGATGGATCTATTCTTATTTTATCTACTATCCTTGACTTCGTCGACCGATGAGTGTTGCACTTCTGATTTAGAGTCTGAAACAGATAGGAAGTCTATCAGAATTCTTTTATCCGAACTGAGCCAGAATTGATTTAGAAAATGGAGATAACACATAAAACATATTCGAATTGGAGAATTTATGGAAGAAGAGTCAGAAACTGGGCACAGTCTGAGTTTCAGGACAGTGACGATACCTCAGTTATGAGTAATTGCTTTGTCGTGCCAGAAATTTTGATTGAGGCAGAGTATCTTGAGATTGGCACTTTGCAGTTATTCATTATTCTTTCAGACAACCGAAAGATATTCAGAGGATTGAGGAATCGACTTTTATAGGAACAGATAAAGAATGAGGTTCGAAGTATGATTTAGTAATTGCTAGTCTGTCCACAATTGATAGCTGATAGAGAGGGAACCGACTATCTGTGGTACAGTTAAATTGTCGGAACGAAAAGAAGATTATTTTGTGACGAATACCTTTCTGAAGCTATCGATCAGTCTGGAAATTAGAAGTCATCTGAGCTATTGTTAGACCGATTGCAGAATCTGCTACTGTATTCCGTATGGAATGAACTCCAGACTCGACCCAATGTTGATAAGTTAGTCAGAAAGAGTTTCAGATTGTTTTGCTCTGTTGCAGTTTTATCCGTGCAGAATAGAATTGGGAGCGTTCGGCATGTGGTCACGGAGGTATAGAACTATTTTATTTGGAGATGCTATCTGACTATAATCGAGGTATGGCTGTAGTCTGCTTCTGTTTCAATACAGAATGAATTTCAGACACGACAATATGAATGAGATTGTTGTCAGGAAAATTTTTAGATAGTTGATTTGTCAAATTTTGTCCTTTCAAAGAGGTCTTGAGTTAATCCTCACCTTGAACTCAGTCTTTGAGAAACTTTTGTTATTGGATTATAATTGAGCTCAGTTTATTATCTTCAGAATGACGGACAGCCAAGAATAAGCGATATAGACTTTAAGAGGATATGCTGAGCTGTAGTGCTTGATTTTGGCACTAGCTGGATGGATTTCTCATCTTTTGCAAAGTTTTTGTACAGCACCTATCAGACGAGTATCTTAATATCAATCTTTGTCAATGAATTGTACGAGAAGAAATGAGAATCCCAATAGGATTGGGATTATTTTCTGAGTTCCCTGACTGGGATCAGATTTGATTCGAGGTTCGATAGACGGATGGAGATTTCCTATCTAGGATGAAGCCGACTTGAGAAGAAGGATGAATGAAGTATTCGGTTTACGACGCAGATCTCTGTACTTATGTTCAGGGAGGCCGAGTAATTCAGAAGATTCCTCCTTTTGGGGGTTGTGGCAGTTATGATAAGAGAGAGAACAGTCTCGATGAACTCATGGGTTCCTTTGAGATTCTAGAGGAGATAGGCGATCTCGTCTATCGACTTTTACTCTTTCAGTTCTCCTTATTTTTCCACTAATTTGTTCTTCCGTATTCTTCGGGTATTCTCGACGTGCTTCACGTCTTTTGTTGCTAAATTCACAGATTTTCTTTGAAGTTGAGACGGAAATTTATGAGTCGCCAGTTTTGTTTAAGAAGACCGATTCAGAGTTGACCGAACATAGTAACGGCTATTTAGCGAGATCGATCAGATGCGTTTGAGCAGTTGATCCGATACAAATTTGAAGAAACGATACTAGTAGCGGAGTTTGATTAGAACCGAATTTTCAGAGTTAATTGAAAGAAGAATTATTATAGCAGTCCTCGAACTGTATCTTGTTTTCTGAGATGGAACTGCATTGATTTCGAGGACGAAATAGATTCTTAGAGGGGGAGAATTGTAAGGCCCTGAAAGTAATTATTTTGGGATTAGTGGAATTTATTAATTTTTTTTAGAATTGAATTGATGGGAATTAATTGAGCCGAAATTGAATCGATTTAATTTGGAGCTTTCAGGGGCCGATTTGCAATTAGATGGTTGGACTTGGTCAAAGCAAGACTATTATTTTTATTATCATCTCATCACCATCCCTCCCTCATTTCTTCCTCCCTCCTTCACGTCGAATGAGAGAGAAGCCATGGCCAACTACATTTCAAGCTTTTCTTCCGTTCGATTCGCACGATCCGACCGTTAGATTTTATTTTCGAGTTGAGTTTCACGATCACCGCATCGAGGGCTTCATTCTGACATTTGGATTGAAGTTTCAGATTTGGATCGAACTTGGGAGTTGAATCGATTGAGAATCGAAGACGATTTGAATCCTCGACGAACTTGAAAGGTAAGAAGACGACAATTGAATGAACGAGACGATTATCTCGAATTTGAATTAATTCGAGTGCCCAAAAGAAATCACATACTTGTATGCTATTCGAATTATTTGATTTTAACTTGAATGAGTTTTATTCCACTTGCATACATCTTGAGCCGAAGATTCGATTCGTTTTGAACTTAGACGATTTAGGGAGCTATAATGAAGTGGCTTTGGATTTCGAGTTTTTCCAATTCCCAGAATACTTCTTATATTTGCTCTAAAGTCTAGGGGTTGAGTTGAGCGGCATCCACCCCGAATGGGTGTGTAGGTGAGTTGTTCATGAAAACTTGACCCCGGGATTCCAACCGAGTACCGATTGATATTCGATTATCCGATTAGATAATCCCGAGTTTTGAAGTCATGCATTGCATTTTAATGCATTTCGAGTTGAGTGCTGATATGCCTTTTTGAATTGATTGACTCGTTGTTTTATATAACATGATTTGTTATATTATTTGAGATTGCTTTATTTGTCTCTGTTACTGGGAATTATATTTTCACCGGATTATCCTTCTGTCGTTTTGTTTGTATGTGTACTTGACGGCAGGTGGGGCAGGATCGAGTCAGAAGCTGCATGAATAGGTCGAGTTGGAAGTGATAGAAGTGAGACACCGTGAGTCGTAGGGTTGTGCATTTGGATTTGTAATATTTCGATTAGTCGAACGAACCCTATTTTCGAACTTGTTATTGTATTTTGGGCAGAACATAGAATATTGCATTTTCTAAATTTTGATATGTAGGTGTTCTTGAGTTTAGAATCGATTGGAATTGTTTTGGAATGATTTTTCATAGCCCTGCACCGTTCTGTCCATTTAGCATACGCGCAGGCACGCCGTATCTCGCGCGCGCACGAGCACTCCTCTCGCGCGGGTGCGAGCGCCCCGGGCGCGAGGCTTTTGGCCTCTTAGCCTGCGCGCGTGCAAGGCGCTCTTTAAAAAAAAAAAAATTGATTCGTTTTTCCGCGGCTCCTTGTGTTCGATTGTAGTTATTTTTTTGAGATTAGAAGATTTGATACGGGGTCTCACAGCATGACTATAAACTCGAAATGCCCATATCTGGTCCTGAAGGCTGTCTTAGGCACATCCTCGTCGCGAACTCTCAGCTGATGATAACCTGATCTCAGATCTATGTTCGAATACACTGAATAACCCTGCAGTTGATCAAAAAGGTCATCAATCCTAGGTTGAGGATATTTGTTCTTGACCGTCGCTTTATTCAACTGGCGGTAGTCGATGCAGAGTCGCATAGATCTTCTTTCTTCCTCACAAAAAGCACTAGAGCACCCCAAGGCGATACACTAGGTCGGATGTATCCCTTGGCAATCAAATCTTCTAACTGCTTCTTGAACTCTTTCAGCTCTAATGGAGCCATTCGATAAGGCGCTTTCGAAATAGGCTGAGTACCTGGTGCAAGTTCAATGTTAAATTCGATCTCTTGAATAGGCCGCAAATCAGGAATCTCATCTGGAAATACATCTGAAAACTCGCTAACCACTGGTATCTCAGTCAACTCTGGACTAGACCTCTGAACATCCACTGCATAAATCAGAAATCCTTCTGCCCCTCTCTATAGCAAACGAGACATGGATAACACAGAAATCAAAGGAATTCTTGATCGAGAACCCTTACTGAAAAACTTTCATTCGTCTGCCATCTCAGGTCTGAATCGGACCACTTTCTGAAAGCAATCTACTGTCGCCCTATACTTGGTCAAAGCATCAATCCCGATAATATAGTCAAAATCAGATAGTCCAAGTACAATGCAGTTTATCTCAATCGAATTCCCCTCGGACTCTAACACACAATTTCGGACCAATCTCACCGAAATAGTTTCCCCACCCAAAGGCGAAGTAATAGAAACAACATCCGATAAAGGCTCAGCAAATAAATCATGCATCACGACAAATCTTTCAGAAATAAAACAGTAAGAAGAACCCGTATCAATCAAAACATAAGCAGGATAACCAAAAATCAATCAGTTACCTGCTATCACATCATTCAGAGCTGCATTGGCCTGATCCTCTGTCAAAGCAAACACCCTCGCCTGTTCTCGGGGAGGTTGGTTCTGAGTCTGATTACTGCCCTGACGAGACTGTTGCTGGGGCTGAAAAGAATGGACTGCAGAAGCTGATCTCTCGGGCTGAGCTCGCAATCGAGAAGTACTGCCTCTCTGAGCTCTATCGGATCCCCGTTGAGGACAGACTCTAGCAAAGTGACCCGGCTGCTGGCAGATATTACAACTACCAAACACGCCTCGACACTGATCACTTGGGTGACGGTCTCCACACTTACTGCACGATGCTCCTGAAAACCCTGAATTTTGTCCAGAACTGAACTGTCTAGAGCCACTGGAACTCGATGAACTGCTCCCAGAATTCTTAAATTGCTTCCCCTTCGGTCTATACTAATCTCACCTATTTTTGCCACTGCTACCTCCCTCAACCCTCTGAGACTGATTCGACTGTTGAGAATGTTGGTACTGATATTGAGACTACTGAGTCTGAAACTAAACAGGCTGATTCTGAAATGATATCTGCTGCTGCTGGGGAGCTAACTGATTTCCTCGCTGCATCAATAGTCCAGCTTTGGCTCCATTTGCCTGATCCATAGCATCTGCGAAGTTATTGGGTCTCCCGGTATTGACCAAGATGAAAATCTCAGGATTCAAGCCGTTGATGAAATGATTGGCCTTGGCTTCTTCTTTGTCTGCGATGTGAGGTGCGAACCTCAAGAGACTGTCAAATTTGCTCATGTAATCCTCGATGCTCAAGTTCCCTTGCTTCAAATTCGCAAATTCGGCACCCTTTTCCTTTCGGTACGACACAGGGAAGAATCGCTTATAAAACTCAGTCTTGAATAAACTCCAAGTGACAGCGGTGCCTCGATTCTCATTTGCTCTCTTGGTTGTAGTCCACCAATTCTTAGCAACACCCTATAGCTGGTGAATGACTAACCTAATTTTGCGGTCATTGGTATATTCGAGGGAATCAAAGAGTTGATCAATGTCCTCTAGCCAACTTTCACAATCGACGGAGTTCTCGGTACCCGTCAAGGTAGGCAGTCGGAACGATCGAATTCTCTTCAATAGAGTTTCCATAGGGGTCGCGGTAACATCAATATGATCCACTCCAGTACTACCCTGATCTTTCGGAGGAGTTACTACTGGCTGCGAATTCTCATTAGAAGGAGGTGTTGGAACAGGCGTTCTCTGATCACACGGATGTGATACCCGGAGTAGCGGAAGTTTAAAAATTTTATTTTTTGATATGGAACGATTCCATATCGTGGGTATCAAATCCTAACGATTAAAATTGTTGCAAGTAAAATAATAAACACAGTTAAATATTTTACCTATTCAAGCAAAGGCTTGATTATGGACTCCAACAGAATTTAATCTGCTCTTCTTGTAAATTCCGGGAACCGATGACTATCACGATCAACCTCCGGAATTAAGTCCACGAATAAAAAACTAAAACCCTCTGATTGATTGCACTAGAAATCAATCAGATGTTTATCGAAGAGAATAAACAGATTTGATCTGTCAATTCAGAATGTAATTTTTCACAAAAATTACAGACTGAATTATCTCAAAAAGGAGCAGAGGATTTTCGAAAATTCCTCTTGAAAATATATGTGTGTAATTCAAAAATTGCAAGACTGAAAACTTATGATTTTCGAACAATACACATGTATTTATAGATAATTTCTAGACTAGATTAAGTTATAATTGTATTAGAACTCTAACTCCTTAGGGCCCACAATCCATAACTTAAGCCCAACAAACCAAGCCTGCTATTATAGAAATTAATATAAAATTCATCGTGACTCCGATTGATAAACTGATTTTACCAATGTGCACAGAAACCATTTCTGCATCTTTTAAAGTCAAGATAATTTTTCTTAATCCGAATTCAGTGATTTCCAAAAATTCTCATCCCTATGTCATTTTAGGAAATTCCACTCTCTTTTAGTTAAGAAATCCAACTTCTCTTTCATTAAATTTAACTCTTTAAATTTAATTATCTCAACTGGGTTTAGTAATTCATTACTTGTGTGACCCTCAATGGTTCAGGGATACAGCTAGCCGTGGGCTCATAACTCCTTGTGACTCGGAACAACAATTTCCGACTTACCCATCGAATCATGGTAAGAGCGCCTAGCAACATCGCCCCATGATTCCCCAAGTATCACTGATAGTGCCTGCAAGAACCAGTAAATTTTTGTTAGCGTACAGTACGATCCCTTCAACCATATATCCCGATCAAATCAACAACCATTGGTGCATCGAGAGTCGTTCGAGATTCGATAACTATGCATTACATCTTGGAGATCAAATAGTGACATCGCATGTGTTACTAGGAAAACCGAGTAACCTAAAACACATCATGTACTCTGGCCAGAGATTCGTCATACTAATATCTCCTCAGATCGCATAGGATATCCACACTCGCAAGTATGTGGTGAATCTTTGACAACAAAACATCGACTCCTATATGTGTCGTAACTGTACCCAATCCCGACACCTAATGACCCCAATAGAGTCGGTAAACGATTCAAAGTACAGTACTAGCATATAGAGTCTCAATGATGTTTCAAGTAGTAAGGACTAATGGTGTACAACCAAAACCGCGAACTTATCTACTCAAATAATAATAACCACTTGGAAAGTCCGAATAGGGTAGTTCGATCATTCATCATATGAATATCCATTTGCATGCTTTGAACATCTCCATGTTCATTACCAATGAAACGTGGTACTTGGAATCACAAATGCTAGTCTCAATCTCGAGCGATCTTTATCCTTATTTGCGGACGGCTCAATTGACTAGGAACTATTTAGAATATACAGTGACTATAAGATGTGTTTCATAATAGTGATCTCTCTTTATTCACTATCTCATCTTACTTACACTATAGTATATTCAAGGTCTTTATCAAAACAACAATAGTATATCACAATATAACAATATGAAGAAAGACAAAGAAAATGCCATTAATGAATGTAAATTATATTAAACAAAGATTGTTTATACATAGAGTCATAAAAGCCCTTAGCCTCAAGTTGGTTAACCGGGCACCCACTCTTTCAATCTCCCACTTGCCCTAAAGCCAACTAGTCATACTACATAATCCCATTGCTTTGCGATGTTTGTCAAACAATGGTCCTGGCAAGGGCTTAGTAAGTGGATCAGCGATATTTTCTGTAGAGGTCACTCTCTCGACAGTGATGTCTCCTCTTTCCACAATCTCTCGGATGATGTGGTATTTCCTCAGTACGTGTTTGGATCTTTGATGAGACTTTGGTTCCTTTTCCTGATCAATGGCACCAGTGTTGTCTCAGTACACCGGAACTGGACCAATAGCTTCAGGAATTACGCCCAACTCTTGGACGAAATTCCTCATCCAAACGGCCTCTTTAGCAGCAGCTGATGCTGCAATGTATTCTGCCTCAGTGGTGGAATCCGCTGTGGTGTCCTGCTTGGAACTCTTCCAAGAGACAGCACCGCCATTGAGCATGAATACAAATCCAGAGGTTGACTTCGAGTCATCCACGTCGCTTTGGAATCTTGAGTCGGTATAGCCTTCCAATTTCAATTCTCTTCCTCCATAAACCATGAATATATTCTTAGTCCTTCTCAAGTACTTAAGAATATCCTTCACGGCTTTCCAATGCATTTGACCGGGGTTGGCCCGATATCTGCTCGTGACACTCAGAGAAAAAGCTACATCCGGTCTGGTAGATATCATCCCATACATAATACTACCTATGGCTGATGCATATGGTATGTGTGTCATTTTCTCTATCTCTTCATCAGTCTTGGGACACATAGACTTGGATAAAGAAACTCCATGACACATAGGTAGATGTCCTCTCTTGGACTCATCCATAGAAAATCTTTTCAATATGGTGTCGATGTAGGTTGTTTGAGTGAGTCCTATCATTCTCTTAGATCTATCTCTATAGATCTGTATCCCTAGAATATAGGAGGTCTCACCCAAATCCTTCATCGAGAATCTACCTGATAACCATATCTTTGTTGACTGCAACATCCCTACGTCATTCCCAATGAGTAGGATGTCATCAACATAAAGTACTAAGAACGTCACCGCATCCTTAACTACTTTCTTGTACACGCACGGTTCCTTCGGGTTTTTGATGAAACCAAAGTCCTTTATTGTTTCATCAAATTTTTGGTTTCAACTTCTTGATGCTTGTTTGAGACCATAAATTGATCTCTGAAGCTTGCATACCTTATGGATGTGAATCCCTCGGGCTGCATCATATAGATTTCTTGTAGTGACCCTGCATGGTATCACCTACTAACTGAAAACTAATAGCATGCATTAAACTTAATACAGCAAAATAACTTAACAGAGTAAGACATGCAGAAACAAAACCATAATTTACATATCAGCTTAGTAACATAATCCAGGCTTAAATCTGTAGTGATACAACCAAATTGAAATCTTAAACAGTAAACATTATACAGCTATATCGAATCCTGCTGTATAATAAAATCCTCAAGGCTCCTGCTCCCTAGTCCTGCCTTTAACTACCAGCTCTGTCCATTCTGCGACCTGCCCCATGGAATAGGGTGTCCAAGATAACAACTGGGACGTGAGCGCTAACGCCCAGTACATAGACATGAGTACACGTAAATATATGATGCATGCAACATGATGACTGGTAACGGGTCATCCAAAAATCATGCTCAGAACCGGCGCCACATGAGTGCTGCCACCTCACGGATCAACCTCTGGGTGCAACCACACTCGTCCAGTATACCAGAGTAGACAGACATAAATGCCCCCGCCGTCGCGGTACTCTCAGTGACAGACTATCGAGTATAGAGCTGAGCGGCTCTATAGTCAGGTATAACAAGGTATAGGCTCAACGTGTATATGCACATGACATATGAATATGGAAAGCGGTAAATCATATATCATGTCATATAATAATGCCAAATAAATGCAACATATAAACATGTATACTCGCTGGCAATCTCAGTCAATGTGTACGTACCTCTAGGCTAGTTCAAGTATAGTAGATCCTAGGTTCCAAGCCTATATTCAAAAGTTCACCGTATCACTACATAAATTCTACAAGCCTTAACTAAGCTAATAATTACTCCCAAAACTTAAATAGATTCCCGGACCATACCTTCGTCCGTAGTTAGCCCTTTGGAGTCGCTAGTCCCGGATGACTATAACCACACCTTGGTTATTCTAGAACCTCTATTATAACCGATAGGGACCTCAAGTGTATATCTCACACTATATAACTGAAGAAAGAAACTCGGGAATTCGTATTTCAAAATGAAATCGAACGAGCCCTATTTATAGGCAAAATTCCCGGCTAAGATCGGAGCTTCCGATCCAGCTCATTGAGTGCATGCAGGACACGCCAGGATCGGAACTTTCGATCCGACGATCGGAGCTTCTGATCTCACCCCGATCAACACTTGTCAAAACTCGCGGCTGAGTCATCGGGCAAAGCTGGCAGCCGGAGATCGGAACTTCCATTCCTGGATCGGAGCTTCCGATCTCGTGCTTCCGCTGAGCTTCCGAAGTGGCTAGGATCGGAGCTTCCGATCTGGGTTCAGTGCTTCCGATCTGGCCCAAAGTCAAAAGCCCAAATTCTCTTCCGAAGTCCAATAACACTCCGAAATTACTAACCCTTAATCATATTTAACATATTATTATTTTAAAATGGAACTTGGGTTACTACATTCTCCCCACCTTTAGATATTTCGTCCGCGAAATAACATCTAAAGACAAAATCAAGATAACAATATGAAACATCAAACCATGTTTTATTACAACAACTGTAATTACATCTTACATGGTAAATCAAAAGTACAAAGCAAACAACTCAGGATATTCCGCTTGCATACGACTCTCAGTTTCCCAAGTTGCTTCTTCAACGCCTCGGCGTTGCCACTGTACCATCACAAGTGGTATAGTCTTGTTCCAAAGAACTTTCTCCTTCCTGTCTAGGATACAGATTGTTCGTTCAACAAAAGACAGATCTGGCTCTAGCTGAATATCAGTAGACTGAATCACATGAGATTCATCAGCTATATACTGTCGAAGCAACGACACATGAAAAACATTATGTATACTGGAAAGATTTGGCGGTAAAGCCAAACGATATGCAACATCTCCGATCTTTTCCAGTATCTGGAAAGGCCCAATAAAACAAGGAGACAACTTGCCTTTCACGCCGAACCTCATCACCTTCCTGAAAGGTGATACTCGAAGAAACACATATTCACCAGGCTCAAACTGAAGTGGCCTGCGACAAATATTAGCATAACTGGCTTGTCTATCTTGAGCAACTTTGATCCTATGCTTGATCAAATCTACCTTGTCTACAATTTTTTGCACCAATTCAGGACCCTCGACTTGTTGTTCCCCGACTTTATTCCAGAATAACGGAGTACGACACCGTCGACCGTACAATGCCTCGAAAGGTGCCATATAAATACTACGATGATAACTGTTATTGTAGGCAAATTCGATCAAAGGTAACTGATCCTGCCAAGATAAGCCAAAATCCATGACAGAAGAACGTAGCATATCCTCCAGCGTACGAATCGTCTGTTCTGACTGCCCGTCAGTCTCCGGATGATATGCAGTGCTCAAACTCAGAGTGGTACCCAACGCCTCCTGAAAACTACCCCAAAAACGTGAGGTAAATCGCGGGTCTCTATCACTGACTATGCTCACTGGAATCCCATGTAATCGCACTATCTCCTAGATGTATAAACGTGCCATGCAATCATAAGAATACTCCTAGTTGTAAGGAATAAAGTATGCTGATTTTGTCAAACGGTCAACGACAACCCAGATAGCATCACACTGACGTGTAGTCATAGGAAATTGGGTAACAAAGTCCATAGTCACGTGCTCCCACTTCCATTCGGGAATCTCAAGATTCTGCAATAATCCACCTGGTCTTTGATGTTCAGCCTTGACCTGTTGACAAACCAAACATCTCGAAACAAATTGATACACACTCCTCTTCATCCCTTTCCACCAAAATCTAGTTCGCAAATCTTTATAAATTTTCATGCTACCAGGATGAACTGATAATCGACTCCTGTGAGCTTGAGATAGAATATCATTCCTGAGCTCCGCATCATTAGGTACAACCACTCGATTAGATAGGCACAATAAACCATTTTCCTGAAAATGGAATCCAGATGTATTAACTACATTGGCCAGACGTGCCAAACGCTGAGTCTTAACATCAGATATCTGAGCATCTCTAATCCGAGAATACAATGCTGGCTCAGACAAAATAGTATACAATCGAATCCCATTTCTCCCTTTCTTATGCTTGAGCGTAAAACTCAATGAACAGCACTCTTGAATCATATGAGATATTTCATTAGTCTGAAGTGCAGAAAGTCTCACCTGCCGACTCAAGGCATCAGCAGTAAGATTGGCAGAACCTGGATGATATTTGATTTCACAATCATAATCCTTCAGAAGATCCATCCAGCGTCTCTGTCGCATATTCAACTCTTCCTGAGTGAATAAATACTTCAAACTCTTGTGATCCGTGAATATCTCAATTTTCTCGCCATAAAGATAATGCCTCCAGATCTTGAGCGCAAATACAATGGCGGCCAACTCGAGATCATGCACTGGATAGTTAGTCTCATGCGTCTTCAACTGTTGAGAAGCATAGGCAATAACATGTCCATGCTGTGTCAGAACACATCCTAACCCCTGACCAGAGGCATCAGTATAGATAACATAACCTCCTGATCCAGCAGGTAGAGCTAGCACAGGTGCAGTAGTAAGACGTCCACGCAGCTCGTGAAATGACTCCTCATAATCCGAGGACCATATGAAGGCAACATCTTTCCATGTAAGCTGTGTCAAAGGCCTGGCCAACTGTGAAAAATTCTCGATGAACCGACGGTAATATCCAGCTAGACCCAAGAAACTATGAATCTCAGCAACCGTCGTCGAACGAAACCAGTTCAGCACTGCCTCTATCTTACTAGGATCAACAGATATCCCTTCATTAGAAATCACATGTGAAACGACCCTAACTACTAGGCTAAAAATAATTTAAAGGAAAAATTATGGATTTTTTTTAAAAATTTTGTCATGACTTGTTTGCAAAGCAAACAAGCCATCTTAACCCAGTCAACAATTCAAATAAGGAAAGAAAAACTGACTTAAAAACTCAAGTGCGCTAATCATAAACATGCAATCCTAGTAACCACCTCCCGGTTACAGCATAAAGTAAACTAAGGCATTTAAAAGTTCGCAATAATCATAAACATGCATAGGTGTAGACATACTACAAATTCATCAACTGTAGCACAGGGAATGCACATCCTGGCTATAAATACTGAAAGTACTCAAATAACTCTTCATTATTACATAACAGAGTAATGTGCGGAAAAACGTAAACATAAAGAAGCAACGGTCACTGGGCCTTGCACCGCCGATGGCCTCATCCCAGTAGATCATGCCCCTCCATCTCAACAACAGTCTCCTCACCTGCAAACATTCAAGCATAGTGAGTCTAAAGACTCAACAAGTATAAACAGTGTAATAACAAGGATTTAAAATACGTGATGCAATAGCTCAACTTTAACTGTAATATGCATGAAACTAGAAGGTATAGAAAACATGCACTGATGAACTCACGCTATAAAAGACTTTCAACTTTCTTAACATCAACCTCATACTTTACTTAACCTCATGCATGACTGACTGACATCAACGTAAGACGAGTCAACTGAAATAATGAAACTTTAACTTTTAAACTTTTCTTTTCCTTTTCTTTTTCCTCATAGAAATCAGTTCCTTGATTTGTGACCCTCTGTTTCGATCATGATCATGGCTGCAGTGCAGTGCACTATGCCGGCAAGACGACGAGATTTCTCCCAACGAACTTAACCCCTCTGTGGCAAGGAGACCGAGATAACTCCCGATCCCACATTGCCCCTCTGTGGCAAGGAGACCGAGATTACTCCCGATCCCACATTGCCCTCTGTGGCAAGGATAAACAAGATGTCTCTTGCTCCCTACCTAAACCTCTATAACCTCTTGGTGAGTAGACCGAGGCATCCCCCAGCCTAGCAACACCCCTCTTTGTCACAAACAAATCACTTCATTCAAAAACATTTACTTTCTTTTCCTTTTCATTCATTAAGACTCGACTCACACCTCTTTATAGCATGCAAAACAAGAAAACTTCCTTTCACTTTATGAAACTCAAGAACATGTCATATGCACACGAATAGGCAACCTTTAAGACATGAGACTCAACTCAAAAATGTGGGTGTAAGGTGGATGAGTGGCTGCCCCTAAGACCAAAAAAACACTTCACTCAACAATTTCCCTCAAACTTGACTTAGCCCGAGCAAGAGAACCGTAAGACCCTAAACTTTGTCATGCCTTAACCAAAACCCGTCCCGCTTGAACCGACACTTAACAAACACTTCAAATTACCCCTAGGAATAGGTGGTAACATCAAATGATCAAACGAGCTAATTGACAAGACAAGAAAATTGGACAGCCCCTTTTTACAAAGAAAAATCTGCACCTACACCTCCAACTTAAAAGACTCATAACTTGGTCCAAACTTATCCGAAATAAGCCCATTTTATACCGATACGACCACAACATCATGAAATTTACTATGGTACAGCCCTAACACTGCCCAGACCTCAGCCAAGACCTGCCTTGCCTCGTAAACAGTACTGCCCTGCACACTCAACAACACCCAACTTACCTCTAACTCAAAAATTCAACTCCATAACCCTCTTTCCTCAACTTTTCTCCATACCAAACATCAATACACCTCAAATAACATCACTTAGGACTTTTCCCAACCACTTGGACAACACCCAACCACACTTTCACCTCACATTTCGAAAACTTCAAATTTTAAGCATCAAAAGCCTCAAAATATTGGGTAATCAATCAAGACTCATGCAAATCAATTAAATGCCTCAACATCATTTCAATTCCAGCCCTTACACATGCAAAACTTCAAAATTTAGGGCACCTCACTTCTGAATTTTCGAAATTATGCAAACCCAATCATAAAAATCCATGCCATAGCTTCTAAATTCATCATTTAATCACATAAACACAACTCAAATGCAATACTTAAAAAAAACAGCCCTACCTCCACTAAATCATGCAAAAACCGAACCCTACATACATATACATCATGCATTTCGAAATTTTGCAAAAGAAACTTAAGGGTGGGGATAGATATTGCTTGAATGAAAGCCCAAGAACAATTTATACTTGCCTTCCAACCTTTACCAACAAGAAAATCGAAAAAAAGGGGGAGGAAAGGGCTGGACACTAGCCAAACACCAAGCTATGCTTCTTGTGGAGTTCCTCCGGCGGTAGGGACGGCGGTGGTTGGCGGCGGCGGCAGCTAGGAGGCGAGGGAGAGGAGTCGGCCGAAGTGAAACCTCAAGGGGAAGGGGGGGCGGCGGCTCTTGAGTCAAAAAGGGGCTAGGGTTTTGATTTAGGTTGTAAAATGTGTATTTTAGAGGGAAATAAATGAGAGTGTATTGTGTGTAGTGTTTTAAAGTTACTATTGTACTTGTAAAAGTGCTACTAGCACTATTACAACTCTTTACCTCAAAACTTTTGCACCTTTAAAACTTCTAAGTTTAAAATTTCAACTCTCAATATTTTAATTGAAATTACACTAGTCCGGATTTAATAAAATCCTATTTTATGAAAAGTTTAGGAAATAATCCAAGAAAATGATAAAATTGCTTTTTGACCCCTTAAAAGTTCAAAATTCACATTTTTGGCCAAAATCCCCTTTTTCCTCTAACTTAAATCTTAAAAACGAAAGTCTTGAAAATATACCACCGAAGCCCACCATCGTCGCCTGCCGGGATAGAAACTCACTAACTAAACAATTCAAGGCATTTAATTCAAATAAGTCAAGCAATGCTATATTTAACTGAAACTTAAATAATTAACTTCAAGAAATTAAAAATATAAATACTGAAAATAATTTTAGGCATGATATTCAAATTTTAAAAGTTCTTGGTGTTACAATTCCTCCCTCCCTAATAAGGAATTTTGTCCTCAAAATTAAAACTCACCAAAAAGCTCCGGATAGCGATCTCTGAAATTTGCTTCTGCTTCCCAAGTGGCCTCTTCATCCGAATGGTTCTGCCATCTCACCTTGATCATTGGAATTGACTTGTTACGGAGTCTTCTCTCCTGTCTATCCAAAATCCGGATGGGCGTCTCCTCATAGGACAGGTGAGGAGATAGTTGAAACGGTTCCGAACTGAGCACATGGGATGGGTTCGAGATGTACTTCCTCAACATCGACACATGGAAGACACTATGGATCTTATCAAGGTTAGGCGGCAGGGCCACTCTATAAGCCAGTGCCCCTACCCTATCCAAAATCTCGAAGGGTCCTATAAACCTCGGTGCCAACTTTCCTTTCTTCCCAAACCTCAAAACTCCCTTCAGCGGCGCTACACGGATGAATACATGATCACCCACCGAGAACTCCAAGTCTCTCCTCCGGTGATCAGCATAACTCTTCTGCCTACTCTGGGCAGTCCTCATCCTATCACGGATCTTAGCCACTACCTCGGTGGTCAACTGAACAATCTTCGGACCAAAGTCTGATCTCTCACCTATCTCATCCCACAACACTGGAGATCTACACTTCCTCCCATAAAGTGCCTCGTAGGGAGCCATGCCAATAGTGGACTGAAAACTGTTATTATACGCGAATTCCACTAGTGGTAGTCTCGACTCCCAACTACCTTGAAAATCAATAGCACATGCCCTCAAAAGATCCTCCAAAATCTGAATCACCCTCTCTGACTGGCCATCAGTCTGCGGGTGGAAGGCGGTGCTAAAAAGTAGCTTCGTACCCATAGCGGAATGAAGACTCTTCCAAAAAGATGAAGTAAACCGTGGATCTCTATCAGACACTATGGAGACTGGAATACCATGTAATCTGACTATCTCCCGGATATACAACTCCGCAAACTGAGTCATCGTGAAAGTCATCTTCACCGGTAAAAAGTGAGCCGACTTAGTGAGACGGTCTACAATAACCCAAATAGCATTTGAACCTCTCACTGTCTTCGGCAATCCCACAACAAAGTCCATGGTGATATTCTCCCATTTCCACTCAGGAATAGGGAGAGGCTTAAGCAATCCGGCCGGTCTCTGATGCTCCGCCTTGACCTGCTGGCATGTCAGGCATTCTGACACGAATCGGGCAATGTCACTTTTCATGCCTGGCCACCAATAAAGCTGCTGAAGATCCCGATACATCTTCGTATTACCAGGGTGGATTGAGTACGGCGATGTATGTGCCTCTGCCATGATAGTAACTCGCAGAGAATCACCTGCGGGAACCCAAAATCTACCTCTGTACCTCACAATCCCATCTACCACAGCATACAAACTGCTGCCTTTCTCTTCGTCCCTCTGTCTCCACTTCCTGATCTGCTCATCAACTGACTGCGCTGCACGGATACGGTCAAAAAGTGTAGTCTGCACACTTAGGGAAGACAATCTGGGAGCTCTACCACTTGCATAAAACTCTAGACCATACCTCTGAATCTCAACCTGCAACGGTCTAGACACTGACAAGGAGGTAATCACTGCAGTCTTCCTGCTCAAAGCATCTGCAACCACATTAGCTTTACCAGGGTGGTAGCTAATATTGCAGTCATAGTCCTTCACCAACTCTAACCACCTACGCTGCCTCATATTCAACTCCTTCTGGGTGAAGAAGTACTTGAGGCTTTTGTGGTCTGTGAAGATCTGACTCTTCTCTCCGTAAAGATAGTGTCTCCAAATCTTAAGAGCAAACACTACCGCTGCCAACTCTAAGTCATGAGTAGGGTAGTTCTTCTCGTGCTCCTTCAATTGCCTAGAAGCATAGGCAATAACTCTGTCTCGTTGCATCAGAACTGCTCCCAATCCCAACTTGGAAGCATCAGTATACACCACAAAATCACCTTGCCCGGATGGCATGGTCAACACTGGTGCTGTCATAAGAGCTTCCTTCAAACTATCAAAGCTCTTTTGACACTCGGCACTCCAAAAAAACTTGGCGTTCTTCTTGGTCAACGCTGTCATAGGCACAACAATGGAGGAAAAACCCTTGATAAATTTTCGGTAATATCCGGCTAATCCAAGAAAACTGCGAATCTCAGACGCGCTCCTTGGTATAGACCACTCCTTCACTGCTTGAACCTTTGAAGGGTCTACTTCCACACCGCTCTTAGAAATAATATGACCCAAGAAAGCAACTTTCTCCAACCAGAATTCACACTTATCAAACTTGGCCAACAACTTGTGCTCTCGAAGCACCTCAAGAACGGTCCTCAAATGCTGTTCATGCTCCACTCTATCCTTCGAATAAATGAGGATGTCATCGATGAAAACAATGACAAAGCGGTCCAAGTAAGGCTGAAACACGCGGTTCATAAGATCCATGAAAACCGCGGGCGCGTTCGTCATCCCAAACGGCATCACAAGGAACTCGTAATGACCGTAACGAGTCCTAAAAGCTGTCTTCGACACATCTGACTCCTTCACCTTCAACTGGTGATAACCTGAATGAAGATCAATCTTCGAAAAGACGGATGCACCTTGCAATTGATCGAAGAGGTCCTCGATCCTAGGTAATGGGTACTTGTTCTTCACAGTCACTCCGTTCAAACCTCGGTAGTCTATGCACAATCTTAGACTACCGTCCTTCTTCTTAACAAAGAGAACTGGTGCGCCCCATGGGGAGAAACTAGGGCGTATGAATCTCTTGTCAAGCAACTCTTGAATCTGCTCTTTTAACTCCTTCATTTCGGTAGGAGCCAATCTTTACGGTGCCTTGGAGATAGGCACAGTACCGGGAATCAAATCTATAGAGAACTCCACTTCTCTATCAGGCGGAATTCCCACAACATCGCTAGGGAACACATCCTCAAACTCCCTGACGACAGCCACATCATAAATATCTGGTCGCTCTGGCAGCTCTGTCAAAGATAAACTGGCTAGAAATGACTCGCACCCACTAAGTACAAGCCTCTGAGCTTGCATGGTAGAAATGACTTGAGTCTTCCTCAAGCTCTTAGCAGCCTCGAACCAAAATGGTTCCTCGCCCTCAGGCCTGACTAGCACTGATCTCTGCTGGAAGTCTATCATCACCGCATTCTTCGTCATCCAATCCATCCCAAGAATCAGGTCAAACTCTGGCAAAGGTAGCACTATGAGGTCTGCTACCACTGACTGACCCTGCAAAAGCAATACAAGATCTCTCACCAAGCTCCTGGTGGATAGCTCTTCCCCTGAGGGGATAGTAACTGAGAATCCAACCTCCAATTCCTCGCTCTGAATGCCCCTCTCAAGGGCAAAAGACTCCGATATAAAGGAATGGGTAGCCCCTGAGTCTAATAAGGCTCTCGTCGCTACTCCTGCCACAACAATCCTACCTGCAAAGCAGCAGTTACAACGATGAGAAGGTTGAAGTTAATAAAACCACGAGTTCTACTTAGGCTCATTCTAATTCAACAATTCCCAAACAAGATACTATTCATGCTAAACAGTCAAAGGTCCTAAGACATGCAACAAGTTACTAGAGTAAAACCTCAAACAAGCAAAGACTTAGAGTCGCATGCATCAACAAATCTTTAACTGCTCTAACCCAAAAGTTAAGATATTACCTGTGAGAAGAGTAGTGTCTGGGTCGGCCTGCTCGGCCTCCATCACGAACACTCTGCCCTGCACGGGCCTCCTCAGCTCTGGACAATGGGTAGAAATATGGCCTAGCTTCTTGCACTTGAAGCAAACTCCAGCGTCCTTCAAACATCTCCCAAAGTGCGGGCGGTGGCAAACCTGGCAAATGGGCTTCTCCCCAGCCTTGGGAGGATCCTGCCTATGGGCCTGACGCCCCTGCTGTCCCTGCTGTCTCGGTGGTCCATGATACGGCTTCTTGCCGTGCTGCTGCTGCTGAGAGTGGCCCTGATGACGGAAGGGCCTCTTGCCATGCGCCTCCGCGCTAATATCTCTCAGTGTCTGCTCGGACCTCAAGGCACGCCTCAGCGCTGAAGCATAATCAGCTGGCTCCTCCATAAGTACATCCCTACGGATGGCGGGTCGAAGCCCCACAAGAAAGTGCTCCAGCTTCTCCTTCTCGTCATCTCCAATCAAAGGCACAAAATGGCAGCCCCTCTCGAACTTCACCACAAACTGTGCCACCGAAAAATCTCCCTGTCTCAAGCTCATAAACTCCGTCTTCAAACGGGCTCTCACATCAGTAGTAAAATACTTCTCAAAGAACAGCTTCTTGAACTCAGTCCAAGGTAGAGTAGCTGGGTTCACAATCTTCTCCATTCCCTCCCACCAGAGGGCGACATCATCCTGGAGGAGAAACACAGCACACCTCACTCTATCTGGATCTCCCAGCTGCATATAGCGAAAGATCACCTCAAGAGAACGGATCCAACCCTCCGCTATCAACGGATCAGTGGTGCCAGCGAAGTCCTTCGGATTCATCTTTCGGAACTGCTCGTAAACAGTCCCCACTCCAGCTCTAGGAGCATCCACATGACGCTCGAGAATGCGGGCCAATCCCGCTAGCACCTGTCCTCCTACATCCACCTGCGGCGGCGGTGAAGGCGGCGGCGGTGGAGGAGGCGGCGGTGGAGGCGTAACTGCATGCTGATCACAACGACGAGCCATCTAAACGCATTGAGAAAATCCAACATTCAAATTTCATGCCTTAGAAAATATTTTTACTTCAAATTTAAATTTCTCAATAACTCAAGAAACTAATACATCAAAACTTAAACAGGTAGAGACATTAAACTTAAATCTTACAGACTTTGAGGCGAGATCCCCTGAGTTTCAGCAACCGGCAGTAAGCTCAGCCCAAACCAAGACCGTGCTCTGATACCAACTGAAACGACCCTAACTACTAGACTAAAAATAATTAAAAGGAAAAATTACGGATTTTTTTTAAAAATTTTGTCATGACTTGTTTGCAAAGCAAACAAGCCATCTTAACCCAGTAAACAATTCAAATAAGGAAAGAAAAACTGACTTAAAAACTCAAGTGCGCTAATCATAAACATGTAATCCTAGTAACCACCTCCCGGTTACAGCATAAAGTAAACTAAGGCATTTAAAAGTTCGCAATAATCATAAACATGCATAGGTGTAGACATACTACAAATTCATCAACTGTAGCACAGGGAATGCACATCCTGGCTATAAATACTGAAAGTACTCAAATAACTCTTCATTATTACATAACAGAGTAATGTGCGAAAAAACGTAAACATAAAGAAGCAACGGTCACTGGGCCTTGCACCGCCGATGGCCTCATCCCAGTAGATCATGTCCCTCCATCTCAACAACAGTCTCCTCACCTGCAAACATTCAAGCATAGTGAGTCTAAAGACTCAACAAGTATAAACAGTGTAATAATAAGGGTTTAAAATACGTGATGCAATAGCTCAACTTTAACTGTAATATGCATGAAACTAGAAGGTATAGAAAACATGCACTGATGAACTCACGCTATAAAAGACTTTCAACTTTCTTAACATCAACCTCATACTTTACTTAACCTCATGCATGACTGACTGACATCAACGTAAGACGAGTCAACTGAAATAATGAAACTTTAACTTTTAAACTTTTCTTTTCCTTTTCTTTTTCCTCATAGAAATCAGTTCCTTGATTTGTGACCCTCTGTTTCGATCATGATCATGGCTGCAGTGCACTATGCCGGCAAGACGACGAGATTTCTCCCGACGAACTTAACCCCTCTGTGGCAAGGAGACCGAGATAACTCCCGATCCCACATTGCCCCTCTGTGGCAAGGAGACCGAGATTACTCCCGATCCCACATTACCCTCTGTGGCAAGGATAAACAAGATGTCTCTTTCTCCCTACCTAAACCTCTATAACCTCTTGGTGAGTAGATCGAGGCATCCCCCGGCCTAGCAACACCCCTCTTTGTCACAAACAAATCACTTCATTCAAAAACATTTACTTTCTTTTCCTTTTCATTCATTAAGACTCGACTCACACCTCTTTATAGCATGCAAAACAAGAAAACTTCCTTTCACTTTATGAAACTCAAGAACATGTCATATGCACACGAATAGGCAACCTTTAAGACATGAGACTCAACTCAAAAATGTGGGTGTAAGGTGGATGAGTGGCTGCCCCTAAGACAAAAGAAACACTTCACTCAACAATTTCCCTCAAACTTGACTTAGCCCGAGCAAGAGAACCGTAAGACCCTAAACTTTGTCATGCCTTAACCAAAACCCGTCCCGCTTGAACCAACACTTAACAAACACTTCAAATTACCCCTAGGAATAGGTGGTAACATCAAATGATCAAACGAGCTAATTGACAAGACAAGAAAATTGGACAGCCCCTTTTTACAAAGAAAAATCTGCACCTACACCTCCAACTTAAAAGACTCATAACTTGGTCCAAACTTATCCGAAATAAGCCCATTTTATACCGACACGACCACAACATCATGAAATTTACTATGGTACAGCCCTAACACTGCCCAGACCTCAGCCAAGACCTGCCCTGCCTCGTGAACAGTACTGCCCTGCACACTCAACAACACCCAACTTACCTCTAACTCAAAAATTCAACTCCATAACCCTCTTTCCTCAACTTTTCTCCATACCAAACATCAATACACCTCAAATAACATCACTTAGGACTTTTCCCAAGCACTTGGACAACACCCAACCACACTTTCACCTCACATTTCGAAAACTTCAAATTTTAAGCATCAAAAGCCTCAAAATATTGGGTAATCAATCAAGACTCATGCAAATCAATTAAATGCCTCAACATCATTTCAATTCCAGCCCTTACACATGCAAAACTTCAAAATTTAGGGCACCTCACTTCTGAATTTTCGAAATTATGCAAACCCAATCATAAAAATCCATGTCATAGCTTCTAAATTCATCATTTAATCACATAAACACAACTCAAATGCAATACTTAAAAAAAACAGCCCTACCTCCACTAAATCATGCAAAAACCGAACCCTACATACATATGCATCATGCATTTCGAAATTTTGCAAAAGAAACTTAAGGGTGGGGATAGATATTGCTTGAATGAAAGCCCAAGAACAATTTATACTTGCCTTCCAACCTTTACCAACAAGAAAATCGAAAACAAGGGGGAGGAAAGGGCTGGACACTAGCCAAACACCAAGCTATGCTTCTTGTGGAGTTCCTTCGGCGGTGGGGACGGCGGTGGTTGGCGGCGGCGGCAGCTAGGAGGCGAGGGAGAGGAGTCGGCCGAAGTGAAACCTCAAGGGGAAGGGGGGGTGGCGGCTCTTGAGTCAAAAAGGGGCTAGGGTTTTGATTTAGGTTGTAAATGTGTATTTTAGAGGGAAATAAATGAGAGTGTATTGTGTGTAGTGTTTTAAAGTTACTATTGTACTTGTAAAAGTGCTACTAGCACTATTACAACTCTTTACCTCAAAACTTTTGCACCTTTAAAACTTCTAAGTTTAAAATTTCAACTCTCAATATTTTAATTGAAATTACACTAGCCCAGATTTAATAAAATCCTATTTTATGAAAAGTTTAGGAAATAATCCAAGAAAATGATAAAATTGCTTTTTGACCCCTTAAAAGTTCAAAATTCACATTTTTGGCCAAAATCCCCTTTTTCCTCTAACTTAAAATCTTAAAAACGAAAGTCTTGAAAATATACCACCGAAGCCCACCATCGTCGCCTGCCGGGATAGAAACTCACTAACTAAACAATTCAAGGCATTTAATTCAAATAAGTCAAGCAATGCTATCTTTAACTGAAACTTAAACAATTAACTTCAAGAAATTAAAAATATAAATACTGAAAATAATTTTAGGCATGATATTCAAATTTTAAAAGTTCTTGGTGTTACAACATGACCGAGAAACACTACCCGATCAAGCCAGAATTCACACTTGCTCAATTTCGCATAGAGCTGCTTATCTCTTAACGTCTGTAAAACAATCCTTAGATGTTGTGCATGCTCATCCTTTTCATGAGAATAGACAAGAATATCATCAATGAAGACGATGACAAATCTATCCAGATATTCTCAAAATATCTGATTCATCATATTCATAAAGACTGCCGGTGCATTCGTCAAACCAAATGGCATTACCAGAAATTCATAATGCCCGTATCTGGTCCTGAATGCAGTCGTAGATATATCTGAGTCTCGTACCCAGATCTGGTGGTATCCAGATCTCAGATCTATCTTCGAGTAAACAGAAGTACCTTGTAGTTGATCGAACAGATCATCAATCCGCGGCAAATGATACTTATTCTTGATGGTGACACGATTCAACTGCCTTTAATCAATACATAATCGCATCGATCCATCTTTTTTCTTGACGAACAAAACAGGTGCTCCCCACGGAGAAACACTCGGACGAATATATCCCTTATCAAGCAGATCCTGTAACTGCTGTTTCAATTCCCTCATCTCTGACGGTGCCAGACGATAAGGCGCTCAGAATATAGGCGTAGTTCCTGGTACTAAATCAATACCAAATTCAACCTCTCGCACCGGAGGAAAACCAGGAATCTCATCAGGGAATACATCAGGAAACTCGCTGACAACCGGTAACTGATCAATACTCGTACTACTCGTGGACATATCAACTGCATAGATGAGGTAGCCCTCCCCACCTGACTCCAAGACATGACATGCCTTCAGAGCCGAAACAAGTGGCATCGGAGGTCGCGCACCCTCACCATAAAAATACCAGCTATCACCCTCATCCGGATAAAACTGTTTCAGATGCTGATAACAATCCACAGTAGCGTGATACAAAGTCAGCATATCTATTCCCAAGATACAGTCAAAATCTGCCATCGCTAATATCATCAAATTAGCCGCTAACACATTACCCTTAAACTCTAGAAGGCAACCCATCACTAGACGCTTATTTACTATCTCTTGCTCCAATGGAGTAGATACAACTAAATCCATATCTAATGATACATAAGGTAATCTATGTCTCTTAACAAAGCGATTAGAAATAAAGGAATGCGATGCTCCAATATCAATTAATACAAGTGCAGGAATACCACATAACAGAAAGGTACCTGCCAACATGCGATCGCTTCCCTCTGTAGCCTGCTCCTGAGACAGAGCAAACACCTGCCCTTGAGTCTGGGGACGATAACCAGAAGAACTCTGTGCTGCTGGCTGCTGACGTGGAACAATAGAAGCCTGAGATCCAACCTGTGATCCCGATCCACTAGCAGAACCCATGCGCTGAGGACAATCTCTCCGCAGATGTCCCTGCTGACCGCAAATATAACAAATACTAGTAGCTCTCCGACATGAAGCTGCAGGATGCTTCCCTCCACAATGACTACAAAACTCCTCCTTCTTCTTTTTCTTCCCAAAACGGAACATACCTCGTGAACCACGAGATCCATATGAAGTAGTAGGAGTAGAAGAAGACGTAGGTACAGATTTCATAACAGATTGAGCTCGAGGCTCAAAAGATCCACTAGGCTGTCTTGGCATCATCAACTGTGCCCGTCTGTTGCTAGTCTCCACAAGACGGCAACGGTTCACTAAAGTCTCAAAAGATATCGGGTCATCACAGACGACAACCTGAGAGTAGATATCTTGGTTCAAACCTTGTAGAAAGATATCATACTTCGACGCATCACTCTCATTGATATGAGGACTGAAAGGTAGCAGATCAAGAAATCGTTGCTGATATTGATCAATAGTCATTGATCCTTGCCTCAGAGTAAGCAACTCCATCGATCGTGCTTGGCAAACAGCCGGAGGAAAATACAATTTTTGGAACTCCCGACAGAAATCCCCCCAAGTCACCTGTCCTCTCTCAGTACGTGCCTGAGCCGCCTTGGCATCCCACAAAAAATGTGCTCGATCTTCTAGAACAAATTCTAGAACTTTCAATTTCTGATCCTCAGAACAATCGAAAGCACGAAAAGTACTCTCGAGTTTAGACATCCAACTCCTCGCCTGTTTAGGATTCTCGCCTCCCACCAAAGGTTTTGGTCCTACTTGCATGAACTTATTGATAGAGTAGCGACGTCTACCCTCATGATGACGATGTTGATCATCATGATGGCGATGACGATGATGATGACCACCTCCCGGCCAACACTACCGTGACTCTCGTCAGCCATATCCTGAAAATAATTGCACATTAAAATCCCAAATGCGCAAGAATTACTCAAGACTAAACTAAATCCCAAGTACTAATCCCAAATCCTAAGCATGCTCTGATACCAAAAATGTAGTGACCCTGCATGGTATCACCTACTAACTGGCAACTAATAGCATGCATTAAACTTAATACAGCAAAATAACTTAACAGAGTAAGACATGCGGAAACAAAACCATAATTTACATATCAGCTTAGTAACATAATTCAGGATTAAATCTGTAGTGATACAACCAAATCAAAATCTTAAACAGTAAACATTATACAGCTATATCGAATCCTGCTGTATAATAAAATCCTCAAGGCTTCTGCTCCCTAGTCCTGCCTTGAACTACCAGCTCCGTCCATTCTGCGACCTGCCCCATGGAATAGGGTGTCCAAGATAACAACTGGGACGTAAGCGCTAACGCCCAGTAAATAGACATGAGTACACGTAAATATATGATGCATGCAACATGATGACTGGTAACGGGTCATCCGAAAATCGTGCTCAGAACCGGCGCCACATGAGTGCTGCCACCGCACGAATCAACCTCTGGGTGAAACCACACTCGTCCAGTATACCAGAGTAGACAGACATAAATGCCCCCGCCGTCGCGGTACTCTCAGTGACAGACTATCGAGTATAGAGCTGAGCGGCTCTATAGTCAGGTATAACAAGGTATAGGCTTAACGTGTATATGCACATGACATATGAATATGGAAAGCGGTAAATCATATATCATGTCATATAATAATGCCAAATAAATGCAACATATAAACATGTATACTCGCTGGCAATCTCAGTCAATGTGTACGTACCTCTAGGTTAGTTCAAGTATAGTAGATCCTAGGTTCCAAGCCTATACTCAAAAGTTCACCGTATCACTACATAAATTCTACAAGCCTTAACTAAGCTAATAAGTACTCCTAAAACTTAAATAGATTTCCGGACCATACCTTCGTCCATAGTTAGCCCTTTGGAGTCGCTAGTCCTGGATGACTATAACCACACCTTGGTTATTCTAGAACCTCTATTATAACCGATAGGGCCCTCAAGTGTATATCTCACACTATATAACTGAAGAAAGAAACTCGGGAATTCGTATTTCAAAATGAAATCGAACGAGCCCTATTTATAGGCAAAATTCCCGGCCAGGATCGGAACTTCCGATTTCAGGATCGGAGCTTCCGATCCAGCTCATTGCGTGCATGCAGGACACGCCAGGATCGGAACTTCTGATCCGACGATCGGAGCTTCCGATCTCACCCCCGATCAACACTTGTCAAAACTCGCGGCTGAGTCATCGGGCAAAGCTGGCAGCCGGAGATCGGAACTTTCATTCCTGGATCGGAGCTTCCGATCTCGTGCTTCCGCTGAGCTTCCGAAGTGGCTAGGATCGGAGCTTCCGATCTAGGTTCGGAGCTTCCGATCCGGCCCAAAGTCAAAAGCCCAAATTCTCTTCCGAAGTCCAATAACACTCCGAAATTACTAACCCTTAATCATATTTAACATATTATTATCTTAAAATGGAACCTGGGTTACTACATTTCTTCCTTAATGTTTCCATTAAGAAATGCAGTCTTCACATCCATTTGCCATATCTCATAGTCATACCATGCTGCTATGGCAATAAAGATTCTTATGGACTTGAACATTGCGACTGGTGAAAAGGTTTCATCATAGTTAACTCCTTGTCTTTGAGTATAAACTTTTGCTACCAATCGTGCCTTGTAGGTTAGTACCTTGCCATCAGGCCCAAGTTTTCTCTTGTAGATCCATTTACACCCTATTGGAACAATTCCATCGGGAGGATCTACTAAAGGCCAAACTTGGTTTGTATGCATCGAGTCTATTTCCGACTGCATAGCGTCAAGCCATAAATTCGAATCCGCATCAGAAATTGCTTCCTTGAAGTTTTTTGGATCACATCCAATGTCGGGTTCACTTTGATCCCCTTCAAGAAGAAGACCATATCGAATAGGAGGTCTAGAAGTCCTCTCGGATCTCCTAGGTGTAGGCATGTCCACTTAAGGTTCTTGAGGTGTGGGATCGTTATTTTGTATCTCGGGTTCTTCTCGAATTTCTTCGAGTTCCATCATCTTGCCTTTATTATCTAATAAGAACTCCTTCTCTATGAAGGTGGCATTCCTTGAAACAAACACTTTTGTTTCAGTAGGATGATAGAAATAATATCCGATTGAATTCTTCGGATATCCTACAAAATAACACAAGGTGGATCGACTATCCAACTTATCTCCCACTGTCTGCTTCACGTAAGCAGGACATCCCCAAATCCTCAAGTACGAATACTTAGGAGCTTTGCCATTCCATAACTCATATTGAGTTTTATCTACTGCTTTAGTGTGGACATTGTTCAACAACAATACCGCTGTTTCAAGCGCATAGCCCCAAAACGAAGGTAGGAGCTTAGTGAAGCTCATCATAGATCGAACCATGTCCAACAAAGTTCGATTGCGATGCTCCGAGACACCATTCAGCTGAGGTGTCATAGGAGGAGTCCACTAAGAGAGAATCTCATTCTCTTTTAGATAGCTCAAAAACTCGGTACTTAAGTATTCTCCACCTCGATCCGATCGAAGTGCTTTAATACTTCTACCTTGTTTGTTTTCTACTTCAGCCTTGAATTCTTTGAACTTTTCAAATGATTCAGACTTATATTTCATTAAATATAAATACCCATACCTAGAATAATTATCAGTAAAGGTAATGAAGTAGGTGTGACCAAATTTTGTACCAATACTAAATGGTCCACAAACATCTGTATGGATCAAATCCAACAGGTTTTGACTACGCTCAGGATTCCCTTTGAAAGAAGATTTAGTCATTTTTTCTTTCAGGCAGGACTCACAAGTAGGTAGAGAGTTAATATCAGACATATCAAACATGCCCTCTCCCACTAGCTTGTTCATCCTCCTTGAGGAAATATGACCTAGCCTAGCATGCCAAAGGGTTGCCGGGTTTTGACTATCATTTTTCCTTTTATTTGTTGTTGCCGGTTTATCAACATAATTAATTGGAATGTCTTTTAATTTTAAGTTATATAGATTGTTTTCAAGTTGTCCATTTCCAATTAAACATTCATTCTTATAAATATTGCAAATCTCATTCACAAAATTGCAAGAAAAATCATCTCTATCAAGCATAGAAACAGAAATAATGTTTTTAATCAAATCTGGCACAAATAAAACATCTCTTAAAAGTAACTTAAAATCGTTCTGCAAAACTAAATAAACGTCTCCCATATATTTGGCTTCAACTCTGGAACCATTTCCGAGCCTCAGCTGGGTCTCACCCATCCTAAGCTTACGACTTCTTGTCATCACCTGCAAATCATTGCAAATGTGAGATCCACATCTGGTATCCAATACCCAAGAAGTAGTATTAAGTGAAACATTTATTTCAATGTAAAACATACCCTTTGCAGTTCGCAACTGCTCGAGGTATTCCTTGCAGTTACGTTTCCAATGACCGGGTTTCTTGCAGTGATGGCAAACATCTCCAGATATGTTCACGTTTGAAGCTTTTGTCTTGCCCTTCTTTTGTGGTACAATTTTATTGGGTGGGGCAGAACGTTTCTTACCATTTCCACTTGGCCCCTTCTTGGAGTAAGAAGAGGAGCCAACCAAGAGTACCGGTTTATCCTTCTTTAATGTGGCCTCATAAGACACAAGCATATTGACCATCTCTTCAAGGGTGGCCTCTATCTTGTTCATATTGAAGTTCACCACAAATCCGTCAAACGACGAAGGAAGTGAAAGAAGTAACAAGTCCGCGTTTAGTTCATGCTCCAATGTCAAATCGAGTGTTACCAACTTTTCAATGAGCCCAATCATGTGTATCCCATGCTCACGGACCGAAGTCCCATCTCGCATGCGGCATGTCATGAGCTCTTTGACGGTGGCATACCTCTCCGACCTTGACTGAGCTCCAAAAAGTTCCTTGAGGTGCATGTGTATGTCAGCAGCATTCACGACATCATCAAATCGCCTCTGGAGTTCATCAGACATTGAAGCTTGCATATAGCATTTAGCCTTGATATCATGGTCCCACCATTGATCAAGTTTTGCCAATTCTTCCGGACTTATATTAGCCGGTGCTTCCTTTGGAGGATTCTTTTCTAACACGTAGAAAATTTTCTCCGAGTTTAGAACAATCTTTAATTTACGGAACCATTCCGTATAGTTTGCGCCAGTTAATTTTTTTTGTTCAAGAATTGAGTATAGTGGATTGCGCGAATTCATTGTAATGAAATACTGAAAAGAAACAGACAATAATCAGTGATTGTTTAATTAATATACTAAGACATAAAATATGGCGAAATTTAATTTTATGAATTTCACTCCCACTATTTTAACGATTTCACTATCCTCTAGTGAAAACAGAAAACTTGTTTCCTTAGTGGGAACATGGAGTCCAATTGACAAACTATAGTCCCGAATAATATCAGCCAACCATAATTTTCAAAAGGTAGAGCTCAATTGCTTCCAAAGCAACCCCCATGTATTTACCTCATGTCCAATAAAGGCCCAATAATATGACGCCGTTTAATGTGACATGTCAAGATGACCCATCAATAGTCACTATCCTCTAGTGAAAATAGAAAACTTGTTTCCTTAGTGGGAACATGGAGTCCAATTGACAAACTATAGTCCCGAATAATATCAGCCAATCATAATTTTCAAAAGGTAGAGCTCAATTGCTTCCAAAGCAACCCCCATGTATTTACCTCATGTCCAATAAAGGCCCAATAATATGACGCCGTTTAATGTGACATGTCAAGATGACCCATCAATATTAAGTTGTGATGGACGGTCGCCATGTGGATCCCCAATAATATGAGCCAATCCCATGGGAGTTCCACCCAACTTACAACATGTGTCGATCTAATGTATAGCTTTTCGACGAACGGGCCCCCCCAATAATATGAGCCGGACCGTGCCCGCGGGTAGCATCTCATACATTGATCGTTGATGAAAGGTAGAACATTTAAACAATATTTAAATTCTCTTTTATTTATCTTGATATCAATTTTAAATCATATTTAAAATGAGGGATTTTTAATTTTGAAAATTTTCTCATCATGCAATATTTGTATGCTTGCGGGATTCATAAAATTTAGTCTAAACATGCATACAACAATAATATCATATATTATTTAAAGGATGATCGATCTCAATCACTAATCGACCCGTGGTTGCCAATCACGAGTCTAAGTCCAATCCTAGGTGATATGCAAGTATGAAATGCAATCCTATTACATTGAGCTTCCAATTTACATTTCTTCGGTCTTTATTGTCTGCTGGGCCCACCTTTGTCTTCAAATCTTTATCTCCCACTAAGTCTAATAAATTTACAATAAATTTCGATGACAAGTAGGGGATACATATTTAAGGGTGGGAACGGGCCATAAACCAGGCCCACTTTTTATTACAAATGACAATTCAAATTGGGCTATAAACCAAGCCTATTAATAAAACCCAACAATAATAAAATCAAATGTAAATAACCTAACATACACCTACCAAATTGGTCATGGCAATCGATCATCCTTTTATCCAATAATTAATTCAATAATTAAATAATTGGATAACATGCAATGGCATCATAATTAAAAAGATAAAATCAAATTTTATCTTATCCTTTCATAAGATCATATCTTATCATCAATTGTACCAAAATAATTAATTTTATAAAATCTAATTTAAAGGATAAAATTTATAAATTTTCCAAAAATTCAAATTTATCCAAAATCAATTTTAAAAATTTCGGACTCAAACAATTTGATCCGATGCCTCGTGGACCAATCAAAAACAATTTTCGATCGGACCAAAAACTAAAATTTCAAAAATTTCAAAAAATCCAAAAAATCAAATTTTTAAATTTCCGGACTGCCTGGGACATTCCCGGGCAGCCCCGCCTCCACGTGGGACAGGGCTGCCCACGTGGAGGTGGGCAGCTCGTCGCTGCCCGATTGCCTTGTTTCCTTTCAAATTTAATTTTAAAAATTTTCGTTTTGTTTCAAAAATCGAGGCTAAAACTTTTGTACAATCGATTAATTTTAATCGTTTGATCAAAGTACAACCTGTCTCTGATACCACTGTTGGAACAGGCGTTCTCTGATCACACTGATGTGATACCCGGAGCAACGGAAGTTTAAAAATTTTATTTTTCGATATGGAACGATTCCATATCGTGGGTATCAAATCCTAACGATTAAAATTGTTGCAAGTAAAATAATAAACACAATTAAATATTTTACCTATTCAAGCAAAGACTTGATTATGGACTCCAACAGAATTTAATCTGCTCTTCTTGTAAATCTCGGGAACCGATGACTGTCACGATCAACCTCCAGAATTAAGTCCAAGAATAGAAAACTAAAACTCTCTGATTGATTGCACTAGAAATCAATCAGATGTTTATCGAAGAGAATAAACAGATTTGATCTGTCAATTCAGAATGTAATTTTTCACAAAAATTACAGACTGAATTATCTCAAAAAAGAGCAGAGGATTTTCGAAAATTCCTCTTGAAAATATATGTGTGTAATTCGAAAATTGCAAGACTGAAAACTTATGATTTTCGAACACTACACATGTATTTTAAGATTATTTCTAGACTAGATTAAGTTATAATTGTATTGGGACTCTAACTCCTTAGGGGCCACAATCCATAACTTAAGCCCAACAAGCCAAGCCTGCTTTTATAGAAATTAATATAAAATTCATCGTGACTCCGATTGATAAACTGATTTTACCAATGTGCACAGAAACCATTTCTGCATCTTTTAAAGTCAAGATAATTTTTCTGAATCCGAATTCAGTGATTTCCAAAAATGCCCATCCCTATCTCATTTTAGAAAATTTCACTCCCTTTTAGTTAAGAAGTCCAACTTATCTTTCATTAAATTTAACTCTTTAAATTTAACTATCTCAACGGGGTTTAGTAATCCATTACTTGTGTGACCCTCAATGGTTCAGGGATACAGCTAGCCGTGGGCTCACAACTCCTTGTGACTCGGAACAACAATTTCCGAATTACCCATCGAATCATGGTAAGAGCGCCTAGCAATATCGCCCCATGATTCCCCAGGTATCACTGATAGTGCCTGCAAGAACCAATAGATTTTTGTTAGCGTACAGTACGGTCCCTTCAACCATATATCCCGATCGAATCAACAACCATTGGTGCATCGAGAGTCGTTCGAGATTCGATAACTATGCATTACATCTTGGAGATCAAATAGTGACATCGTATGTGTTACTAGAAAAACCGAGTAACCTAAAACACATCATGTACTCTGGCCAGAGATTCGTCACACTAATATCTCCTCAGATCGCATAGAATATCCACACTCGCAAGTATGTGGTGAATCCTTGACAACAAAACATCGACTCCTATATGTGTCGTAACTGTATCCAATCCCGACACCTGATGACCCCAATAGAGTCGGTAAATGAGTCAAAGTACAGTACTAGCATATAGAGTCTCAATGATATTTCAAGTAGTAAGGACTAATGGTGTACAACCAAAACCGCGGACTTATCCACTCAAATAATAATAACCATTTGGAAATTCCGAATAGGGTAGTTTGATCATTCATCATATGAATATCCATTTGCATGCTTTGAACATCTCCATGTTCATTACCAATGAAACGTGGTACTTGGCATCACAAATTCTAGTCTCAATCTCGAGCGATCCTTATCCTTATTTGCGAACGGCTCAATTGACTAGGAACTGTTTAGAATATACAGTGACTATAAGATGTGTTTCATAATAGTGATCTCTCTTTATTCACTATCTCATCTTACTTACACTATAGTATATTCAAGGTCTTTATCAAAACAACAATAGTATATCACAATATAACAATATGAAGAAAGACAAAGAAAATGCCATTAATGAATGTAAATTATATTAAACAAATATTGTTTATACATAGAGTCATAAAAGCCCTTTGCCTCAAGTTGGCTAACCGGGCACCCACTCTTTCAGGAGGAACCATGTGAGGTTGATTTTTTCACACAGATCGTCGAGGTACCATCTGATATAAAAGGTTTAGGACACAACATCTCAATCACAATCTCATAACTTCGGTGTCCAAAACTCTACTCTGAGTACTCATAAATCTCAAGGATATTAGAGGACAGATGATAGCACAAATACAATTATATATCACGTAATTCATGCTTTATAAATTAAATTACAATTCATGTAATTTAATTAATTCAAGGATCAATAAAGCATGCTTGCACGTATTTAAAATAATCATTTAAATAAATCAATCACATGCGAGAATTCAATTCATGCGAACTCGATCTACCCCGCTCACTCTAGTTCAATTCCAAGAATCTTATCGCTTTGATACCACTTAATGTGGGACCCGGTTTCTAATCTTCTATACTCAGGTTTTAAACAATCAAAGCAAAAGAAAAAGCATGCCAATAATTATTTTTTTTATAAAAGCCTTGTGCCCACGCGAGCCATCGTCTCGCGCGCGCGCAGGCAATGCGGCCAGAGGCCTCGCGGAAGGCATGCTCTCGCTTGCGCAGGTCAATCGGACAGAAAAGTGCAGGATCCTGGAAAATCATTCCAAAAGCAACTCCAATCAATTAAAACCCAAACACACATACAAATCAACATTTAAACATACAATATTCTAGGTTCTGCCCAAAAGTACAACATATCAAGTTCGAGGATAGGGTTTGATCGACTAATAAAAAATAATACAAGTTCAAAAGACACAACCCTACGACATGGTGTCTCACTTCTATCATTCTCACTCCAAGCTAACCCAGACGACTCGGTCCAACTCCTGATCCTCCTGTTGTCAAGTACACATACAAACAAAAACAACAGCCGGATAACCCGGTTAGAAATATAATTTCCAAGTAAAAGAGACATGCATATAATATCAATTAAACAACTCATATTGAAATATATCAATCATCAATAAATCCAAATGAGAGTGGATGTATGCATGACTTCAATACTCGGGATTATCAAGTCAGATAATTGAAATATCAATCGGTAGTCAGTTGGGATCCCGGATTCAAGTCATTACGAACAACCCACCGACACTCCCATTCGGGGTGGATGTCGCACAACTCAACCCCTAGACTTCAGAGCAACTATAAGAAGTATTCTAGCACTTGGAAAAACTCTAAATCCAAGGCCACTTCAATATAGCTCCCTAAATCATCTAATTTCAAAACGAATCAAATATTCGGCTCAATATGAATGCAAGTGCAAACAAAGTAAATCAATCAAGTTCACACCAGCAAATTAACATGCAGTATGTGATTTGTGGGACTCGAGAATCAATCAAACTCGAGTATTCAACCCCATTCAATTCAATGTCGTCTTTTATATTTCCAAGTTCGTCGGGGATTCAAATCTGAAAATGACAACGAACTCAATCAATATCGAATAAAATCAAAACAAACCATTACAAGAAGTTTAGTACTATACCGTCTTCAACTCTCAAATCGGTTCAAACTCCAAAGTTCGTTCCAAACCCGAATCTTTCAACCAAACTCTGAAAATATAGAACATACGGATTCGATATCAATCTACCAACTCAAACAAACCCGGAAATCAAACCGAATAATATAACCGATAATCCAAAACTCGATTTCAACGGCATAACGATTATAAACGGTCAAACCAAAAATCTCAAACCAATTATCGTCATCAATACAACTCAAACCCATCTTCCAATCCAACAAAACAACCAAATCCAACCAAAATCACCAAACCCATTTTCGAAAATATGCTCCAAAAATCATATAAAATCCAAACTTCATTCTTTTTTCCGAACCAACTTCGAATACACGGTCTATGCTAGCTCAAGAATGACATACTCGAAAATTATCAAATTCTGAGAACCCGACAAAAATCAAAGTTCATGGATCGTAGCAAAACTTACGGCATAACGAAGCCCTCGTTGCGGTGATCATGAATCTCAACTTGAAACAAAAATCTGACGGTCGGATCGTGCGAATCAGAGGAAGAAGAGGCTTGAATGAGACAACCTGTAAATAATGAACTCACGCCAACTCACGCTATGAGACTTTTGATCTTTTCTAACTTAACATGAAACTGAACTTGAAACTGAAACACGATACTTTCAAAAACTTTCCTTAAACTTTACTTTCTTTTCTGAGAACTTAGTTCATTGATTGTGACACTTTCTTTAATATTTTGATCGATCATGGTTGCATTGCACTATGCCGGCAAGACGCCGAGATTTCTCCCGAAGCGATTTTCCCCTTTACTTTCATTTGGTAGGGATACCGAGATTTCTCCCGTTAAACACCGTACTACACGTCTGATTGGTAGGGATGCCGAGATTTATCCCGTTAAACACCGTACTACACGTCTGGTTGGTAGGGATGCCGAGATTTCTCCCGTTAAACACCGTACTACACGTCTGGTTGTCACAAATCAACTCACTTCGTTCAAACTTTAACTCTTCTTGACTTGAAACTTTTAACTTTCTGAAGATGCACAAGAAATGCAACAACTTTCTTAAACTTTGCTCAACTCGAATACGAGACTCACGCACACGAATATGCGACTTTAGGAAATGAAAACCCAACTCAAAAAAGTGGATATTAGGTGAGTGAGTGGCTTCCCCTAAGTTAGATACCTCACTTATACTTTAATTCTCCTAGAACATGTCTTAACCCGAGCGATCAAACCGTAAAATCCTTAACTCTATCTTACCTTAACCGAATTCGACCCCGCTCGAACCGACACTCTCCATACACTACAAACAACCCTTAGAACCAGATTGTATCCTCATTTGACAGCCTATGCAACCTGAACACAAGCCCAATCCGGACAGCCCACTTTTGCTCACAAAATTCTGCACCGACACCTAAACTTCAAAAATCCATAACTTATTGAAATCTTATCCGAAACAAGCTCATTTTATACCGACAAGACCACAACATCCTGAAATTTACCAAGGACTAGCCATAATCCTGCCCAGACCTCGGCCAAAACCTCCCCTGCCCCGAAATCATACTGCTCTGCCCAAGACAAATTTCACCCTACACACCTCTACCTTGAGAGAACACCCCCAAGACTTATTATCTTACTTTCCCTTGCTTCCAAACCACCAACCTACTCAAAACCAACCTAATGACCTCTCTTGGGACTTAAAACAAACACATAGGCAGCCCTTCACCACACTTCAACACCACAATTCAAAAATATCAAGATTATGCATCAAAAAGCCTCCAATTCATGAGTAATCGATCAAGACCAATTGTCAAACAATAAATTACAATTATACACCTCAAAACAGCCCTCACATGATGCAAAATTCGAGATTAAAATAGCATGTACCTCTGAATTTTCGAAAAATAACAATTGTAACCAAGACCCTACATGCCTTCCATCATAAATCATCATGTAACTCTATAAAGTCTAAAGCAACTTCAAAGTTCGAAAATCACAAGGAACCCTACTGAAAATAATGCAAAATTCGAACCCTTCAACTCCAAAATACAAGGCATTTCAAACTTAAACAAAGGATTAGCATAGGAACATAAATAGCTTGCTAGAAAATGCCCAAAGAAGTGTTTATACTTGCCTTCTTGATTTTTACCCAACCAAAAAACGAAAATGAAGGAGGAGAAGGGCTGGACTTCAAACTAAGGGCAAGATACACCTCCCTTGGAGGTCTTCTGATGACGACAGCGGCGGTGGAGGGCGGCAGCGGCAGCTAAGGATTGAGGGAGGAGGAGCCGAAGGGTTTGGAGAGGAAATGGGAGGGGTGGGCGGCTACTTGGAGAAAAAGGGGCTAGGGTTTGTGTTATGTTTTGTTTTAGGTTTAAAATATTGAGTGTGTAGTGTGTACATGTGTGTGTATGAATAGGTGTAAGTAATTAAAAGTAGGTGTGTGTGTGTGTGCGCTTTTAAAAGTACAACTTATAGTACAACTTTGTAGTACAACTTTTCCTACTACTTACACTAATAAAATTCCTAAGTTTAAAAACCCTTAATCAAAAGTATTAAATTGGATTTTTACTAATCCGGGTTTATGAAAATTCTAATTTTTGAAAAAAAGTCAAAGGATAAACCCAATATTGCAATACTAAGGAAAATGATTTCTGATACCCGAAAATTGTTAACCTTTGAATTCCCTCCTAAATTTTTCTCTTACCTCCCTATTAAACTTTTAAAGATAGAAATTCTTGGAATTTTACCGCCTAAATCCACCATCGCCAAGCGCCGAAACCGGGAGTCACTGTCTCAAAAATTTCAATAATAAAGAACTTAAAATATTGGAGCACTTAAACTTTAAAGGAAAATTAAGCAATTAAAATCAAGCAATTAAAATCATAATTATTGAAAAGAATTTTAGGCACTATCTTAGGAATTAAAATCAACACTTTAAATATTTTGATGTCACGACAATAAATGGAGTATTTTAAATAATAGCAGAGCGATTAAAATAATTTAAACAACTAGACGAACGTTTAAAATTAATTTAAATAAATACACAAGCGGTATAAAAACATTTAAAACGACTTGGATAGTTAAAAGCATTTAAAATAAATATGCTAGACAATTAAAATAATTTAAAATAACTAACCGCTAAACTTAAGTTATTTAAAATAAATAAGTTGGGCAATCAAAAGTATTTTAAATAAATAAGCTAAACAATTAAAATAATTTAAATGAATAAACTAAACAATTAAAATTATTTAAATATACAAGCTTAAACCTTTAAAATATTTAAAGCAATTTAAATTGCGCAATAAAATCATTTGAACAGATAAACTTAAACAATTAAAAATAGAACTTAATCTTAATCAAGATTAAGCAAAGAGCTAGGCAAAAAAAAAGATTTTTTTTTTAAAACGGGCCTAACACTGTGGACCGAGACTACGCAAAGGTAGAACACCATAGAAACTTCGCTGACTTAATCATAAACCTTGATTTCGCTACGCTCAATAAGAACCCGGAATAGCGTAAATCGGTTCGTGTTCCGCTTCCAAAAAGTAAGTCGTCTTTGCCCAAGTGTGAACTGCAGACCACTTTGTACGTTTGCTGAGCAGACCAATCAGTCATTTTAGAAAAAGGGAAGGGAACTTCTCACCGAAGGAGGCGGGAAGCGGAGAAAGTCGGGAACCGTCGATTACCTTTTGAATCAAAGTAGCGACGAGCCAAGTAATTACTGAAACTCGGTTCTCCAGACTTTGTTTTGTCACAATCCACCAGTTTCTTGCTAAATCTTGAAGTTGGTATATGATCAGCCTGATTCTACGTGCATCAGAGTAATCCAAAGACTCGATGTAACGCCTCGAACTTATCTTAATTGAGTTTATTTGAGATAATCAGAGATTACAGAGTTCAAGTGCTGATTTGATTTTGATCAGGGTCTATTTTTCAAATTTTAAATTTTTCAGGGACTAAAATGAAAATTTGGAGTTCGTTATATTATTTAAGATGGGTTGACTTCTCCATCATCCCCCTCACCTCCTCCCTAGACGTTTCCCTCCATTGTTGCGCCCCTTTCTCTTCTTCGAGCTTTCAGATTTCAGTTTCCGATCGATCCATCCGTTATAATTTATTTCTGGAGGCAGATTAGCAATCACCATAGCGAGAGCTTCGTTCTATAGTAAGTTTTTCTCCGATCAGTTGCACTTCTATTTTCGAATGTTGTTAAAATTGATTGAGTTTCGGTTATGTTGTTCTTGAACGAGTTCTTATCGTTTATTCTCAGTCGGTTTTGAAATAGAGCATCGTTCGGAATTGTTATGATTTTTGGAAGCATAATTCGAAAATGGGGATTTTGAGATGTGTTGGATTTGAGTTGTTATTGTTGTTTTAGCATTGATTTGAGTTTTTTGCAATGCTGTACTGCTGTTTGCATTTCCGATTTGATCAGTTTATAACCGTTATGCCGCCGGTTTGAGTTTTGAGATTTTGGACCATTTGAATCGTAGAACTTTGGCAAATGGATTTGTTCGTTGTTGTTGATCATCTTTTCCCTATGTATAGATTCGTTTTGGAGTTTGTCGAGCCCAGAGTTAGCAGAAGTCTATCGTCGAAGAGTTGGACGAAGAGCGCATATCCAGAGTTTGGAGCTATTCGTATGGAAAGGTACAAGCAGTCATCGTTTAGCGGGATAGCATACTCGAGATAGTTAGTTCTTGAGTTTTTTCTTAAAATCACATACTTGCATCAATACTTGTTCTAGAATGTGTCATCAATTTTCTTTGATATCTTTTGGATGCTCTAGATCATTATCATGACTAGATAAATAGAGTCGATTCAAGAAAGGTTTTTAATACCTTGCAATTATTGAATGACTCGGTTGATGTTTCTCAGGACCAGTTAATCAGGATTTGATGAAGGTTTATTTCTGTCAGTAAGAAGATGATCAACAACATTTTTGGTAATGATATTTCAAATTGTACGTTGTGAGACAGATATAAAATATTCAATCCGGATCATTAGTACCAAGAGTGGTATTAAATTAACTTGATTATTTTAGCAAGATTGGAAATTTGTCCTCAAGTATAACCCTAAGGCAATGTTTGGTACATGTGATGGGATAATTGAATGATTAATAATTAGAATGATTAGTTGTTGATAGATAAGGATATATAATATTTGTAGTAAATAATATTATGTATGATGTGATTTTTAAAAGTGAGATAAATTTGTAGATAAAAATTTATGGACAAATATATCCTCACTTTTTATTTTTTATACATCTTATTCTTACGGTAGCTAGCATTAGCAATTTTAAGTAGGCATATACACAAATACTTGCCAGGCAGAAAACTTGAATCTCCTCCAGCAGCAATGAGTCTCCTAAACCAATGAAAAATCACTCCAAACAACTCAAATTCAATGTACAAAGTCATCACCAGTAGGCCTCACAATTCAGAATCACGCAGCAAGACGCAAGTCAAAAATCCCAAACCGAGCGCTCAAAGTTGCACAGATTTCAGTCTGCTCAAGCTCGAATTTTAGCAGCATGGGCAGCCTAGAACTAGACCCGAACGCTTGTATATTTTAACGGCAAGGCTACAGAGAGAGAGAGATTGGTATTTTGTCGTGGGATTACAGAGTCGACCTAAACGATTTACATCTGAGCACAACTTTGAGTCCATTTAGAACAAGCATCACAAATCGGAGAAGAAAACATCTATTTAGTTCTGTTAATTTTTATTTACATATTAGTTTTTTCCCCCCATTTACAGAAGAAATCCAAGTTCAGATGTCAACCTGGAATGCAAAATTTTGAAGAACTTTGTGGAGAGAAGAAGGGATTTCTAGTTCTGCCGTGGATTTTGAGGATTTCTAATTTGAGATTTTTGACAGGGAAAAGGGGTATTATTGGAATTAAGGAGAGATAAAAATAAGGATTGTTAATAAAGGGGTGGTGTTTAGGTTTATTTAACCTACTCTAATAAAGGCTAGTCCTTTGGAGAGTGGATACAAGTGGTTTGATAAAAATTACACCAAACAAAGGATTAAAAAGGAAATGTGGCCATAATCATGATGAATCCATGGTACCAAACAGGCCATACATGTTTTAGAAGGACAAGTATTGTGGACAATGACATTGTCACATGTGCAAAAGAGTTGGCAGAGTTTTGGTCAATCTTTGCTATTAGTAATTGTATATTTCCAATGAACAAGGAATTGTGTATTCGGATTGATGAAAGAACATGGAGTACTGAAGCGTGAATATATCCAGATGATTGATGTGTCAACATGATAATACAGAACACCGACGACCTGAAAGATTTTTTCATAGTTTACCAATTCCGGAATGGAAATGGAAGTTATCATGATGGATTTTGTGACTCATATGCCGATGTCTTTGCATAATTGTGAAACTATCTGGGTTGTGGTGGATCGACTCACCAAATCAGCACATTTCATTCCATATAACCAAAACTACCCTATTGAGTGAATGGATCGTTTGTACATTCAGGAGATTATACGATTTCATGGTCAGACAAAAACCCTAGAATCCACTTCTAGAATCTGAGGGAGTTTTCAGCATGCTTTGGGCACTATTCTCAGTTTGAGTACTGCATACTATCCGGAGACAGATGGGCAGACAAAATGCACCATCCGTACTCTTGAGGATATGTTGTGAACTTGTGCTATGAATTTTGGTCCTGTTTGACAAGATCAATTGCCATTAGTCGAATTCACATACAACAATAGTTATCACTACAATATTGGTATGGTACCTATCTAAGCATTGTATGGGCAACAATGTCGTACTCCACTGTTTTGGGAAGAAGTGGAAAAGTGATATGTAGAAAGACCATTGTGTGTCATGGATCAAATGACAAGGTACTGCGCGAAAAAAGATCATTTCTTTTGATTCTAGTTCATTGGTCGCACCGAGTCACAGAGGAAACCACTTGAGAACTAGTGAGTTGGATGAGTTCAGAGCATTTTGAGTTGCTTGATTGATCGTTGGGTTTCAGTGTTGCATCTTGTAAAAGTTTTTTAATGAAATAAGATCTGTTGTTCTTATTGAGCTCATTTTTGTACTTATGATTTGATTTCGAGGACGAAATCTCTTAAGTGGGGGATAATGTAGTAACCCAGTCCCATTTTACAAGATTAAGTGATTAAACATCATTAAGGATTGATTAAAGGCTTAATTGAAATTAAGGTATAAATTTTGGATATTTTGTCTCGGGCGAGTTCGGAAGATCCAAACACTTCAAAAAACTAGGATTGAGTTCGGAAGCCTATGGTATGATCGGAAGTTCCGATCCCAAGTTTGGAACATCCGAACTCCATCAATGAGTTGTCCGATGTGTTGTCAACATGATATTGAAACGTGGCGATGATCGGACCATCCGAAGATAGAACGGGGCTTCCAATGATTTGACATAAACAAATGGCAATGATTTGGACACGTAGCTGCATGCATGAGACCGGAGCTTTCGAAGTGTAGATCGGAGCTTCCGATCGTGTCCGTCGGGAACTTGGTTAGCATGCAGAGATCGGAACATCCGATCAGGAGTTCGGAGCTACCGATCTCCACCTATAAATAGGGCATGCGGGAGTCCATTTTTACTTGACAATTCACCTCTTCCAAACTCATTTCTTAGTACATTTAGGGGTTTTCTAGCCATAGTTGTCAAGCGGCAGAGCCTTGGTGAGATGTCCAGAACTCGTAGCGATGTTGTGACCAAGTTCTGGGGCAATCCAAATTAGTGGGCTGACGACGGATGGAGTGCTAAATGATAGGCTTGGAACCTAAATGGATGCTTCTAAGACTGTCTTAGTAAGGTAGGTACGTACTGACTGAGATAGCCAGCGGGTTTGCATGCTTATGTGTTGCATATTATATGACATGATGCATGTTACTGCTTTGAGATATTATGTTGCATGTGCCTTTCATATTGATCTTGCATCTCCTTCGAGATAATCCAGTTTTGTAGGGTGCTCAGCCCTTGTTAGGACGTTTTGACACTGAGAGTCACAATGGTCGATGGGTCGAGCAGGCTCTAGTGATCTAGGTGAAATTTTGGTCCACATCCAGTTAGGAGTGAGTGGTTGCATCCAGTGGTTTAATTTTCCGAGATTACAGCTCATATCCTAAGCGTCAATTTGAGCAGATTCTGATTTGTTACCCCAGATATGATACATGTTCATTACATTGCATGCATCATATTTGTATGTTTACCCGTGCTAGCGTACTGAGATTTAGTGCTCACGTCCAGTTATTTTCTATTTGTCTGGACACCCTATTCGACGGGGCGCATGCAGTTTGCTGGTAGATCTCTCAAGAATTTGGAGATTAGATGGTGACCAAGGCAAGACTACAGGGTTAGCCATTAGGTATTAATCTGATTGAGTTTATTTATCGGTTGTCTTCTGCCGGTTCAGTATATTGAATTATTTCCATAGTTACTCTGATTATGTTTTAATTATAGTTTAATTGCATGCCTAAGTTTCTGATTAATAGTTGATCATGGTGCGGATCACTACAAATCAAGTAATAGAACTAGTAATCTAGTTGTGGAATCAATTATGTGTTCAAAGATGATTCGAGGAGTTCCGTTTGTTGGGAGATACAAGAAGAGTTATACATGTTAATCTCGAAATAGTTGCTGCCAATAGATTTTCCACTAAAGGTAAAATTCATCTAAAACTATTTGTGAATGTTTTAGATTATTATGATCCATACATGTGTCCTTATTATATGATAAATAAATTTTAAAGTCCTCTGCATAAAGGACACTAGAACTCGATACTACAACAGTACTATTGTGTTGTGAAAACATGGAGACGGTTACTGTCAAAAGCTCAAGTGTTTACCACGGCAGCACCAAGGGCGGGACTTCCTCATGGGAAAAAGTTGGCATTTGCCCGGTATGTTTTTTGTCCAAAAAGCTCAGCCAATTTCTTGTATTAATGTCTAGACCTCAATAAAACATATAATATTAGGAAAAATATATACAAATGAAATTTCACGATTAAGTATTCATTTTTTAAAACTTCACAATGTATTATTAATATTTACTTTTTTTTAAAAAAATGAGGATATATATTATGAAAATTAATTTCAGCTCTTTTGCATTTTTGGCTTATTTTATTAACTACATGTTCCACCTTTTAGCTAGACACCATCCAAACTTTCAGTGCAGGAACGGATCTAGAAATTAAAGTTGGGAGAGGCTTGAATTTAATGTAATAAATCGAATATGACATATTAATATTTAATATGCGGATAAACACAGAATGACGGGAAATATATACGACGAAATGACCTTGATCAAACTTAAAAAAGTGCTTGAAACCCTACTTCAAATAAGCTTAGGATGATTAGTTTTTTTATATAAAAAAAACAAGATCATTTTTCAAAATATTTATATTTGTTAATTAAATTAATACGTAACATGCAAAATTTTCATGTCAAAACTATTTTTTAGTATATCTTAGATGTACTTTAAAATTTAAATTTTATTAAATAAATATTTGATACAAATATTTGTGAAACCCATACAAATTAATATATGTTCAACAACCCAAGAAGGTTTACTCTTGAAAATATTAAATTTCATTCTAGTGAACACTCGGAATTATAAATAAAAATTAATTAAAATAATAATAATCAGAGAGGCATAAGAGTCACGAGGGTATGAAAAATTTAATTTAACAATGATAAAAAAAACAATAATCAATAGATTTATTATATTTATATAAATGGGCCGTATATATATATGTTCCAATAAGATATCATTATATGTTTGCCAAAAAAACAATTGGATTGGGTTTAACTGTACTATATCCGTAGCAAAAATAAAAAATGGGCTGGGCTACAGCCCAGGATGGGCCAAGTGTAAATCCGTCTCTGTTCCAATGTATCATGACCATGTTTCCTTGTTAATTTCTTTAGATCGTGCTGATCACACATCATATTTTGTTTGTGTTGATGTTCCGGTTAAATCTTTTTAAAAAAAAAAATACTCTTTTTTTACCTTCATGATTCTAATATATTTCAGTTATTTTTATTTCCTAATCTAATGCACCATATATTTGTTTTCCTTTTATGTTCATATACATGTATAATATTGAAATGTATTTTTTCCCACTAGATAAAAAGCTTCTGGCTCCGCCTCTGGCAGTACGCAAACAAAACTCGACTCGAGCTTGTTACCGAACTCGATTCAAGTTCAAGTAGCTCAATTCTTTACTCGAGTTGAGTTTGAGTTTCAAATGTTTCTACTCAGAGTACCTATATATCATTATTTTTTAAGAGGATATATATAATTTAAAGGTATTTTTGTCCATATAAATAGAAAACTTAAACCATAAAATTATACTACTACACTTTGGAGATTTTTTAGCTTAAGCTCAAGCTCGAGTAAACTTGATGTTTTAACGATTCGAGTTCGATCTAGAAATTTAATACCCGATTTAGTTCGAGTTGAGCTCAAACCTAAAAAAATTAATTAAAATAGAAGTCCACTCGAGCAGTGTGATAATCTAGCTCAACTCGGCTGATATGCACCTCTACCGGTGACAGTGGATGACTCTATCTTTATCAGTTTAGTTACTTCAAATTATTTACATATGTTAGTGAATAGTTTACATGTTTCATTTTGTATTTTGGAAAATATTCAAATAAAATGAAATTATGACTAAAAAAATTAGTTAACTGAAAACTTTAAGTGAAAAATTTCTGGTTGTGTTGAAAATTGATGTGAACAATATAACAAAATAAAAATTATATATCTAATAAAAACTATCTAATTTGTTCTGTAAAAAAAAACAATCTAATTTGGTTTCTATATCAATCAATTTAGTTGTTTAAAATATTTAAATATTTTACTTTTGCATACTTTGTGAACTCTCTTGAGTTTTGCTATGCTGCCCACCTCCATGTCCACCTATGAGGTGGCAATCATCCAATGGATTAGATGAATCATATACAAATGATTCATCCAATGAATGATTGTCACCTCATATGTGAGCACGGGAGGTGAACAGCATAACAAAACTATATATATATATATTAGTAAGAAGCACATGCCTCGCACGTGAAAAATATGTTAGATATAATAAAAAAAAATTAAATTTACTCATATTAATAAACTAAAAATAAGTAATGATTATAATTTCGAATAATCTATTTGTTTTATTTTTAAAAAATCTATTAAATTTTTAATAGTCGATAAGGTCTTTTGTTTGAGTCTAAAATTTATTTAGATAAATGTGAATTACAATTTGACATTTATTTTAGGCAAAATTGCTCTTTTGATTTTATAAGTTTTTCTATTTGCAATTTCGATACTTTATGCTATCAGATTTCAATTTTAGTCCGTTATTTTTTTATTTTTTTATTTTTTACAATTTTAGTCATTTTTCGATGTGACGTTGATGTGACACATTTGCAGCGCTGACGTGTATAGTGTCACATCAGTATTTTTGATGAAAAATAACTAAAATTCCAAAAATCAAAACATGCAAGAATAAACTAAAATTACAAAATTGCTTAAAACCTCTATAACTGTCTTGTGTTTTTAAATTTTGAGCACGAACACCACTGGAAACACTTACAAATAAGTGGATGAATGCTCAAATTTGAAAACATGAGATTTATGTGCTCAAGATTTGAAAACAATGAGAGTATAGATAATTTGTTTTTCATAGGGTTTTTAGCAATTTTAAGATTTCATAAAGATAGTGTATGCGCAATTATCTCATATGAAAATATAGGGCCAAAATCACAATGTCAAAATTTACAGAACAAAATTGCAAATTTTTCTTTAATTTTCAATAATTATATTTGACTTATTTATATTGATGAATTTACTTTATAATATTAAAGTTTGTTTAAATTCAAAATATCCATAAATATTATATTATATTTTTCTTTAATTTTTTAAACTCATTTTCCATCAAATAATCATGCAATTATTTATTGGAAAAAAGTTACTTCTGTAATGAATTTTTTTCTTTCTATTCACACTTTTTTAGATATATATAATATAATATATTCAATATACATGATTTTATTTTACCAATTTCAGTGAAACTGTTTTGTCAAAAAAAAAAAAATTCAGTGAAATTGTTTTTTATTTGTCACATATTTTTACTTTACATATCAATTTTTAGATTTTCAAAGCATTATGTTAATTAAAATCTTCATATAATTAATCGAAAGAATACACAATCTAAGGGCAAAATAGAAAATCTACCGTAAAAAAAATTTATCATTCTATTCAAACTTTTATAGTTATAATAAAATAATTTATATTGTCTTTTAATAATTTATATATTGAATATCTATTTTTATTTTCCAATATCTAACCATTTTTATGTTCATTGTTTTTATATTTTCCTAATAATTATGTTTCGACAAAAAATTATATACCTAATGTATTTTTATTATCAAACTATTCAATCTTGATGTATAATTGTTTCAATTTTCTTATAATTATGGTATAACCAAATTTTATTTTTCTATTAGAATTTTTTAAAAAAACACCACTTGATACTCATAGGAAATAAGTCTAACCAATTCATTGAAGGTGGATTTTTATAATTAAATAAGAGACGAATTGATATATTGTATTTTTAATAATAAAAAAACTATATGAAAATAATTTATTCCTTGATTGCACTTATATTATAATAGTATATGATGTTAATTTTATAAATTCCATATGGTATTTGGAAAATCAATTACAATGTTGTGTTTATTGAATTCAAAAAATATTATATTAATTTTTATTTTAGTTCTAATATAGCATGCTTTTATTAGTATATTAAATTATGAAACTTATTCTTTCATAACATTTATGGTAATGTTCTCTATCTTTATATATTATATTAAAAACAACCATTGCAGAAGTGTTAATATTGCAAAAAAAATATTTATATTAAATCACAAAATTTTTTATTTTAATCTTAAAATATTTTACATTTATTCCTAAGTTTTATCATTGACATATAATCCATAATCACTCGTTTTTTCATTTAAATAAGAGACAAATTGAGACGTTGTATTTAATTTTAATAATAAAGAAACTATATGTAAATAATTTATTTTTTGATTGCACTTATATTATAATATTATATGATGTTAACTTTATAAATGTGATATGGTTTTTGGAAAACCAATTAAAATGTTGTATTAAATGAGTTCAAAAAAATATTATATTAATTTTTATTTTATTTCTAATATAGCATGTTTTTATTAGCATTCATAACATTTATGGTAATGTTTTCTATCCATATATATTATATTAAACACAACCTTTGTAGAAGTGTTAATATTGATAAAAAAAAATATTTATATTAAATCACAAATTTTTTTATTTTAATCTTAAAATATTTTTATATTAGTTAGTAAGTTTTAGCATTTATATATAATCAATAATCACTTATTTTTTAGAGGTTGCAAAGACTACTTTAATATATCTTATTTTTTACATTTTTCAAGACGAAAAATCATCATCAATAATACTCATAATTAATAAAAATAAGAATGATTCATTTAGAAAATTAAAAAAATAGTCTATAAGAAAAAAGAAATTCATTTAGAAAATTCAAAAATAATCCATAAGAAAAAAGAGATAGTAGAAATGTTTTATGTTTACAATTTTTCTTCTAATTTTTTTTAAAGAATGAATTTAGGAATATGATGACAACCATTAAATTAAATAAATGCACCAATTAAATGATTAAACAACACATTGATTTCAACAAATTCAATATCTCAAAATTGACCCTATATTTTACACCATTTTTTCACTCATGTCCATGTAATTAATGTCAATCATTCATATTTTTTTGAGCAAAGTAGTAAATACAATGGAAAAAACTTTGTCGACTATTCATATTTTTATAACATATAATATAATATAACATATAATATAATATAATAAATAGATATTGATGTAACAAAAGTATTTTCTGCTTGGAAATTCCGTATACGACAATCAAATTTCGCAAGTATGGCAAATGCATACTGCCGATTCTGTGAAGTGAACCTTATCACAGTCTCGTAAACTCCTCCTCCTCATCTTCAATCCAGTGTATATATATTCTGTGAAAGTGAGACTCAAAATACAATCTAATTAATAAGGATGATGATGGAAGGTGTGGAGGGTGATGTAGTGATTGTTGGCGCTGGAATTGCTGGCCTGGCAACAGCCTTGGGGCTTCACAGGTATCTTTGATTTCGCTGTATATAAAAAATTAATCATGGGTTTTAAGAAAAATCGCATCTTTTTTTGTAAACAACCAGCTATTATATATTTGGTTTCACAGGTTGGGAATCCGGAGTCTGGTGTTGGAATCGGCAGAGTCCTTGAGAACGACGGGATACTTTCTTGGAATGTGGCCAAATGCTTGGAAGGCAATAGATGCACTTGGCGGGATTGGACAGACCCTTCGTGCAAAACACAAACAGCTTACTGGGTGACTTTACTACCCGATCGAGTGTTAATTTTCCGAACTCGTTCGCAATATTGTTTACTCCCTTGTAGGTTTCTGAAGAATCGTGTGTTTCCCTTTTGTGCAGCATCGTGACTTCTTCTGTAGTTTCTGGTGAGATCACTGCAGACAGGCCTATTAAACCCGCAGACTTGGAGTAAGTAGTACTTTGGTTTGTTTCACAATCAATTCAGAGTGTAATCTTGGTTGCAAGTTTTTGTTGTGTCTATATAAATGGTAATATATATGCAGGGGTGATTCGGGCTTGTACGCGGTGAATAGAAAGATGCTGCTGGAAACACTGGAAAATGAACTTCCAAGGGGGACAATCAAGTATTCCTCCAAAGTGGTTCGAATTGAAGATTCAGATGGATTCAAGTTTTTGCATCTTGCTGATGGAACCATTCTAAAAGCCAAGGTAGGATCTATGTTATTTGGCTATTTGGAATGAAATGAAATACTGATCAAGCCAAGTTAATTAGTTTTTGGTGTATATATGTAGGTGTTGATTGGGTGTGATGGAGTGAACTCTGTTGTGGCCGAATATCTAGGCCTGAGTAAAGCTTCTTCGGCAGGCCGATCAGCGGTTAGGAGCTTCGTAGAATTGAAGGGCGGCCATGGATTGGAACCTAAGGTTATGCTATTCTTCGGAAAGGGTATCAGATTTGGTGTCATACCGTGTGATGATCGCAGCGTTTACTGGTTTTACTCCTTTCGTCCCCCTCAAGGTGTACGTAACATACGCACACACATGTTCTTTCAAATGAAAAACTTATGCTTGAAATTAATAAATCTTGAAAGAGCTGAGATTGTATTTTCTGAGATTATTCAGACAGAGAAATAGTGGAAGATCGAATGAAGCTGAAACAGCACATCGTCAGCACTCTTGGAAAAGTTCCCGACAAGATCAGAAGTGTGTTTGAAGAAACCGATGCAACAAATCTCGAATACTCCCCCTTAAGATTTAGACATCCTTGGAATCTGGTGTGGGGAAACATAAGTAAGGGAAATGCTTGTGTGGCCGGTGACGCTTTCCACCCGATGACACCTGATTTAGCCCAAGGGGGTTGTTCGGCATTTGAAGATAGTATCGTTTTGGCCAGGGTTCTAGCTGCTGCCTTGAGGGGAGAATCGCAGGAGAACGAGCAGCAAAGAATCCAAAAAGGGTTGGAAAATTATGCAAAGGAGAGGAGATGGAGAAGCATTGATCTTGTTTGGTCAGCATATATGTCCGGTTCAGTGCATATGTGGGATGGAGTTGTGTTGAGTTTTATCAGAGACCATATATTGGCTAAGCTCTTGGGTGGCCTTGTACTGAAGAAAGCTTCTTTTGATTGTGGCAAACTTAATTAGCAGCCGCAGCTACAAAGTTTGATACAATTTATTTATTTTTAATTACTTTGGAATGTCGTCAATAAATTTTTTTGTTATGCTGGAAAAATTTCGGTTTTGATTTTGAATTTTAAACCGATATAATATATATATTTTCTAAAAAATTATTATTGGGCCTGATTTTATCTTTTTGAATTCACATTAATTATTGTCTGCGTTCCAGGAGTCTAGTCTAGCTAGCCAAATAAGTCATCCAATTAGAGGTAAATTGGTTATTATTTTTCGAAAATAGGTAAATCGATTTTTGGTTTTCGAAAAGAGGTAAATCTTCTTCATCTTTGAACCAATTGTATCTTCTCGATGTTATCGATTTAGTTCATGATGTGGCTTATCCCTAGTGACATTATTGATTTGTGGTACTCTTTTAATTGTGGGAAAGTCGAATTTTCAAAGTTTTTTTAAAACACTTTTTTTGTTAAACAATCGGTTTGATTTAATTCGGTTTTCATGCTAAAGATCAATCGGTTTGGTTATTCGAAAAAAGATTTCGTTCGGTTCGATTTTGTTAATTTTGGTTTGGTCTGTTCGGTTTTGACCGATTGCACATCCTTAGGTTTGGTCAAACCCAATATCCACCGGAACACGTCCGGTCTATTTCCTAGTTTAGAAGGGATGCATAACACTTTTAAAATTTTCTCTAAAACACTTACCAATTTTTTGCAATCGTTCTTGATAGGATTAGCTGTAAAACACAACCTTGTTATTGTATTATAATTAATAAACGTCATTTTTTCAAAAAAAATAAATAATAATAAACGTCCTATGTAAGGCACACAGCCGCACACATAATCAAAGCGTTCCAATGCACTATTAAAAACTAACGATCGATATTGTTCTAAAGTTGGAGACCAAAGATCTATATAATTGTCATATTAGCTGATATTACTCATTATCAATATTATTTTTTTTTAAAAAAAAGCTGTATTTAATTTATAAAATAACACATATTTTATACATTTCTAATCAATCTAAACACTTGAAGTTGCTAGGCCCGTATAAGTTTATACGAATTAAAATTATGAATAAATTGAAACTGGATAATGGAAAATTTAACAATTAAATATATAAATTCACATTGTATTTGGCACATTGTTTAGCAAAATTAGTTGTTGAACTTTAGAGCACAAGAAATAGAATCTACCCCAATCAAATACCAGAAAAACACAACTTTCCGATGGAAAACCAAATCAATCGAGAAACACATAACACAAGCAGAAAATTAAGAACTCAAGGAATTACTTGGTTCGGATTGAGATCAATCCTACATCCAATGATCTGGGAATCAACCCAAAGAATTCACTAATAACCAACACGAATCAATACAATACAATTCTCTTTAGATCGAATAACCACAAGCTAAATCAAAAACCTATGGCTTACGAATGCAAGAATATCCAGGGACTCAATCTTCGAAGTTCCAGCTTCAACACAGATGCTCTTCGATATTCAATCTTCAATCCAGAAGATTGCCCCTCAAAGTTCTTCGAGAATCAGAAGATGATAGAACTGGATTTTGATATCTAAGAGTTCTTGATCTCCGTTGCACCTTTATGCCTCGATCAAATCTCTCTTATAAACTAAATTAAGACAATAAACTGTTTTAACTAACTAAGTTAATCATAGCCGTGGGATTAGATCTTGACTTGCTTTGACTAATCTGAACCCTTGATGATAACTAATGCTTTGTCAATAATCCACAAATCTCCACCTTTGACAGATTAGGTTGCTTATCCAATGAACTCAAAAAGTTTCCATCCCAGACTCAAGCTGCCTTACACAACAAGTTTAAGAATGCCCAATGCATGTTTGAACTTGTTAACAGGTATTACCTTAGTCAACATGTCTGCCGGATTAATATTAGTATCAATCTTTTGAATTTTAGCTAATCCCTTTGAAGTGATATCTCTCACAAAATGCAGCCTCACATCTATATGTTTTGTCCTTTCATGGAAAACCGAATGCTTAGATAGATGTATGGCACTTTGTGAGTCACACAAAATTGTAATATCCTTCTGCTCAAATCCAATTTCTGATACAAATCCACTGATCCATAATCCTTCTTTTACAGCTTTCGTTAGACTTATGTATTCTGCTTCAGTTGTGGATAAAGCAACCACATTTTGCAAGTGTGATTTCCAGCTTACTACATTTTCTCCAACAGTAAATACATACCCTGAGATTGACCTTCGTCTATCTAAATCTGCTGCATAATCTGAATCACAGTAACCTGTAACTCCACAAGTATTTTCCACAGACTTTGAATACTTTAGTTTCAACTCTTTTGAACCTTTTAGATATCTTAATAACCATTGCACTGCCCTCCAATGCTCTCTACTTGATTTACTCATAAACCTACTCACAAGGCCCAAACTGTATGCAATATCTGGCCGAGTGGAAACCATAATATACATGATACTTCCAACTGCATTAGGGTAGGGAATATACTTCATATGAGTAGACTCAAGTTCCTCTCGATCTTCCATTACAGCCTTTAATTTGAAATGAGCCCCAATAGGAGTATTTACTGATTTTGCATCTGTCATTTTGAAGAGTTCTAGAACCTTGTTTATGTATGATTCTTGAGACAAATACAAAGTTCTCTTATGTCTATCTTTTCTAATTTCTACCCCCAAAATTTGCTTTGCTGGTCCAAGATCTTTCATTTCAAATGCCGTATTAAGTTGCTGCTTTAGCTTCTGGATTTCATCAAGATCTTTGCAAGCTAAGAGCATGCCATCCACATAAATCAAAAGGTAGATATACGACAGACTTTTTAGCTTTCTATAATACACACAACTGGCATACTTTGATCTACTATATCCTTGCATTAGCATTGTGACGACCCGAGTTCTAATCTTGTAACGCCTTATTTTTATCTTAAATGAGTTTATTTGAGTTAATCAGAGATTTCAGAGTTCTCGAGTCGGTTTGATTTTGATCAGGGTCCTTTTTGCAAATTTTGGAAATTTCAGGGACTAAAACACAAATATTGATTTTTATATATTATCTACACATTTGTTTGACTTGGAAATCATTTCATCCTCTTCCCTAAATCGAGATCCTCCATTGAAGACGCCTTCAAGCTTTTCCAAGCTTCCAGATTTCCTCCCGAGCTCGATTCGGCCGTTAGAAATTATTTCTGAAGGCAGATTAGTGATCACTGCAGTGAGAGCTCCGTTTTACCGTAAGTATTTCTCCGATCAGATATGTTTTGTTTTTCGGAGGTTGTTAGAATCGATCTAGATTCTAGTATGTTGTTCTTGGCGGAGTTCTGATCGTTTATTATCTGTCGGTTTTGAATTAGAGCGACGTTCGGAATTGTTATGATTTTTGGAAGCTATTTTCGAAAATCATGATTTTGAGATTTGTTGGGTTTGTCTTGTTGTTGTTGTATTAGCATTGAATTGAGTTGATATCGCTATTGAACTGCTGTCTGCGTTGTCGGTTTGTTCAGTTTATAGCCGTTATGCCGTCGGTTTGAGTTTTGGGGATTTCGAACCGTGATTGAGTTGTTGAACTTGGCTTGTAAGTCGATCATGGTAATTGATCTTTGATTTGTATCTGAACAGATTTGTTGGGAGTGTGTCAAGCCCGTGTTAGCAGCATTGTTCGTCAAGAGTTGGACGAAGATCGGTAAAGAGATTTCCTTGAACAGTTGTTTGTTGTTTAGGTTGTATAGTTGTTGATACAATCTTTTGTTGTAGCTTGTCCGGAGTTGGATCTACGACATTGAAAGGTAAAAGCAGTCATCGATAGCGGGATAGCATACTCGGGACAGTTGGTTCTCGAGTTTCCCTTAAAAGCACATACTTGCATCTACACTCGTTCTAGCATGAGGAACTTGTGTTCTGTTGTTTTGATTGAGCTTTTGTTATATGGCTATGTTTTATGTTTCTGTTATGCATTCATCTTGAGCCAATCTTGTTTTCAGCGGGCAGAACCGCCCTTTTTGTTTAGACGTTTGGGAACTATGATTGAGTGGCCTAGGTCGTAGTCGTTTCGCCCATACTCATTATAGTTGCTCAAAGTCTAGAGGAGTGGGATACGTGGCACCACCTCGATTGGGTGAGTCGGTGAGTCGTTACGTAATCTCACCCTCGGGGTCCCAAAAGCACAGCAGCAATCCCTCGTTTATCAGATTTGATATCCCGGTTTAAAGACATGCATTTCATTACGTTGTTATTGATTTCGTTGTTGTTTTGAAAGCATGTTTGTTGTTGTATTACTTGTATGTTGCTTTTACTGGGATTATCAATCTCACCGGTTATCCGGCTGTTGCTTTGTTTTTGTATGTGTACTTGGCAACAGGTGGGGCAGGATCAAGTCAGAAGAGGCATGGTTAGCTTTGAGAGAATGATGTAGAAGTGAGACTCGGTTTAGAAGTCTTGTTAGCATGACAATCTAGCTTATGTTTTGAAGCATGTTAAGAACTTGAACTTGGATTGGAAGTGGTCTTGCTTGTGGTTAGAACTCTTGTATTCTGTATTCGGCTTGTAATAGCTAGCATCGATGCGTGTTCTTCACTTTTATGTATTTAAATGCTACGTTGTTGGATATATATTTTTTGGATCATGTTAGAGTTCTTTTGGTTATGTTATTGCACTTTTGGAGGCTTGTTTTGAGCCAATTCAGCAGGCCATGCGCGCCCGCGCCTCGGGTGGTGCGCCCGCGCGAGGGCTTGGGTAGGACGCTCTTGGCTTTTAATTGCTTACTTATTGAATTACTCCTTTAATTTTCGTTTAGAACCGAGGTCTCACATTAAGTGGTATCAGAGAGTTAAGATTCTTGGTCGAACTAGAGTGAGCGGGTAGATCGAGTCTGCATGTATTGGCTCCTCGCATGTGTTTGAATTATTTTATTGTGTACTTAATTCCATGCGAGCATGCTTTATTGTTTGAGCATTATTTGAATTACATGGTTGTGTGATTTAAATTAATAAAGCATGATCTACTTGAGATATATCTGTTTTTGTTATCGAATGGTATCCGGTATTCCAAGCGGTTGTAAGGGCACTGATTGTAGCGATTAAGATATCTCGTGTCCTAACTTTTGATTATCAGATGTGTCCTCGTCGAGTGATAAACAGAAACACACCGCCAGTTATCCCTGCAACCGAGCAAGCTAGCACTGAAGTTGATCAGTTGGATGCTTCAGCAACGCCTATGGAAACCTTGCTGAAGAGGTTTCAGTCTTTCAATCCGCCGTTGTTGTTAGGTTCAGAAAATCCAGTTGAATGTGAAAGTTGGTTGGATGATATTGATCAGCTATTCGATTCCATTGATTACACAGATGACCGCAGAATCAGGTTAGTCATTCATCAGTTACGTGGGGTTGCTAAGAGCTGGTGGATCATGACAAAGAAAGCAATAGAGAATAGAGGTACGGAAGTTACTTGGACTCTTTTTAAATCTGAATTTTATAAGCGGTTTTTCCCTATCTCGTACCGTAAGGACAAGGGAGCAGAATTCTCCAATTTGAAACAAGGGAATCTGAACATCGAAGAGTATGTTGCCAAGTTTGATAGTCTGTTGCGTTTTGCACCACTAATTGCCGGAGATGAAGAAGCTAAGGCAGATCACTTCATAAATGGCTTGAATCCTGACATCTTCACTTTGGTGAACACTGCTAGGCCAGACAACTTTGCGGACGCCATGAATCACGCAAAGGGAGCAAAAGCAGGCTTGTGGAGGCAAAGAGGTAATCAGGTAGCACCTCAGCAGTAGAGGCAGTATCAGAACCAACCATCTCAGTATCAGAATCAGCCACCGCAACATCAGAACCAGCAGCAAAGGTATGAAGGTGGAAACAGTGGGGGAAACAGAAAGGATCAGTACAAGGCAAGAGGTAAACAGTTCAAGAGGCAGGGGAACAGTTCGTCCAGTTCCAGTGGTTCGAAGCAATTCGGTTCAGGACCGAGTTCTGGGTCATCATCCTTGTACTGCAGCAAGTGTGGAGGAAGACACTCACCGGATCAGTGTGTGGGGGTCTTCGGCAATTGTAACACATGTCAGCAACCGGGACACTTCTCTAAGGTGTGCCCTCAGCGTAACAGAGATAGAGCTCAGAGTGGGAGTTCATCTAGACCTGCAGCTCAGCCTGAGAGGCAGTCTTCTGCAGTGCACTCTTTCCAGCCTCAGCAGCAGAACAGACAGGGAGGTAGTACCAGTGCAAATTAGCCTCTGAGACAGCAAGCACGAGTCTTTGCTCTGACAGAGGATCAGGCTCAAGCAGCACCTGACGATGTTATAGCAGGTAACTGTTCGATTTTTGGTTATTCTGCTCATGTCTTGATAGATACAGGTGCTTCCCATTCTTTTATCTCTGAGAAATTTGTATTATTGCATGCTTTGCCAACTGAATTGTTTCCTACAGTAGTAGCTGTTACTTCACCTTTGGGTGGAGGAATTGTTTCTGTCAGATTAGTCAGGAACTGTGAACTGTGTTTTGAAGGAAATTTGTTAGAATTCGACTGTATTGTACTGGAACTGTCAGATTTTGATTGTATTGTCGGGATAGATGCTTTAACCAAGTACAGGGCGACAGTTGATTGTTTCCAGAAAGTTGTCAGGTTCAGACCGGAAATGGCAGACGAGTGGAAATTCTTTGGTAAGGGTTCTCGATCTAGAATTCCTTTGATTTCAGTGTTATCTATGACTCGTTTGCTACAGAAAGGTGCAGAAGGATTGTTGGTGTATGCAGTTGATGTACTGAAATCTAGCCCAGCTTTGGTAGATTTACCAGTGGTTAGAGAATTTGCGGATATGTTCCCGGAAGATGTTCCTGGTTTGCCACCTATTCGAGAAATCGAATTCAGCATTGACTTAGTGCCAGGTACCCAACCTATTTCAAAAGCTTCTTATCGTATGGCACTTGTTGAATTGAGAGAGTTGAAGGAGCAGCTTGAGGATTTGATTGCCAAGGGATACATCAGACCTAGTGTATCGCCTTGGGGTGCTCCTATTCTATTCGTTCGGAAGAAGGATGGTTCTATGCGGCTCTGTATCGACTACCGTCAATTGAATCAGGCTACAGTTAAGAACAGGTATCCTTTACCCCGAATAGATGACTTGTTTGATCAGCTGCAGGGTTCTTCTGTCTACTCTAAGATTGATCTGAGGTCAGGTTATCACTAGTTGAGAGTGCGAGAGGAAGACGTTCCTAAGACCGCATTCAGGACGAGGTATGGTCACTTTGAGTTTATAGTCATGCCGTTCGGTTTGACTAACGCCCCAGCGGTTTTTATGGGTTTGATGAACCGTATCTTTCAGCGTTATTTAGATGAGTTCGTCATTATCTTTATCGATGATATTCTTATCTACTCGAAGAACCGTACTGACCATGCAGAGCACTTGAGGACCGTACTACAGATTTTGCGAGTCAAGAAGTTGTTTGCCAAGATGTCTAAGTGTGAATTCTGGTTAGATCGAGTTGTCTTTCTCGGTCATATTATTTCTGAAGATGGGATTTCTGTCGATCCCAGCAAGATTGAAGCGGTTATGAATTGGCCTAGACCTACTTCAGTGCCGGAGATCCGAAGCTTCATGGGTTTAGCTGGTTATTATCGTCGTTTCATCGAGGGTTTCTCGTCTATTGCCAAGCCTATTACCCAGCTGACTCAGAAGAATGCGCCTTTTGTTTGGACTCCAGATTGTGAGGCTAGCTTTGTTGATCTGAAGAGAAGACTGACCAGTGCTCCAATTCTTTCTATTCCGAAGGGTACTGGAGGTTTCACAGTCTATTGTGATGCTTCTAACCGAGGCTTGGGTTGTGTTCTTATGCAGCATAAGCATGTGATAGCGTATGCATCGAGGCAGTTGAAACCGCACGAGACTCGTTATCCGGTCCATGATCTTGAACTAGCTGCGATCGTCTTTGCTCTGAAGATCTGGCGTCACTATCTTTATGGTGAGTCTTTCGAGATCTTTTCTGACCATAAGAGCCTTAAGTACTTGTTTTCACAGGCAGAGCTAAATATGATACAGAGAAGATGGTTAGATCTGTTGAAGGATTTTGACTGTGAAATCAAGTACTATCCGGGGAAGTCTAATGCAGTTGCAGATGCCTTGAGCCGAAAGCTTTGTTCTTTATCTCTTTCTACTATAGGTGTTTCTCAGTTGATCGATGATTGTTGCACTTCTGGTTTAGAGTTTGAAACAGATAGGGAGACTATCAGAGTGTTTGCTATTCAAGCCGAGCCAAAGTTGTTTGTTGCAATCAGAGAAGCACAGAAGTCTGAGTCGAGCATCCAGATTTCAGTAGAGAAAGTCAGATCGGGTCATCAGTCTGAATTCCAGGTTAGAGATGATGTTTTGTTCGTGAATAACAGTATTGTTGTGCCTGATATTTCGGAGTTGAGACAGCGTATTCTCCGAGAGGCTCATTGCAGTCGGTTTAGTATTCATCCTAGAGGTCGTAAGATGTACAACGATCTGAAGAACCAGTTCTGGTGGAAGAGAATGAAGAGCGACGTAGCGAGGTTTGTATCTCGGTTTTTGAATTGTCAACAGGTGAAAGCAGAACGGAAGCGACCAGGAGGTCTGTTGCACAGTCTATCTGTTCCTGAATGGAAGTGGGATCACATTTCCATGGATTTCTTCACGAAGCTACCACGATCCATTCGAGGATGCGATGCCATTTGGGTAGTGATCGACTGATTGACGAAGTCTGCTTGTTTTATTCCGTACAGGATGATGTATCGTCATGATCAGATGGCTGAGTTGTATGTTAGCAATGTTGTGAGATTGCATGGTGTGCCGAAGTCGATCGTTTTAGACAGAGATCCTAGATTCACTTCTCACTTCTGGCACAGTCTTCAGGGGGCACTTGGTACTCGATTGCATCTGAGTACAGCTTATCATCCTCAGACCGATGGACAGTCAGAGCGGACTATCCAGACGTTAGAGGATATGCTGCGAGCGGTAGTGCTAGATTTTGGCACTAGTTGGCAGGATTCTTTGCCTCTTGTCGAGTTTTCTTACAACAACAGCTTCCAAGCGAGTATCGGTATGACGTCTTTTGAGGCATTGTACGGTAAGAAATGCCGATCTCCGCTATTTTGGGATGACTCGTCCGAGTCACCAGATTTGGGACCGGATATGCTTAGAGATATGGCAGAGCAGGTTAAGATCATTTAGACCAGAATGAAGTCAGCTCAAGATAGACAGGCAAAGTATGCGAACGTCAGACGTAGACCTCTGAGTTTTGAGCAGGGAGACCGCGTTTTCCTTAAGATTTCTTCGTTCAGGGGCACTGTCAGATTCGGTAAGAGAGGGAAGTTATCTCCGAGATTCATCGGGCCGTACGAGATTCTCGAGAAGATAGGCGATCTTGCCTACCGACTTGCACTTCCTCCGTCTTTATCTGGTATTCACGACGTTTTTCACGTCTCTATGCTGTGAAAGTATCATCCAGATCCTTCATATATCCTTCAGCCTGACGAAGCCTAGTTAGACGAGACTCTGAGCTACTTTGAGCGACCGATTCAGATCCTTGATCGGAAGGAGAAACAACTCAGGACCAAGTCGATTCCGTTGGTGAAAGTGCAGTGGAGCCGTCACGGCGTCGAGGAAGCAACTTGGGAGACAGAGTCTGACATGAAACAGCGATTTCCGAAGTTATTCGGATGACGTGAGTTCTTCTTACTGTCTTTAGTTCTTTATTCTATCTTATGAGTTGTGGTTCTCATTGATTTCGAGGACAAAATCTCTTCTTAGTGGGGGAGAATTGTAACGCCCTGTTTTTATCTTAAATGAGTTTATTTGAGTTAATCAGAGATTTCAGAGTTCTCGAGCCGGTTTGATTTTGATCAGGGTTTTTTTTGCAAATTTTGGAAATTTCAGGGACTAAAACGCAAATATTGATTTTTATATATTATCTACACATTTGTTTGACTTGGAAATCATTTCATCCTCTTCCCTAAATCGAGCTCCTCCATTGAAGACGCCTTCAAGCTTTTCCAAGCTTCCAGATTTCCTCCCGAGCTCGATCCGGCCGTTAGAAATTATTTCTGAAGGCAGATTAGTGATCACTGCAGTGAGAGCTCCGTTTTACCGTAAATATTTCTTCGATCAGATACGTTTTGTTTTTCGGAGGTTGTTAGAATCGATCTAGATTCTAGTATGTTGTTCTTGGCGGAGTTCTGATCGTTTATTATCTGTCGGTTTTGAATTAGAGCGACGTTCGGAATTGTTATGATTTTTGGAAGCTATTTTCGAAAATCATGATTTTGAGATTTGTTGGGTTTGTCTTGTTGTTGTTGTATTAGCATTGAATTGAGTTGATATCGCTATTGAACTGCTGTTTGCGTTGTCGGTTTGTTCAGTTTATAGCCGTTATGTCGTCGGTTTGAGTTTTGGGGATTTCGAACCGTGATTGAGTTGTTGAACTTGGCTTGTAAGTCGATCATGGTAATTGATCTTTGATTTGTATCTGAACAGATTTGTTGGGAGTGTGTCAAGCCCGTGTTAGCAGCATTGTTCGTCAAGAGTTGGACGAAGATCGGTAAAGAGATTTCCTTGAACAGTTGTTTGTTGTTTAGGTTGTATAGTTGTTGATACAATCTTTTGTTGTAGCTTGTCCGGAGTTGGATCTACGACATTGAAAGGTAAAAGCAGTCATCGATAGCGGGATAGCATACTCGGGACAGTTGGTTCTCGAGTTTCCCTTAAAAGCACATACTTGCATCTACACTCGTTCTAGCATGAGGAACTTGGGTTCTGTTGTTTTGATTGAGCTTTTGTTATATGGCTATGTTTTATGTTTCTGTTATGCATTCATCTTGAGCCAATCTTGTTTTCAGCGGGCAGAACCGCCCTTTTTGTTTAGACGTTTGGGAACTATGATTGAGTGGCCTAGGTCGTAGTCGTTTCGCCTAGTGCTAGCATACTCATTATAGTTTCTCAAAGTCTAGAGGAGTGGGATACGTGGCATCACCTCGATTGGGTGAGTCGGTGAGTCATTACGTAATCTCACCCTCGGGGTCCCAAAAGCACAGCAGCAATCCCTCATTTATCAGATTTGATATCCCGGTTTAAAGACATGCATTTCATTACGTTGTTATTGATTTCGTTGTTGTTTTGAAAGCATGTTTGTTGTTGTATTACTTGTATGTTGCTTTTACTGGGATTATCAATCTCACCAGTTATCCAGCTGTTGCTTTGTTTTTGTATGTGTACTTGGCAACAGGTGGGGCAGGATCAAGTCAGAAGAGGCATGGTTAGCTTTGAGGGAATGATGTAGAAGTGAGACTCGGTTTAGAAGTCTTGTTAGCATGACAATCTAGCTTATGTTTTGAAGCATGTTAAGAACTTGAACTTGGATTGGAAGTGGTCTTGCTTGTGGTTAGAACTCTTGTATTCTGTATTCGGCTTGTAATAGCTAGCATCGATGCGTGTTCTTCACTTTTATGTATTTAAATGCTACGTTTTTGGATATATATTTGTTGGATCATGTTAGAGTTCTTTTGGTTATGTTATTGCACTTTTGGAGGCTTGTTTTGAGCCAATTCAGCAGGCCATGCGCGCCCGCGCGTCCCACACTTCGTTTCGGAAGTTTTGGGCAGAGCTTCATGCGCGCCCGCGCCTCAAGCTGCGCGCCCGCGCGTCCCCTTTAAAAAAAAAAAAAAATGCTCTTGGCTTTTAATTGCTTACTTATTGAATTACTCCTTTAATTGTCGTTTAGAACCGAGGTCTCACAAATCTCTCATTAATCAAATCATCGTAAATAATAGTCAAAGAATCAAAGACTAAATAAAATAAAAAAAAAAAATTTTTTAAAAGGGAGCACCTCGCTCGATCGGGGAAAAACACCCGATCGAGCGAGCCATGAAGCCCAACTCTCGGGTGAAAGCAATGTTGGCCTCGCTTGATCGGTCAATCTTCACCGATCGAGCGAGCCAACTGTGCTCACTATTCTGCCTCCACACTGAAAGCCTCGCTCGATCGGTGACAATCACCCGATCGAGCGGGCTCAATTCCCAGAAAATCAGCAGGAGCTTTTGCTGTCAAAACTATGCATTTCCTCCAACATGCTCTAGTAATTCATGGTATAATTGTACAACAACAATTCAGTCTTGTAATCACAACTAACATACATCCTAAACATGATATAGTTGAAGAGAAACAAGATCACCATATACTAGAATAAAGTCTCATGCTAGAATTACATATCATACAAGAATCATTATGCTACATCATGTTGTCTTAAGGATTTACATACATCATTTCAAATCTTATGAACATCAACAAGACAACAACTTGATACCAACAAGTCTTACAACATGATTATGTCTTTGAACTCAACACAAACATTGACAGCACAAAATCATCTAAACTCGGATCATCACTCTATTCTCTCATCCCTTGTTCTTCAAGATCGCTTTTGCCCTGTTCCACTCCCGCCTATTGCCATGACACATACAACACAACAATAGTCGGATAACTCCGGTGAGAAATATATTTCCCAGTAAAAGCAACTAAACATGCATAGCAAATCATATATCAAACTCATGATATAAACATAACTTCAATGCATGTTTTAAAACAAGTTTCACTAATTCATCGTTTGGGATCCCGAGAAGAAGATATCATAACTAACCACCGACTCTTCCGATCGAGGTGGGGCTACTTATCTTACTTCTCTAGACTTTGAAGCCACTATATATGTAAATCAGACGCTAGGCTAAGTCAACCACCCAGGCCATACATATATACTTCCTCAAATCGTCTAATCGAATGTTTCCGTTCATTTCGAAATCAAAGAACAAGTCTTACAAGATGAATGCATCATATATCAACAAAATAGCATTCATTAACATCAAGACTCATTCAACCATTCATATAAAAGCATATAAAAGCAAATAAGAAAATAAGCATGTGATTTAGGGAACTCGATACAAACCATCTCGAGTTATAATCTCATTCAACATAGTAGTCCACTTTTACCTTTCGATTGTGAGGTTTCAAGGCAACTTCAAGCTATCCAAATCTTGTTCTTTCTTCTATAGGTTTTGAAGTCGAGATTATCGAGTTGATATCCCCTGTTTATGAAATCAAATCGAAGGTCTTCTTGCAAGGAGTCCAGAACCTTTTTCGGAATCGAATTCGGACAACCGAAACTCAAGATATTGCAATTACAAGTTGAAGAGGAAGCTTAGGATTTCTTTGATCTTTTCTCTCGGTTCTTACCTCTGAAACAATCTGATGGAATGAGATAGCATACACGTGAATATGCATACATGCAACAGGTGTCCCACTCAAATTTAGGATTTTGCACTTTAGTCCTCCAATTCCTGCTTCTTTTCAATTCAGTCCTCAACTTATCATTTCTTTCAATTTCAATCCTAAATAATTTAAGAATATTAGAATTTAAATCAAAACTCTAAATATTCCCAAATTAAATATTCTCGGATTAAAATTAACTAATTCCGGGTGTTACAATTCTCCCCCACTATGACACGATTTCGTCCTCGAAATCTCAAGTACGAATAACACATAAGATATAACGAATAACATAAAACTAAAGGAGAACTCACATCATTGAAACATCTCTGGAAATCGTTGCCTCATATCTGATTCCATCTCCCAAGTTGATTCTTCAATACCATGACGACTCCACTGGACCTTCACAAGCAGAATAGTCTTCGTTCGAAGTTGCTTCTCCCTACGATCAAGGATCTGAATTGGCTTTTCAAAATAACTCAAAGTTTCGTTGAGTTCAGCCTCATCAGGTTGAAGCACATGAGATTCATCAGCAAGGTATTTTCGAAGCATCGATACATGAAAGACATCATGTATTCCAGATAAGGATGGAGGCAAAGCTAATCGATAGGCAAGATTGCCTATTTTCTCAAGAACTTCATACGGACCGATATATCGTGGAGATAACTTTCCTCGTTTGCCAAATCGTACAGTACCTCTGAACGGAGAAATCTTCAAAAATACACGATCCCCCTGTTCAAAAGACAAAGGGCGACGTCGAATATTGGCATACTTCGCTTGTCTATCCTGAGCTGTCTTCATTCTTCTCTGAATAACTTTCACTTGTTCAATCATATCTCGAATCATATCAGGTCCAATATCAGGTATCTCAGAAATATCATCCCAGAAAAGAGGTGATCGACACCTTCTACCATACAGAGCTTCAAACGGAGCCATTTCAATACTCGATTGATAGCTGTTGTTGTACGAGAATTCACAAAGTGGTAATGAATCTTGCCAACTCGTGCCAAAATCAAGCACCACAGCTCTCAACATGTCCTCCAATGTCTGAATGGTACGCTCAGACTGTCCGTCTATCTGTGGATGATAGGTTGTGCTCAAGTGTAACTGAGTACCCAAAGCACTCTGTAAACTGTGCCAGAAGTGAGATGTAAATCGAGGATCACGATCTGATACAATAGACTTCGGCACTCCATGTAATCTGACAACTTGTCGAACATAAATTTCTACCATCTGATCGTGTATATATGTCATAAGATACGGAATGAAACATGCTGATTTCGTCAATCTATCAATAATCACCCAGATAGCATCACAACCTCTAGAAGATTGAGGTAACTTCATCACGAAATCCATGGAAATATGATCTCATTTCCATTCAGGCACTGATAAACTATGTAATAAACCAGACGGTTTCTTCCTTTCAGCCTTCACCTGTTGGCAATTAAGACATCGAGACACAAAATCAGTGATATCAGACTTCATTGGTTTCCACCAATATCGAGTCTTCAAATCGTTGTACATATTCCTCCCACCAGGATGAATACTATAACGACTACAATGCGCCTCTTTCAGTAGTTGTTGTCGCACATCAGAAATATCAGGCACTACAAGGCGATTGTTTACATACAAAAGATCATCTCGAACCTGGTATTCAGACACATGCCCTGATCGGAATTTCTCAATCGAATTCTGCACATTCTGATCAAGTTTCTGAGCATCTTTAATTCGCAACAATAGCGCTGGTTCAACTTGAATTTGATAAAGTTGAAGAGGCTGACAATTCATGTCAAATACCAATCCAGAAAAACAACAGTCTTCAATAAAATGGGATACACCAATCATCGATAAAGATAGAGAACATACCTTTCGACTCAATGCATCAGCAGCTGCATTGGATTTTCCCGGATAGTATTTAATTTCACAATCAAAATCTTTGAGAAAATCAAGCCATCTACGCTGTCTCATATTCAGTTCTGACTGTGAAAACAAATATTTCAAACTCTTGTGATTAGAATAAATCTCAAACTGTTCCCCGTATAGATAATGTCGCCAAATCTTCAAAGCAAATACGATGGCGGCCAATTCAAGATCATGAATCGGATATCTGGTTTCGTGAGGCTTCAAGTGTCTCGAGGCATAAGAAATCACATGCCCTTGCTGCATCAAAACACACCCCAAACCTTGATGAGATGCATCACAATAAACAGTGAAACCACCAGTACCTGAAGGAATCGTCAAGACTGGTGCACTGGTCAATCGCTTCTTCAACTCAATAAAACTGGATTCACAAGCTTCAGACCAGATAAATGGAGCATTCTTCTGAGTTAACTGAGTAATTGGCTTCGCAATACTAGAAAAATCTTTAATAAAACGACGATAATACCCAGCCAAACCCATGAAACTACGAATTTCAGGAACAGATGTAGGTCTAGACCAATTGATTACAGCCTCGACTTTACTTGGATCAACAGATATACCATTTCTAGATATGATATGTCCAAGAAAAACAACCTGTTTCATCCAAAACTCACATTTTGACAGTTTAGCATACAGTTTCTCAGATCTCAGAGTCTTCAACACAGTTCTCAAATGCTCAGAATGTTCAATCAAATTCTTCGAATATATCAGAATATCATCAATAAAAATTATCACAAAATCTTCGAGATATTTCTGAAACACACGGTTCATCAAAGCCATAAACACAGCTGGAGCATTTGTCAGACCAAACGGCATAACTATAAACTCATAATGGCCATACCTGGTTCTGAAAGCAGTTTTCAGAATATCAGAATCTCTAACTCTCAGCTGATGGTACCCAGATCTCAGATCGATCTTGGAATACACAGAAGAACCCTGCAACTGATCAAATAAATCATCAATACGAGGCAAAGGGTATTTGTTCTTTACCGTTTCCTTGTTCAGTTGCTGGTAGTCGATGCACAATCTCATTGAACCGTCTTTCTTCTTGACAAACAATACTGGAGCACCCCAAGGAGAAACACTGGGTCGAATGTATCCCTTGGCCAGTAAATCTTCCAACTGATCTTTCAACTCTTTCAATTCTATTGGTGCCATTCGATAAGGTGCTTTAGAAATCGGTGCAGTACCTGGCATCAGTTCTATGTTGAAATCAATCTCACGATACGGAGGTAGTCCTGGAATCTCATCAGGGAAAAAATCCGCAAATTCACTAACCACTGGCAAATCAGCCAGGTTCGGGCTAGTTTTCAAAACATCAACTGCATATATAATAAATCCCTCCACTCCTTTCTGCAAAAGTTGGGTCATTGATAATACAGAAATCAGAGGAATCTTAGCACGAGAACCCTTACCATAGAATTTCCATTCTCCAGCCATCTCAGGTCTGAATCTCACTATCTTCTGGAAACAATCTATGGTAGCTCTGTACTTGTTTAGCATATCAATCCCGATAATGCAGTCAAAATCAGACAAACCAAGCACAAAACAATCTATCTCGATCTCATTACCATCATACCGTAGCACACAATTCTTAACTGTCTGAATAGATATAAGACCTCTCCCCAAAGGAGAAGAAACAGATACTACAACAGGTAATGTTTCAACAGGCAAAAAATGTAATGAAGCAATTCGTGCAGAGATAAACGTATGGGATGCACTTGTATCTATCAATACATATGCGGGATAACCATAACGAGAACAGTTACCTGCAATCATGTCATCTGGTGCTCCCTGTGCCTGTTCCTCCGTCAGTGCAAAGATATGAGCCTGTTGTCTCGATGACTGACTACCTGTCTGATTCCCTCCTGGCCTTGGCTGTTGCTGTGGATGTGATGGCTGGAAGGAATGAACATAAGAGGCTTGCCTCGCAGGTTGAGCCACTAATCGTGATGACTCTGCACCTCGTGACTGTCCAGAACCTCTCTGAGGACACACCCTTACAAAATGGCCAGTCTAATGGCATATATGGCACCTCCCAGATACACCTCGGCACTGATCGGTTGGATGACCTCCACCACAATTGTTACAAAACACTCCTGACTTCTGTTTCGTACCACTGGAACTCGAAGAACTGCTCCCTGACTTTTTAAACTGTTTTCCTCGAGCTTGCAAATATCCTTTCTTGCCACTGCTACTACCATCACTTTCAAATCGAGGAGGTTGTTGTGGAATGGGAGCTGAGGTTTGTGACTATCTCGGAGGCTGAGCGGTATACAAAGCTCCTCGCTGTTGTATCAAACCAACTTCCGCTCCTTTGGCACTGTTCAAAGCATCAGCAAAATTATTCGGTCGCCTTGTGTTCACCAAAGTAAAGACGTCCGGATTCAGTCCATTAATGAACTGATCAGCCATAGCCTCGTCACTATCCGCAACATGTGGAGCAAAACGTAGCAATGTAGAGAATTTGGCAACATAGTCTTCAATATTTAAGTTTTCCTGCTTCAGATTAGCAAATTCTGCCCCATTATCTTTGCGGTAAGACACTGGAAAGAAGCGTTGGTAAAACTCACTTTTTAAAGACATTCCAAGTAAGTACAGTTCCTCTACGCTCCAAAGCTTTCTTGGTCGTGGACCACCAGCTCTTCGCAACCTCATGCAACTGATGTCCAATGAGTCTGACTCTCCGCTCATCACCATAATCAAGTGAATCAAACAACATCTCCATGTCATCGAGCCATCCTTCACATTCAACTGCATTCTCATTACCTTTTAGGGTTGGCGGCTTGTAAGATTGAAATCTTTTCAAAAATGTTTCCATTGGAGTGGCAGTCATATCTGTCATATCTCGAGAGGTACTTTCCTGTTCATTGCTCGGGACTGCAGCTTGAGATACTATCGGTGTTACCACTGTTTGTTCCGGCAGAGGAGTATGAACTGTCTGCTCTGGTATAGGAGTAGGAACCTGTGGTCTAAGAGGAGGTCTTCCTGGTCGTCGAGACATATCTGATTATCAAAATGGTTAGGATACCATAATCATCAAATCTATCTCAGTCCTCCTCTGATCATCTTACCTCTGATCAAGACTCGGTTCTGATTCAATCTTAAAAGAATAATTGACGTACTCAAACAAGACATGCTTCCAATCAATTTCGATAATCAGGTAGCATATCATAATTTATCAGAACACATGCCTCTAATCATTCCAGATATTCCAGTAAGCATACGTCTTTAACCATCATAAATCATACTTGCAAATAAAATAAATACAACATCATGTAATAAAATACTTGAAAGTAAACCATGCTAGCATTTACAACATGTAATTCAATCATGTAATTACATCATAGCATAATAAAATAAAGAAGCAAGGAAGATGACTTGATCTACCCCACTCACTATCTAACTCAGTCCAGAATTTTTCTTGCTCTGATACCACCTGTTGTGACGACCCGAGTTCTAATCTCTCATTAATCAAATCATCGTAAATAATAGTCAAAGAATCAAAGACTAAATAAAATTAAAAAAAAAAATTTAAAAGGGAGCACCTCGCTCGATCGGGGAAAAACACCCGATCGAGCGAGCCATGAAGCCCAACTCTCGGGTGAAAGCAATGTTGGCCTCGCTCGATCGGTCAATCTTCACCGATCGAGCGATCCAACTGTGCTCACTATTCTGCCTCCACACAGAAAGCCTCGCTCGATCGGTGACAATCACCCGATCGAGCGGGCTCAATTCCCAGAAAATCAGCAGGAGCTTTCGCTGTCAAAACTATGCATTTCCTCCAACATGCTCTAGTAATTCATGGTATAATTGTACAACAACAATTCAGTATTGTAATCACAACTAACATACATCCTAAACATGATATAGTTGAAGAGAAACAAGATCACCATATACTAGAATAAAGTCTCATGCTAGAATTACATATCATACAAGAATCATTATGTTACATCATGTTGTCTTAAGGATTTACATACATCATTTCAATCTTATGAACATCAACAAGACAACAACTTGATACCAACAAGTCTTACAACATGATTATGTCTTTGAACTCAACACAAACATTGACAGCACAAAACCATCTAAACTCAGATCATCACGCTATTCTCTCATCCCTTGTTCTTCAAGATCGCTTTTGCCCTGTTCCACTCCCGCCTATTTCCATGACACATACAACACAACAATAGCCGGATAACTCCGGTGAGAAATATATTTCCCAGTAAAAGCAACTAAACATGCATAGCAAATCATATATCAAACTCATGATATATACATAACTTCAATGCATGTTTTAAAACAAGGTTCACTAATTCATCGTTTGGGATCCCGAGAAGAAGATATCATAACTAACCACCGACTCTCCCGATCGAGGTGGGGCTACTTATCTTGCGTCTCTAGACTTTGAAGCCACTATATATGTAAATCAGACGCTAGGCTAAGTCTGTAAGGCCCGAGATTATTTAATTTTAATCCGAGAATATTTAATTTGAGAATTTTTGGAGTTTAGATTTAAATTCTAATATTCTTAAATTATTTAGGATTGAAATTGAATTAAATAGAAGTTTCAAGGGTCAATTTACAAATAGTGAAGAGTTGAAGGGCTAAAGTGCAATTATATCTTTTTGAGTGGGACACTTGTCTACACATGCATATTCACGTGTATTAACACCATTTTGCATCAGATTTATCAGATTATTCAGTCAAGAAACCGAGAGCTATCTTCTTCCTTGCAAATTTCATCTTAAATCTTCAATATCTCAAGATCCGTCCGATCGAATTAAATTCCGGGCATAGTTCTGCGATCCTTGAAAGACGAGCTTTGATTTGGTGTAAGTATCTTTATGATCCAGCATATTTCGAAATTGAGTTGATACAGAACTCAGAATTTGATGTTAGATATGTGTTCTTGAGCTTCTATGAGTTGTATTATCGCAATCGGATCGAAGATTGGATGCCGTTTGTATTTCTTGTGAATTTTACAGCATGTATTTCGAAACTATAGCTGCTGATATGCTGGTATATTGATGTATGTTTGCTGGTATATCATGTATATGAAGTTGGTTTGATTGATAGATTGGTTAGATTTCAGTTTTGGTTATCGATTCCGTACCGTTACGCCGTCGGTTTGAAAAATGATCAAGTTGAGTCTAGATTGTTTGAGCTGAGTATTATGTAAGTTCTTGCTGATATAATTAGCTTGATATGCTCTATTTTCAGATTGGTTTTGAAGGTCATCGAACTCGGGAATTCAACGGCGAAACCGGAATAGCATAGTTCAAGGTTTGCTTTGAAGATTAGCTTCCAAGACTTAGTTTGTTGAGCAGATTTTGATTGAGGTTTTGTTGTGCAGCTAGATCAGATTTTAAGAGCTTTGAAACCAAGTTTGAAAGGTATAAGACAACCTTAGAATAAGGGCTTTGAATATTCAAGAGGTTTCCTTGAATGCCCTTTTCAAAACCACATACTATGTGCTTATATGTGTTGTATTTGCATACTTACTTGCTTGTTTGATTTAACTTGTTATTAGTTGGCTTTTGGTCTTATGCTTCTAGATTTTGATGCATTCATATTGAGCCAACAATCCTTGCAATTTTAATGATAGATTCGCTAAAAGAATTTGGACGTTTGGATATATATCGAGGAGCATAGGAGATAGATCGACTCCTATTGTTAGAAACCCGATATAGTGTTTCAAAGTCCGGGAAAAGAGCTCAACGCCACCCCAAAAGGGAGAGTAGGTGGGAGATTTGTTGTGTTCTTTTTCCCCGGGATCCCAAGAACCGATATAGAACTTGATAGCAGATTTTTAAAATCATGCATTGCAATAGATTGGTTTAATGCTTGTTGAGATGTTTATATGAGTATTTCTTTGAACTATATGTTATGCATGATCTAATTGTTTTATACTGGGATTCAATTCTCACCGGAAATATCCGGCTATTTCTATGTTTGTATGTGTGCATGGGAATAGATGGGGCGAGCACAGGACAAAGAAGGTTGTAAGAAGAACGAGAGCAAGAGTAGCATGTGGTGAACTCGGGTTTATGCAGTAGAGTTGATGTCAACCTTTGTATTTAGATCTTGTCTAAGTTTTGTTATAAACACTTGCATATAAAGACTTGTATGAATGGCAAGAATAAGAACATTTGAACATATAGATATGTATGTTTGTCAAGAACAAGAGTATGTAAGATCTTGTGGGTTGTATGTCAAGTTCCATGTTTAGTTACTTGATTAGTTCATGGATTTGCATGTTTTCATCTAGATTTTGATGTTAAATTCATGCTATATATGTTTGTCAATGTTTGAGGATCAAAACAGGGACAAAGACATCATTTTTCAGCTGTTTGGAAGGCAAATCAGAGGGCCAGGCGCGCCCGCCCAGCCCATAGGCGCGGCCGCGCCTAACCAAGGCACTTTGGGTGCCTTGGTCCGAGCCCTAGGCGCGCCCGCGCCTAAGGAGGTGCGCCCGCGCGTCAAGGGTTCTCTAAAAAAAAAAAAAAAAAATTTGTAGATTTTTCGCGACGCGTTTTTGCTTCGCCAAATGTAAGGTTTTGTGTCGCCAAATGTCCTGTATTATTTATTTGATTTTTAAGCAGATTAATATTCTAATTGAATATTTCTTGTTATTAATCACCCTTTAAGATGAGATTAGCACCCGAGGTCCCCACAATAGGTGGTATCAGAGCGTAAGTTCTGGACTGATTAGAGAGAAGCGAGCGGGGTAGATTGAGTCATCTTGATTGATTGATTTTGCTTGCATGATTTAATGTTTTAGATTAAATTGATCACATGATTATGTGTATTGATTTTATAATCATGCCTTATTGATTTATCAAGTATGTATTATTTGAGAATGAATTAGAACCGGTTTTGGATCAGAACTTGATCTCTAGAGAAGGCATGAAAATGCTAATCAGAGAGGGACTGAAACAGAATGGGTGAGTCTGATATATTGATACAATTGTGTGCTAATCCTTTTGAATATCAGATATGCCTCCTCGTCAAGCGCCGGTTACTAGACAGACATTGGTCGTTCCTCCACCAGAACAGGCAGATGTGCCACAGGCCGCAGAAGCTCCTAGACCAGAACAGGGCAGTACATCCAATGATCCAATGGATGTTACAGCAACACCTATGGAGACTTTATTGAAAAGATTTCAATCCTTCAAGCCGCCTACTTTGAAAGGAACCGAGAACTCAGTTGAATGTGAAGGCTGGTTAGAGGATATGGAAATGTTGTTTGATTCCCTAGATTATACAGATGACAGAAGAGTCAGATTGATTGGGCACCAACTACACGAGGTTGCCAAGAGTTGGTGGATAACAACCAAGAGAGATCTTGAAAATCAAGGTACACCTATCACTTGGAAAGTATTTACAAAAGAATTTTATCAACGTTTCTTTCCAGTATTGTACAGAAAGGACAAGGGTGCAGAGTTTGCAAATCTGAAACAGGGGAATCTGAATATAGAAGAGTACGTTGCCAAGTTCTCTACATTACTAAAGTTTGCTCCACATGTAGCTGGAAGTGAAGAAGCCAAAGCTGATCAGTTTATTAATGGACTGAATCCAGATGTCTTTACCCTTGTGAACTCTGGGAGGCCGAATAACTTTGCTGATGCACTTGATAGAGCAAAGGGAGCGGAGGCTGGTTTGATTAAACAGCGAGGAGCATCATTTGTTGCACAGTCTCAACGACAATCACAACCCCAAGCTCAGTTTCAACAATAATTTCCTAGATTCGAGGGAGGTAGCAGCAGCGGTGGTAAGAAAGATTATCTGAAAGCAAAAGGAAAGCAGTTTAAGAAGTCAGGCAGTGGTTCATCCAACTCTAGTGGGCCAAGACAGAGAAGTGCTGGACAGGGTTCAGGCTACACAGGAATGTATTGCAACAAATGTGGAGGAAGACATCCTAGTGATCAGTGCAGAGGTGTGTCTGGGAATTGCAACATATGCCATCAGCCAGGACATTTTGCCAAGGTGTGTCCACAGCGTGGTCTTGTGAGGTCTCAAGGTGCGGGGTCATCACGATCAGTGGCTCAGCCTGAAAGCAAGAATCTACTGTACACTCCTTCCAGCCACAGCCTCAGCAGCAGAATAGAGCAGGAGGTAGTCAAGCAACGAATCAACCTCCAAGACAACAAGCTCGAGTCTTTGCCTTGACTGAAGAGCAGGCTCAGGCAGCACTTGACGACGTTATAGCAGGTAACTGTACTCTCTGTGGTTATCCTGCTTATGTGCTCATAGATATAGGTGCATCCCATACGTTTATATCTGAACAATTTGCTATATTACATGCATTGCCTGTTGAGTCATTATCTGCTGTAGTATCTATATCTTCACCTTTGGGGAGCGGTATAGTATCAGTGAAATCTGTCAGAAATTGTATAATAAAGTTTGAAGATAATGTGATAGAGATAGACTGTATTGTGCTTGGATTGTCAGACTTTGATTGCATTATCGGAATCGATATGTTAACCAAGTACAGGGCTACTGTAGACTGTTTTCAGAAGGTTGTGAGATTCAGACCAGAAATGGCAGGGGAATGGAAATTCTATGGTAAAGGTTCGAGATCTCGTATACCTTTGATATCAGTTCTATCTATGACTCATTTATTGCAGAAAGGGGCAGAGGGATTCCTTGTTTATGCGGTGGATGTGCTGAAAACTAGCCCAGAATTGGCAAATCTGCCAGTGGTTAGTGAGTTTGCTGATGTCTTTCCAGATGAAATTCTAGGATTACCTCCAGCCCGGGAGATAGACTTCAGTATTGAATTGATGCCAGGTACGTTACCGATTTCTAAAGCACCTTACAGAATGACACCAATAGAGTTGAAAGAGTTAAAAGACCAGCTTGAAGATCTTTTAGCAAAAGGGTACATTAGACCGAGTGTTTCACCCTGGGGCGCTCCGGTTCTATTTGTACGGAAGAAAGACGGCTCAATGAGACTTTGCATTGACTACCGGCAACTGAACAAGGCAACGGTAAAGAATAAATATCCATTTCCTAGAATAGATGATTTGTTTGACCAGTTGCAGGGTTCCTCAGTATATTCCAAGATTGATTTAAGGTCCGGATATCATCAGTTAAGAGTTCGGGATGAAGATATATCGAAGACCGCATTCAGAATGAGGTATGGTCATTTTGAGTTCATTGTTATGCCGTTTGGTCTGACGAATGCTCCAGCAGTATTTATGGGTCTTATGAATAGAGTATTTCAGAAATATCTTGATGACTTTGTTATTATCTTTATTGACGATATTCTGATTTATTCTAAGAATCTGTGTGATCATGCCGAGCATCTCAGAATTATTTTAAAGACTTTGAGAACAGAAAAGTTGTATGCCAAACTGTCAAAGTGTGAATTCTTGTTGAAGAAAGTGGTCTTCCTTGGGCATATTATATCCGGAGATGGGATTTCTGTTGATCCTAACAAAATTGAAGCTGTGATCAGTTGGCCTAGACCGACATCTGTACCAGAGATACGGAGTTTTATGGGCTTAGCAGGTTATTATCGCAGATTTATTAAAGATTTCTGCAGTATTGCCAAGCCTATTACTCAGTTGACTCAGAAGAATGCACCGTATGTCTGAACCGAAGCATGTGAAGCCAGTTTCATTGAGTTGAAGAAGAGATTGACGAATGCACCAGTCTTGACTATTCCTTAAGGTACTGGTGATTTTACTATATATTGTGATGCTTCTCACAGGGGATTAGGTTGTGTGCTTATGCAGCTAGGACATGTCATTGCTTATGCCTCGAGACAGCTGAAACCACACGAAACCAGATATCCTATCCATGACCTGGAACTTGCAGCCATCATATTTGCATTGAAGATATGGCGACATTATCTATACGGTGAGAAATTTGAGATTTATTCTGACCATAAAAGTTTGAAATATCTATTTTCACAGTCTGAACTGAATATGAGGCAACGAAGATGGTTAGATTTACTGAAAGATTTTGACTGTGAGATTAAATATTATCCGGGAAAGTCCAATGCAGCTGCAGATGCCTTGAGTAGAAAGGTATGTGCCTTATCCTTATCTACGATAGGTATCACTAAATTGGTAGAAGATTTCTGTGTTTCTGGATTGATATTTAAAACAGATATGGAGTTTATCAGAATTTGTGCACTTCAAGCTGAGCCAGAATTGTTGGTTAAAATTAAAGAAGCACAGAGAAATGATCAGAGTATTCAGAAGTCCGTTGACATGGTCAGATCAGGGCATCAGTCTGAATACAAGGTTAGTGTAGATGGTGTTTTATATGTGAATAACAGACTTGTTGTTCCAGATATTTCAGAGTTGAAATAGCAGATATTGAAAGAGGCTCATTGCAGCAAATACAGTGTTCATCCTGGTGGCAGAAAAATGTACAATGATTTGAAAACTCAATATTGGTGGAAACAGATTAAATCTGATGTTACAGAGTTTGTATCTCGTTGTCTGAATTGTCAGCAGGTAAAGGCCAAAAGAAAGAAACCAGGTGGTTTATTGCATAGCTTACCTATTCCAGAATGGAAGTGGGATCATATTTCTATGGATTTTGTAACGAAGCTACCGCGTTCATCCAGAGGTTGTGATGCTGTTTGGGTAGTTATCGAAAGATTGACGAAATCAGCCTGTTTTATTCCGTACAGAATGACATACAGGCACGACCAGATGACAGAGATTTATGTCAGAGAAGTGGTAAGATTACATGGTGTGCCTAAATCTATCGTTTCAGATCGAGACCCTAGATTTACATCGCACTTTTGGCACAGCTTACAACAAGCTCTTGGTACTCGATTGCACTTGAGTACTGCATATCATCCTCAGACTGACGGACAGTCAGAGCGGACTATCCAGACACTCGAGGATATGCTTAGAGCTGTAGTGCTAGATTTTGGCACTAGTTGGCAAGATTCATTACCACTTGTGGAGTTCTCGTACAATAACAACTACCAGACTAGTATCGAGATGGCTCCATTTGAAGCATTGTACAAAAAGAAATGCAGATCTCCTCTTTATTGGGATGATATTTCAGAGACACCTGATATTGGGCCAGATATGATCCGAGAAATGACCGAGAAAGTAAGACTGATTCAGAAAAGAATGAAGATAGCACAAGATCGACAAGCCAAATATGCAAATGTCAGACGCAGGCCTTTGTGTTTTGAACAGGGGGACAGAGTGTTCTTGAAGATCTCACCTTTTAGAGGCACTGTCAGATTCGGCAAGAGAGGGAAGTTATCTCCACGATTTATCGGTCCTTACGAAATTCTTGAGAAGATAGGCAATCTTGCCTATAGACTTGCTCTTCCTTCAGCTCTTTCTGGAATACATGATGTCTTTCATGTTTCTATGCTGCGGAAGTATCAGCATGATATTTCTCATGTTCTCCAGCCAGATGAAGCAGAATTAGATGAGACTCTAAGTTACTTTGAAAAGCCGATACAGATACTTGATCAGAAAGAAAAACAACTCAGAAACAAGACTATTCCTCTTGTGAAAGTTCAGTGGAGTAGACATGGAGTTGAAGAAGCAACTTGGGAAGTCGAATCAGATATGAGACAACGCTTTCCAGACCTATTTCACTGATGTGAGTCTTCTTCAGTATTTCTGTTATTTCTTTCTCTTATATGCGTACAAATTGCATGAGATTTCGATGACGAAATCATATCTTAGAGGGGGAGAATTGTAAGGCCCGAGATTATTTAATTTTAATCCGAGAATATTTAATTTGAGAATTTTTGGAGTTTAGATTTAAATTCTAATATTCTTAAATTATTTAGGATTGAAATTGAATTAAATAGAAGTTTCAAGGGTCAATTTACAAATAGTGAAGAGTTGAAGGGCTAAAGTGCAATTATAGCTTTTTGAGTGGGACACTTGTCTACACATGCATATTCACGTGTATTACCACCATTTTGCATCAGATTTATCAGATTATTCAGTCAAGAAACCGAGAGCTATCTTCTTCCTTGCAAATTTCATCTTAAATCTTCAATATCTCAAGATCCGTCCGATCGAATTAAATTCCGGGCATAGTTCTGCGATCCTTGAAAGACGAGCTTCGATTTGGTGTAATTATCTTTATGATCCAGCATATTTCGAAATTGAGATGATACAGAACTCAGAATTTGATGTTAGATATGTGTTCTTGAGCTTCTATGAGTTGTATTATCGCAATCGGGTCGAAGATTGGATGCCGTTTGTATTTCTTGTGAATTTTACAGCATGTATTTCGAAACTATAGCTGCTGATATGCTGGTATATTGATGTATGTTTGCTGGTATATCATGTATATGAAGTTGGTTTGATTGATAGATTGGTTAGATTTCAGTTTTGGTTATCGATTCCGTACCGTTACGCCGTCGGTTTGAAAAATGATCAAGTTGAGTCTAGATTGTTTGAGCTGAGTATTATGTAAGTTCTTGCTGATATAATTAGCTTGATATGCTCTATTTTCAGATTGGTTTTGAAGGTCATCGAACTCGGGAATTCAACGGCGAAACCGGAATAGCATAGTTCAAGGTTTGCTTTGAAGATTAGCTTCCAAGACTTAGTTTGTTGAGCAGATTTTGATTGAGGTTTTGTTGTGCAGCTAGATCAGATTTGAAGAGCTTTGAAACCAAGTTTGAAAGGTATAAGACAACCTTAGAATAAGGGCTTTGAATATTCAAGAGGTTTCCTTGAATGCCCTTTTCAAAACCACATACTATGTGCTTATATGTGTTGTATTTGCACACTTACTTGCTTTTTTGATTTAACTTGTTATTAGTTGGCTTTTGGTCTTATGCTTTTAGATTTTGATGCATTCATATTGAGCCAACAATCCTTGCAATTTTAATGATAGATTCGCTAAAAGAATTTGGACGTTTGGATATATATCGAGGAGCATAGGAGATAGATCGACTCCTATTGTTAGAAACCCGATATAGTGTTTCAAAGTCCGGGAAAAGAGCTCAACGCCACCCCGAAAGGGAGAGTAGGTGGGAGATTTGTTGTGTTCTTCTTCCCCGGGATCCCAAGTGTAAGAGTGGGTGCCCAGTGAGCCAACTGTGTGGCTATGGGCTTTGTTGACTCTTTGTATAAACAATCTTTTGTTTAATATTATTTACACTTTTATGGCAATGACTTTATATTACTTCATATTGTTATATTGTGATATACTATTGTTGTTTTGATAAAGACCTTGAATATACTATAGTGTATGTAAGATGTGGTAGAACATGGAGATGTCTATCATGAAATACATCTTATAGTCACTGTATATTCTAAAACCGTTCCTAGTCGATTGAGCCGTCCGATAATAAGGATAAGGATCGCTCGAGTTTGAGACTAGCATTTGCGATGCGGAGTACCACGTTTCATTGGTAGGGAACATGGAGATGTTCGAAGCATGCAAATGGATATTCATAGGATGAATAGTCGAACTACCCTATCCGGACTTTCCAAGTGGTTATCACTTATCGAGTGGATAAAGTCCGCGGTTTTGGTTGTACACCATTAGTCCTTACGACTTGAAACATCATGGAGACTCTATATGCTAGTACTGTGCTTTGACTCGTTTACCGACTCTGAGGGGGTCATCAGGTGTCGAGATTGGGTACAGTTACGACACATATAGGAGTCAATGCATTGTTGTCAAGGATTCACCACATACTTGCGAGTGTGGATATCCTATGCGATCTGAGGAGATATTAGTGTGACAAATCTCTGGCCAGAGTACTTGATGTGATTTAAGAAATGGTTTCTTAGTAGCACATGCGATGTCACTAATTTGATCTTCAAGATGCATTGCATAGTTATCGAATCTTGAGCGACTCTCGATATACCAATGGTTGTTGATTCGATCGGGATATATGGATGAAGGGACCGTACTGTACGCTAACCAAAATCTACTGGTTCTTGTAGGCACTATCAGTGATACCTAGGGAATCATGGGGCGATGTTGCTAGGCGCTTTACCATGATTCGTTGGGCAAGTCGGAAAGTGTTGTTCCGAGTCACAAGGAGTTGTGAGCCCACGGCTAGCTGTATCCCTGAACCATTGAGGGTCACACAGTGTAATGGAGTTTTAATCCCGTTGAGATAGTTAAATTTAAAGAGTTAAATTTAATGAACTAAGGAGTTGGACTTCTTAAATAAGAGTAAGGGAGTAGGATTTCCTAAAATGACATAGGGATGGACATTTTTGGAAACCACTGAATTCGGATTCAGGAAAATTTATTTTGACTTTAAAACGTGCAGAAATGGTTTCTGTGCACATTGGTGAAATCGTTTCATCAATCGGAGTCACGATGAATTTTATATTAATTTCTGAACGAGCGGGCTTTGCTTGTCGGGCCCCAGCTTATGACTAATGGGCCCTAAGGTGTTAGTGGCCTGCATTATAAATAAGTTATTTCAGTACAGAAATTACACACAACAGGTCATTATTTTGAGAGCAATTTTCGAAAACCCTAGCCTCTCAAAACGTTTTTGGCCGCGCCCCTCCCTACTCTGCCAGAGAAAATTCCGGTCTGTGATTTTGAATCGCAGTAAGGAATAACGAATCAAATTCGTGTATTCTCTTCGCAGAAAACTTCTGATAGATTTTCTAGTGCAATCTATCAGAGGGATTAAACCTCTGTTCGTGGACCTGATTGAAGGCGTTCATCGGTTCCAGGGAGAGACAACAAGAGCAGAATTGTTCTGTTGGTGTCCATTAATCTCGTTGCGAGATTTGAGGTAAAATTTATTTAATTGTTATTTAAATTTTACACACACGTAATTCAATCGATGAACGGTTGATACCCATACCATGGAAACGTTCCATGAAAAATTTTTAAACTTCCGCTGCACCGGGTATCAATCGCTATTGGTCTGGGAACTCGCCAGTTTTCCAACAGTGGTATCAGAGCCAGGTTGCTCAGATCAATCGATTGAATAATCAATTGTACAAAATTTTTGAGTCTCGGTTTATGAAACAAAATAAATATTTTTAATAAAAAAAAAATTTTTTCGGGGCAAAACCCGGGCAGCGATTGGATCGCTGCCCGGTGGGGCAGCAATTGTTGCTGCCCCGGGCGGCGCACGGCGCCGCCCAAAGGGGGCGCACAGCGCCGCCCAAGGCGGCGACCGTCGCCGCCCAGGGCGGCGCACGGCGCCGCCCAGGGCAGCGCTGTGCGCTGCCCAGCGCAGCGCTGGGCGCTGCGCAGGGCGGCGCTCGGCGCCGCCCAGGGCAGCGCACGGCGCCGCCCAGGGGCGGCGCCAGGCGCTGCCCTAAGGGGGCAGCCGGGCTGCCCCCGGCCCGCGCCCCGGGTGCGGGCCGACCCGGGAGTGTCCCGGGTGGCCCGCGGGAAAAATTAATTTTTAATTTTTTATTAATTTTAATATTTAAAATTTTATTTTTGGTCCGGTCAAAAATTGTTTTTGATTGGTTCACGAGATTTCGGATCGAATTGTTCGAGTCCGTAAATTTTAAAATTGATTTTGGATAAATTTGAATTTTTGGAAAATTTTAATATTTTATCCGTAAATTGAATTTTGAAATCAATTATTTTGGTACAATTGATGATAAGATATGATCTTATGATATATTAGATAAAATATGATTTTATTTGTAAAATTGGATTTTATAGATAAAATATGATTTTATTTGATATGGAGATAAAATATGATTTTATATGTGAAATGTGATTTTATATATAAAATATGATTTTATCTTGTTTAAATTTGAATTGCCACAGCATGTTATCCAATAAATTAATTTTGAATTAAATGTTATTGGATAAGGATGATCGATTGCCATGACCAATTTTGTAGGTGTATGTTAGGAATTTACATTTTGTCTTTATTGTTGTTGGTTTTATTAATGGGCCTGGTTTATGGCCCGATATGAATGTCATATGTAATAAAAGTGGGCTTGGTTTATAGCCCGTTCCCACCCCCTAAAAAAAATGTATCCCCTATTTGTCATTGTTATTTAATTGTAAATACATTAGATTTAGTGGGAGATCAAGATTTGAAGATGGTGGGTCCAGCAGACAATGAAGACTGAAGAAATGTAAATTGGAAGCATATGTAATAGGATTGCATTTGCATACTGCATATTACCTAGGATTGGACTAAGACCCGTGATTGGCAACCACGGGTCAATTAGAAATGGAATCGATCATCCTATATAATATGTGATATTATGATTGTATGCATGTTTAGACATAAATTGCGTGAATCCGGCAATGCATGCAATAAATTAAAAATGATGAGACAAATATTTTTATAAATAAAATCCCTCATTTTAAATATGATTTAAAATTTATATCAAGATAAATAAAGGAAATTTAAATATTGTTTAAATGTTCCTACCTTCCATCAACGGTCAATGTATGTGATGCTACCCGCGGATACGGTCCGGCTCATATTATTGGGGGGGCCCGTTCGTCGGAAAGCTGTACATTGGATCGACAAATGTTGTAAGTTGGGTGGAACTCCCATGGGATCGGCTCATATTATTGGGGGATCCACATGGCGACCGTCCATCACAACTTAATATTGATGGGTCATCTTGACATGTCACTTTAAACGGCGTCATATTATTGGGCCCTTATTGGACATGAGGTAAATACATGGGGGTTGCTTTGGAAGCAATTGGGCTCTACCTTTTGAGAATTATGGTTGGCTGATATTATTCGGGACCATAAGTTTGTCAATTGGACTCCATGTTCTCACTAAGGAAAAAGTTTCCCGTTTTCACTAGAGGGTGGTGAAATCGTTAAAATAGTGGGAGTGAGATTCATAAAATTAAATTCGCCTATTTTATGTCTTAGTAAATTGTTAAACAATCATTGATATATGTCTGTTTTTCCTTTTCAGTATTTCACACAATGAATTCGCGAAATCCTTTATTCTCGATCCTCGAACAAAACAAGCTGACTGGCGCCAACTATACGGAATGGTTCCGGAAGTTGAAGATTGTCTTAACTTCGGAGAAAATGCTCTACGTGTTAGAGAAAAGCACCTCCGAAGGAAGCACCAGCTGACATAAGTCCGGAGGAATTGGCCAAACTTGATGCATGGTGTGACCATGACATCAAGACCAAATGCTATATGCAAGCCTCGATGTCTGATGAACTCCAGAGGCGATTTGAGGACACGGTGAATGCTGCTGACATTCACACGCAACTCAAGGAACTTTTTGGGGCTCAGTCGAGGGCTGAAAGGTTCTCTACTGTTAAGGAGTTGATGACGTGCCGCATGCGTGAAGGGACTTCGGTCCGTGATCATGGGGTACGAGTGATTTGGCTCATACAGAAGTTAGCGACCCTTGATTTGGTGTTGGAGCATGAACTCAATGTGGACTTGCTGCTTCTATCTCTTCCTTCTTCATTTGATGGATTCGTGATAAATTTTAATATGAACAAGATAGAGGCCACCCTTGAAGAGATGGTCAATATGCTCGTTACATATGAATCCACACTTAAGAAGGATAAGCCAGCTTTCTTGGTGGGCTCCTCATCTTCTGCTAAGAAGGGGCCAAGTATGAAGGGCAAGAAACGTTCTGCCCCACCCAAGAAAGTGGAACCCGAGAAGAAGCAAAAGACAAAGGCTTCAAATGATGGAAAATCCAAGGATGTTTGCCATTACTGCAAGAAGCCGGGTCATTGGAAGCGCAACTGCAAGGAGTATCTTGAGCAGTTGGGAACTGCAAAGGGTATGTTCTATATCGAAATAAACATGTCACTTAATACAACTTCTTGGGTATTGGATACCGGATGTGGTTCTCACATTTGCAATGATTTGCAGGTGATGACAAGAAGTCGCAGGCTTAGAATGGGTGAGACCCAGCTGAGGCTCGGGAATGGTTCCAGAGTTGAAGCTACGGCCATTGGAGATGTTTGTTTGATTTTGCATAATGGTTTTAAATTATTGTTGAGAGATGTTTTATTTGTGCCAGATTTAATTAAAAACATTATTTCTATTTCTATGCTTGATAGAGATGGTTATTCTTGTAATTTTGTGAATGGGATTTGCAGTATTTACAAGAATGAATGTTTAATTGGAAATGGACAACTTGAAAACGATCTATATAATTTAAAACTAAAAGACGTTCCAGTGAATTGTATTGACAAACCGGCAACAACAAACAAAAGGAAAATCGATAGTCAAAACCCGGCAAACCTTTGGCACGCTAGACTAGGTCATATTTCCTCAAGGAGGATGAACAAGCTAGTGGGAGAGGGCATGTTTGATATGTCTGATATTAACTCTCTACCTACTTGTGAATCCTGCCTAAAAGGGAAAATGACTAAATCTCCTTTTAAGGGGAAGCCTGAACGTAGTCAAAATCTGTTGGATTTGATCCATACAGATGTTTGTGGTCCATTTAGAGTAGGGACTCAACATGGCCACACCTACTTCATTACCTTTACTGATGATTATTCTAGGTATGGGTATTTATATTTAATGAAATATAAGTCTGAAGCATTTGAAAAGTTCAAAGAATTCAGGGCTGAAGTAGAAAACAAGCTAGGTAAAAGTATTAAAGCACTTCGATCGGATCGAGGTGGAGAATACTTGAGTACCGAGTTTTTGGACTATCTGAAAGAGAATGGGATTCTCTCTCAGTGGACTCCTCCTATGACACCACAGCTTAATGGTGTATCGGAGCGTCGTAATCGAACTTTGTTGGACATGGTTCGATCCATGATGAGCTTCACTGAGCTTCCACCTTCGTTTTGGGGCTATGCGCTTGAAACGGCGGTATTGTTGTTGAACAACGTCCACACTAAAGCAGTGGACAAAACACCATACGAGTTATGGAATGGCAAAGCTCCTAAGTATTCGTACTTGAGGATTTGGGGATGTCCTGCTTACGTGAAGCGGACAGTGGGAGATAAGTTGGATAGTCGATCCAGCCTGTGTTATTTTGTGGGGTATCCGAAGAATTCAATCGGATATTATTTCTATTATCCTGCTGAAACAAAGGTGTTTGTTTCGCGGAATGCCACCTTCTTGGAGAAGGAGTTCTTATTGGATAAGAAAGGCGAGATGATGGAACTCGAAGAAGTTCGAGAAGAACCCGAAATACAAAATAACGATCCCACACCTCAGGAACCATTGCTGGACACGCCTGCACCTAGAAGATCCGAGAGGACTTCTAGACCTCCAGTTCGATATGGTCTTCTTCTTGAAGAGGGTCAAGATGAACCCGACATTGGATGTGATCCAAGAAGCTTCAAGGAAGCAATTTCTGATGCGGATTCGAATTTATGGCTTGAAGCTATGCAATCAGAATTGGATTCGATGCATACTAACCAAGTCTGGACTTTAGTGGATCCTCCCGATGGAATTGTTCCAATAGGGTGTAAATGGATCTACAAAAGAAAGCTTGGGCCTGATGGTAAGGTATTGACCTACAAGGCGCGATTGGTGGCGAAAGGTTATACTCAAAGGCAAGGAGTTGACTATGATGAAACCTTTTCACCAGTTGCTATGTTCAAGTCCATAAGAATCCTAATTGCCATAGCTGCATGGTATGACTATGAGATATGGCAGATGGATGTGAAGACTGCTTTTCTTAATGGAGACATTAAGGAAGAAATCTATATGAAGCAGCCTGAGGGGTTCACATCCATGGGAAGCGAGCATAAGGTATGCAAGCTTCAGAGATCAATTTATGGTCTAAAACAAGCATCAAGAAGTTGGAACCAGAAATTTGATGAAACAATAAAAGATTTTGGTTTCATCAAGAACCCGGAGGAACCTTGCGTGTACAAGAAAGTAGTTAAGGATGCGGTAACATTCTTAGTACTTTATGTTGATGACATCCTACTCATTGGGAATGATGTAGGGATGTTGCAGTCAACAAAGATATGGTTATCAGGTAGATTTTCGATGAAGGATTTGGGTGAGGCATCCTACATTCTTGGGATACAGATCTATAGGGATAGATCTAAGAGAATGATAGGACTCACTCAATCAACCTACATCGATACCATATTGAAACGGTTTTCAATGGATGGGTCCAAGAGAGGACATCTACCCATGTGTCATGGAGTTTCTCTATCCAAGTCTATGTGTCCCAAGACTGATGCAGAGATAGAGAATATGACACATGTACCATATGCGTCAGCTATAGGTAGCATCATGTATGGGATGATATCTACCAGACCGGATGTAGCATTTGCTCTGAGTGTCACGAGCAGATATCAGTCTAATCCTGGTCAGATGCATTGGAAAGCTGTGAAGGACATTCTTAAGTACTTGCGAAGGACTAAGAATATGTTCATGGTTTATGGAGGACGAGAACTCAAACTGGAAGGCTATACCGACTCTAGCTTCCAAAGTGATGTGGATGACTCGAAGTCAACCTCTGGATTTGTGTTCATGCTCAATGGCGGTGCTGTCTCTTGGAAGAGTTCCAAGCAGGACACCACAGCGGATTCCACCACTGAGGCTGAATACATTGCAGCATCAGCTGCTGCTAAAGAGGCCGTTTGGATGAGGAATTTCGTCCAAGAGTTGGGCGTCATTCCTGAATTTGTTGGTCCAGTCCCGGTGTACTGCGACAACACGGGTGCCGTTGCTCAAGCAAAGGAACCAAGGTCTCATCAAAGATCCAAACACGTACTGAGGAAATACCACATAATCCGGGAGATTGTGGAAAGAGGAGACATCAGTGTCGAACGAGTGGCCTCTGCAGACAATATCGCTGATCCACTTACTAAGCCTTTGTCAGGACCATTGTTTGACAAACATCGCGAAGCAATGGGTCTACGTAGTATGACTAGTTGGCTATAGGGCAAGTGGGAGATTGTAAGAGTGGGTGCCCAGTGAGCCAACTGTGTGGCTATGGGCTTTGTTGACTCTTTGTATAAACAATCTTTTGTTTAATATTATTTACACTTTTATGGCAATGACTTTATATTACTTCATATTGTTATATTGTGATATACTATTGTTGTTTTGATAAAGACCTTGAATATACTATAGTGTATGTAAGATGTGGTAGAACATGGAGATGTCTATCATGAAATACATCTTATAGTCACTGTATATTCTAAAACCGTTCCTAGTCGATTGAGCCGTCCGATAATAAGGATAAGGATCGCTCGAGTTTGAGACTAGCATTTGCGATGCGGAGTACCACGTTTCATTGGTAGGGAACATGGAGATGTTCGAAGCATGCAAATGGATATTCATAGGATGAATAGTCGAACTACCCTATCCGGACTTTCCAAGTGGTTATCACTTATCGAGTGGATAAAGTCCGCGGTTTTGGTTGTACACCATTAGTCCTTACGACTTGAAACATCATGGAGACTCTATATGCTAGTACTGTGCTTTGACTCGTTTACCGACTCTGAGGGGGTCATCAGGTGTCGAGATTGGGTACAGTTACGACACATATAGGAGTCAATGCATTGTTGTCAAGGATTCACCACATACTTGCGAGTGTGGATATCCTATGCGATCTGAGGAGATATTAGTGTGACAAATCTCTGGCCAGAGTACTTGATGTGATTTAAGAAATGGTTTCTTAGTAGCACATGCGATGTCACTAATTTGATCTTCAAGATGCATTGCATAGTTATCGAATCTTGAGCGACTCTCGATATACCAATGGTTGTTGATTCGATCGGGATATATGGATGAAGGGACCGTACTGTACGCTAACCAAAATCTACTGGTTCTTGTAGGCACTATCAGTGATACCTAGGGAATCATGGGGCGATGTTGCTAGGCGCTTTACCATGATTCGTTGGGCAAGTCGGAAAGTGTTGTTCCGAGTCACAAGGAGTTGTGAGCCCACGGCTAGCTGTATCCCTGAACCATTGAGGGTCACACAGTGTAATGGAGTTTTAATCCCCGTTGAGATAGTTAAATTTAAAGAGTTAAATTTAATGAACTAAGGAGTTGGACTTCTTAAATAAGAGTAAGGGAGTAGGATTTCCTAAAATGACATAGGGATGGACATTTTTGGAAACCACTGAATTCGGATTCAGGAAAATTTATTTTGACTTTAAAACGTGCAGAAATGGTTTCTGTGCACATTGGTGAAATCGTTTCATCAATCGGAGTCACGATGAATTTTATATTAATTTCTGAACGAGCGGGCTTTGCTTGTCGGGCCCCAGCTTATGACTAATGGGCCCTAAGGTGTTAGTGGCCTGCATTATAAATAAGTTATTTCAGTACAGAAATTACACACAACAGGTCATTATTTTGAGAGCAATTTTCGAAAACCCTAGCCTCTCAAAACGTTTTTGGCCGCGCCCCTCCCTACTCTGCCAGAGAAAATTCCGGTCTGTGATTTTGAATCGCAGTAAGGAATAACGAATCAAATTCGTGTATTCTCTTCGCAGAAAACTTCTGATAGATTTTCTAGTGCAATCTATCAGAGGGATTAAACCTCTGTTCGTGGACCTGATTGAAGGCGTTCATCGGTTCCAGGGAGAGACAACAAGAGCAGAATTGTTCTGTTGGTGTCCATTAATCTCGTTGCGAGATTTGAGGTAAAATTTATTTAATTGTTATTTAAATTTTACACACACGTAATTCAATCGATGAACGGTTGATACCCATACCATGGAAACGTTCCATGAAAAATTTTTAAACTTCCGCTGCACCGGGTATCAATCGCTATTGGTCTGGGAACTCGCCAGTTTTCCAACACCAAGAACCGATATAGAACTTGATAGCAGATTTTTAAAATCATGCATTGCAATAGATTGGTTTAATGTTTGTTGAGATGTTTATATGAGTATTTCTTTGAACTATATGTTATGCATGATCTAGTTGTTTTATACTGGGATTCAATTCTCACCGGAAATATCCGGCTATTTCTATGTTTGTATGTGTGCATGGGAATAGATGGGGCGAGCACAGGACAAAGAAGGTTGTAAGAAGAACGAGAGCAAGAGTAGCATGTGGTGAACTCGGGTTTATGCAGTAGAGTTGATGTCAACCTTTGTATTTAGATCTTGTCTAAGTTTTGTTATAAACACTTGCATATAAAGACTTGTATGAATGGCAAGAATAAGAACATTTGAACATATAGATATGTATGTTTGTCAAGAACAAGAGTATGTAAGATCTTGTGGGTTGTATGTCAAGTTCCATGTTTAGTTACTTGATTAGTTCATGGATTTGCATGTTTTCATCTAGATTTTGATGTTAAATTCATGCTATATATGTTTGTCAATGTTTGAGGATCAAAACAGGGACAAAGACATCATTTTTCAGCTGTTTGGAAGGCAACTCAGAGGGCCAGGCGCGCCCGCCCAGCCCAGAGGCGCGGCCGCGCCTAACCAAGGCACTTTGGGTGCCTTGGTCCGAGCCCTAGGCGCGCCCGCGCGTCAAGGGTTCTCTAAAAAACAAAAAAAAAATTTGTCGATCTTTTCGCGACGCGTTTTTGCGTCGCCAAATGTAAGGTTTTGCGTCGCCAAATGTCCTGTATTATTTATTTGATTTTTAAGCAGATTAATATTCTAATTGAATATTTCTTGTTATTAATCACCCTTTAAGATGAGATTAGCACCCGAGGTCCCCACAATAGGTGGTATCAGAGCGTAAGTTCTGGACTGATTAGAGAGAAGCGAGCGGGGTAGATTGAGTCATCTTGATTGATTGATTTTGCTTGCATGATTTAATGTTTTAGATTAAATTGATCACATGATTATGTGTATTGATTTTATAATCATGCCTTATTGCTTTATCAAGTATGTATTATTTGAGAATGAATTAGAACCGGTTTTGGATCAGAACTTGATCTCTAGAGAAGGCATGAAAATGCTAATCAGAGAGGGACTGAAACAGAATGGGTGAGTCTGATATATTGATACAATTGTGTGCTAATCCTTTTGAATATCAGATATGCCTCCTCGTCAAGCGCCGGTTACTAAACAGAAATTGGTCGTTCCTCCACCAGAACAGGCAGATGTGCCACAGGCCGCAGAAGCTCCTAGACCAGAACAGGGCAGTACATCCAATGATCCAATGGATGTTACAGCAACACCTATGGAGACTTTATTGAAAAGATTTCAATCCTTCAAGCCGCCTACTTTGAAAGGAACCGAGAACTCAGTTGAATGTGAAGGCTGGTTAGAGGATATGGAAATGTTGTTTGATTCCCTAGATTATACAGATGACAGAAGAGTCAGATTGATTGGGCACCAACTACATGAGGTTGCCAAGAGTTGGTGGATAACAACCAAGAGAGCTCTTGAAAATCAAGGTACACCTATCACTTGGAAAGTATTTACAAAAGAATTTTATCAACGTTTCTTTCCAGTATCGTACAGAAAGGACAAGGGTGCAGAGTTTGCAAATCTGAAACAGGGGAATCTGAATATAGAAGAGTACGTTGCCAAGTTCTCTACATTACTAAAGTTTGCTCCACATGTAGCTGGAAGTGAAGAAGCCAAAGCTGATCAGTTTATTAATGGACTGAATCCAGATGTCTTTACCCTTGTGAACTCTGGGAGGCCGAATAACTTTGCTGATGCACTTGATAGAGCAAAGGGAGCAGAGGTTGGTTTGATTAAACAGCGAGGAGCATCATTTGTTGCACAGTCTCAACGACAATCACAACCCCAAGCTCAGTTTCAACAATCATTTCCTAGATTCGAGGGAGGTAGCAGCAGCGGTGGTAAGAAATATTATCTGAAAGCAAAAGGAAAGCAGTTTAAGAAGTCAGGCAGTGGTTCATCCAGCTCTAGTTGGCCAAGACAGAGCAGTGCTGGACAGGGTTCAGGCTACACATGAATGTATTGCAACAAATGTGGAGGAAGACATCCTAGTGATCAGTGCAGAGGTGTGTCTGGGAATTGCAACATATGCCATCAGCCAGGACATTTTGCCAAGGTGTGTCCACAGCGTGGTCTTGTGAGGTCTCAAGGTGCGGGGTCATCACAATCAGTGGCTCAGCCTGAAAGGCAAGCATCTACTGTACACTCCTTCCAGCCACAGCCTCAGCAGCAGAATAGAGCAGGAGGTAATCAAGCAACGAATCAACCTCCAAGACAACAAGCTCGAGTCTTTGCCTTGACTGAAGAGCAGGCTCAGGCAGCACCTGACAACGTTATAGCAGGTAACTGTACTCTCTGTGGTTATCCTGCTTATGTGCTCATAGATACAGGTGCATCCCATACGTTTATATCTGAACAATTTGCTATATTACATGCATTGCCTGTTGAGTCATTATCTGCTGTAGTATCTATATCTTCACCTTTGGGGAGCGTTATAGTATCAGTGAAATCTGTCAGAAATTGTATACTACAGTTTGAAGATAATGTGATAGAGATAGACTGTATTGTGCTTGGATTGTCAGACTTTGATTGCATTATCGGAATCGATATGTTAAACAAGTACAGGGCTACTGTAGACTGTTTTCAGAAGGTTGTGAGATTCAGACCAGAAATGGCAGGGGAATGGAAATTCTACGGTAAAGGTTCGAGATCTCGAATACCTTTGATATCAGTTCTATCTATTACTCGTTTATTGCAGAAAGGGGCAGAGGGATTCCTTGTTTATGCGGTGGATCTGCTGAAAACTAGCCCAGAATTGGCAGATCTGCCAGTGGTTAGTGAGTTTGCTGATGTCTTTCCAGATGAAATTCTAGGATTACCTCCAGCCCGGGAGATAGACTTCAGTATTGAATTGATGCCAGGTACGTTACCGATTTCTAAAGCACCTTACAGAATGGCACCAATAGAGTTGAAAGAGTTAAAAGACCAGCTTGAAGATCTTTTAGCAAAAGGGTACATTAGACCGAGTGTTTCACCCTGGGGCGCTCCGGTTCTATTTGTACGGAAGAAAGATGGCTCAATGAGACTTTGCATTGACTACCGGCAACTGAACAAGGAAACGATAAAGAATAAATATCCATTGCCTAGAATAGATGATTTGTTTGACCAGTTGCAGGGTTCCTCAGTATATTCCAAGATTGATTTAAGGTCCGGATATCATCAGTTAAGAGTTCAGGATGAAGATATATCGAAGACCGCATTCAGAATGAGGTATGGTCATTTTGAGTTCATTGTTATGCCGTTTGGTCTGACGAATGCTCCAGCAGTATTTATGGGTCTTATGAATAGAGTATTTCAGAAATATCTCGATGACTTTGTTATTATCTTTATTGACGATATTCTGATTTATTCTAAGAATCTGTGTGATCATGCCGAGCATCTCAGAATTATTTTAAAGACTTTGAGAACAGAAAAGTTGTATGCCAAACTGTCAAAGTGTGAATTCTGGTTGAAGAAAGTGGTCTTCCTTGGGCATATTATATCCGGAGATGGGATTTCTGTTGATCCTAACAAAATTGAAGCTGTGATCAGTTGGCCTAGACCGACATCTGTACCAGAGATACGGAGTTTTATGGGCTTAGCAAGTTATTATCGCAGATTTATTAAAGATTTCTGCAGTATTGCCAAGCCTATTACTCAGTTGACTCAGAAGAATGCACCGTATGTCTGGACCGAAGCATGTGAAGCCAGTTTCATTGAGTTGAAGAAGATATTGACGAGTGCACCAGTCTTGACTATTCCTTCAGGTACTGGTTATTTTACTGTATATTGTGATGCTTCTCACAGGGGATTAGGTTGTGTGCTTATGCAGCGAGGACATGTCATTGCTTATGCCTCGAGACAGCTGAAACCACATGAAACCAGATATCCTATCCATGACCTGGAACTTGCAGCCATCATATTTGCATTGAAGATATGGCGACATTATCTATACGGTGAGAAATTTGAGATTTATTCTGACCATAAAAGTTTGAAATATCTATTTTCATAGTCTGAACTGAATATGAGGCAACGAAGATGGTTAGATTTACTGAAAGATTTTGACTGTGAGATTAAATATTATCCGGGAAAGTCCAATGCAGCTGCAGATGCCTTGAGTAGAAAGGTATGTGCCTTATCCTTATCTACGATAGGTATCACTAAATTGGTAGAAGATTGCTGTGTTTCTGGATTGATATTTAAAACAGATATGAAGTTTATCAGAATTTGTGCACTTCAAGCTAAGCCAGAATTGTTGGTTAGAATTAAAGAAGCACAGAGAAATGATCAGAGTATTCAGAAGTCCGTTGACATGGTCAGATCAGGGCATAAGTCTGAATACAAGGTTAGTTTAGATGGTGTTTTATATGTGAATAACAGACTTGTTGTTCCAGATATTTCAGAGTTGGAACAGCAGATATTGAAAGAGGCTCATTGCAGCAAATACAGTGTTCATCCTGGTGGCAGAAAAATGTACAATGATTTGAAAACTCAATATTGGTGGAAACAGATTAAATCTGATGTTACAGAGTTTGTATCTCGTTGTCTGAATTGTCAGCAGGTAAAGGCCAAAAGAAAGAAACCAGGTGGTTTATTACATAGCTTACCTATTCCAGAATGGAAGTGGGATCATATTTCTATGGATTTTGTAACGAAGCTACCGCGTTCATCCAGAGGTTGTGATGCTGTTTGGGTAGTTATCGACAGATTGACGAAATCAGCCTGTTTTATTCCGTACAGAATGACATACAGGCACGACCAGATGGCAGAGATTTATGTCAGAGAAATGGTAAGATTACATGGTGTGCCTAAATCTATCGTTTCAGATCGAGACCCTAGATTTACATCGCACTTTTGGCACAGCTTACAACAAGCACTTGGTACTCGATTGCACTTGAGTATTGCATATCATCCTCAGACTGACGGACAGTCAGAGCGGACTATCCAGACACTCGAGGATATGCTTAGAGCTGTAGTGCTAGATTTTGGCACTAGTTGGCAAGATTCATTACCACTTGTGGAGTTCTCGTACAATAACAGCTACCAGACTAGTATCGATATGGCTCCATTTGAAGCATTGTACGAAAAGAAATACAGATTTCCTCTTTATTGGGATGATATTTTAGAGACACCTGATATTGGGCCAGATATGATCCAAGAGATGACCGAGAAAGTAAGACTGATTCAGAAAAGAATGAAGATAGCACAAGATCGACAAGCCAAATATGCAAATGTCAGACGCAGGCCTTTGTGTTTTGAACAGGGGGACAGAGTGTTCTTGAAGATCTCACCTTTTAGAGGCACTGTCAGATTCGGCAAGAGAGGGAAGTTATCTCCACGATTTATCGGTCCTTACAAAATTCTTGAGAAGATAGGCAATCTTGCCTATAGACTTGCTCTTCCTTCAGCTCTTTTTGGAATACATGATGTCTTTCATGTTTCTATGCTGCGGAAGTATCAGCCTGATATTTCTCATGTTCTCCAGCCAGTTGAAGCAGAATTAGATGAGACTCTAAGTTACTTTGAAAAGCCGATACAGATACTTCATCAGAAAGAAAAAAAACTCAGAAACAAGACTATTCCTCTTGTGAAAGTTCAGTGGAGTAGACATGGAGTTGAAGAAGCAACTTGGAAAGTCGAATCAGATATGAGACAACGCTTTCCAGACCTATTTCACTGATGTGAGTCTTCTTCAGTATTTCTGTTATTTCTTTCTTTTATATGCGTACAGATTGCATGAGATTTCGAGGACGAAATCATATCTTAGAGGGGGAGAATTGTAAGGCCCGAGATTATTTAATTTTAATCCGAGAATATTTAATTTGAGAATTTTTGGAGTTTAGATTTAAATTCTAATATTCTTAAATTATTTAGGATTGAAATTGAATTAAATAGAAGTTTCAAGGGTCAATTTACAAATAGTGAAGAGTTGAAGGGCTAAAGTGCAATTATATCTTTTTGAGTGGGACACTTGTCTACACATGCATATTCACGTGTATTACCACCATTTTGCATCAGATTTATCAGATTATTCAGTCAAGAAACCGAGAGCTATCTTCTTCCTTGCAAATTTCATCTTAAATCTTCAATATCTCAAGATCCGTCCGATCGAATTAAATTCCAAGCATAGTTCTGCGATCCTTGAAAGACGAGCTTCGATTTGGTGTAAGTATCTTTATGATCCAGCATATTTTGAAATTGAGATGATACAGAACTCAGAATTTGATGTTAGATATGTGTTCTTGAGCTTCTATGAGTTGTATTATCGCAATCGGGTCGAAGATTGGATGTCGTTTGTATTTCTTGTGAATTTTACAGCATGTATTTCGAGACTATAGCTGCTGATATGCTGGTATATTGATGTATGTTTGCTGGTATATCATGTATATAAAGTTGGTTTGATTGATAGATTGGTTAGATTTCAGTTTTGGTTATCGATTCCATCTCGTTACGCCGTCGGTTTGAAAAATGATCAAGTTGAGTCTAGATTGTTTGAGCTGAGTATTATGTAAGTTCTTGCTGATATAATTAGCTTGATATGATCTATTTTCAGATTGGTTTTGAAGGTCATCGAATTCGGGAATTCAACGGCGAAACCGGAATAGCATAGTTCAAGGTTTGCTTTGAAGATTAGCTTCCAAACTTAGTTTGTTGAGCAGATTTTGATTGAGGTTTTGTTGTGCAGCTAGATCAGATTTGAAGAGCTTTGAAACCAAGTTTGAAAGGTATAAGACAACCTTAGAATAAGGGCTTTGAATATTCAAGAGGTTTCCTTGAATGCCCTTTTCAAAACCACATACTATGTGCTTATATGTGTTGTATTTGCACACTTACTTGCTTGTTTGATTTAACTTGTTATTAGTTGGCTTTTGGTCTTATGCTTCTAGATTTTGATGCATTCATATTGAGCCAACAATCCTTGCAATTTTAATGATAGATTCGCTAAAAGAATTTGGATGTTTGGATATATATCGAGGAGCATAGGAGATAGATCGACTCCTATTGTTAGAAACCCGATATAGTGTTTCAAAGTCCGGGAAAAGAGCTCAACGCCACCCCGAAAGGGAGAGTAGGTGGGAGATTTGTTGTGTTCTTCTTCCCCGGGATCCCAAGAACCGATATAGAACTTGATAGCAGATTTTTAAAATCATGCATTGCAATAGATTGGTTTAATGCTTGTTGAGATGTTTATATGAGTATTTCTTTGAACTATATGTTATGCATGATCTAGTTGTTTTATACTGGGATTCAATTCTCACCGGAAATATCCGGCTATTTCTATGTTTGTATGTGTGCATGGGAATAGATGGGGCGAGCACAAGACAAAGAAGGTTGTAAGAAGAACGAGAGCAAGAGTAGCATGTGGTGAACTCGGGTTTATGCAGTAGAGTTGATGTCAACCTTTGTATTTAGATCTTGTCTATGTTTTGTTATAAACACTTGCATATAAAGACTTGTATGAATGGCAAGAATAAGAACATTTGAACATATAGATATGTATGTTTGTCAAGAACAAGAGTATGTAAGATCTTGTGGGTTGTATGTCAATTTTCATGTTTAGTTACTTGATTAGTTCATGGATTTGCATGTTTTCATCTAGATTTGATGTTAAATTCATGCTATATACGTTTGTCAATGTTTGAGGATCAAAACAGGGACAAAGACATCATTTTTCAGCTGTTTGGAAGGCAAATCAGAGGGCTAGGCGCGCCCGCCCAGCCCAGAGGCGCGGCCGCGCCTAACCAAGGCACTTTGGGTGCCTTGGTCTGAGCCCTAGGCGCGCCCGCGCCTAAGGAGGTGCGCCCGCGCATCAAGGGTTCTCTAAAAAAAAAAAAAAAAAAAATTGTCGATCTTTTCGCGATGCGTTTTTGCGTCGCCAAATGTCCTGTATTATTTATTTGATTTTTAAGCAGATTAATATTCTAATTGAATATTTCTTGTTATTAATCACCCTTTAAGATGAGATTAGCACCCGAGGTCCCCACAAAGTCAACCACCCAGGCCATACATATATACTTCCTCAAATCGTCTAATCGAACGTTTTCGTTCATTTCGAAATCAAAAAACAAGTCTTACAAGATGAATGCATCATATATCAACAAAATAGCATTCATTAACATCAAGACTCATTCAACCATTCATATAAAAGCATATAAAATCAAATAAGCAAATAAGTATATGATTTAGAGAACTCGATACAAACCATCTCGAGTTATAATCCCATTCAACATAGTAGTCCACTTTTACCTTTCGATTGTGAGGTTTCAAGGCAACTTCAAGCTATCCAAATCTTGTTCTTTCTTCTATCGATTTCGAAGTCGATATTATCGAGTTGATATTCCCTGTTTATGAAATCAAATCGAAGATCTTCTTGCAAGGAGTCCAGAACCTTTTTCGGAATCGAATTCGGACAACCGAAACTCAAGATATTGCAATTACAAGTTGAAGAGGAAGCTTAGGATTTCTTTGATCTTTTCTCTCGGTTCTTACCTCTGAAACAATATGATGGAATGAGATAGCATACACGTGAATATGCATACATGCAACAGGTGTCCCATTCAAATTCAGGATTTTGCACTTTAGTCCTCCAATTCCTGCTTCTTTTCAATTCAGTCCTCAACTTATCATTTCTTTCAATTTCAATCCTAAATAATTTAAGAATATTAGAATTTAAATCAAAACTCTAAATATTCCCAAATTAAATATTCTCGGATTAAAATTAAATAATTCCGGGCATTAAAAGCATGAAGTCATCCAATCGCTTATACCACTGCCTAGGTGATTGCTTTAAACCATAAAGTGATTTTTTTAGCAAACACACTTTATCAGCCTAATGATTTACTTCAAAACCTTTAGGTTGTGTCATCAGGATCTTTTCTTCAAGATTTCCATGGAAAAAAGCTATTTTAACATCCAGTTTCTCAAGTTCCAGGTCTTGCATAGCTGTGATTGCTAATAGAATTCGAATGGAAGAATGTTTTACTACTGGAGAAAACACTTCATGGTAGTCAATCCCTTCTACCAGTGAGAATCCCTTAGCCACTAACCTGGCTTTATATCTTGGACCTTCAACTCCTGGGATTCCAGGTTTCCTTTTATATATCCATTTACAGCCAATCAACCTTTTATCTTTTGGTTTGTTGACTAAAGTCCATGTGTTGTTCTTAATCAAGGACTTGTATTCATCTTGCATAGCTGTCTTCCATAGAGCACTATCTTTACTTCTTATTGCTTCTTCATAGGTAGTAGGTTCTTCCAAATCCATTAAATCAGCCACATTTAGGGCAAAAGCAGTGAACTTAGTTGATGCAAATCTAGATGGCAGCTTGATTTCTCTTCTGACTTTGTCCCTTGCCAGCTTATAGTCTTCCAGATTTTGTTCTTGATCAGTATCATCACCATGTGAATCTTGGTTCTCTGTTAAATCATCAGATTCTTGATTTGATATCTGATCTTCTATGTGACTGATATCATAAGTGTCCTCAGATAGTGGATGATTAGCTCCACCTTCAGCTTTATTCTGTGTATTTCTTTTCGAGTGTGCTTCATTTGTATCCTGTAAGGTCTGCTCAACTTGTTTAGAGCTGGATTCTACTGTAACATCTTTGTTAGCATAAAAAATAGACTCATTAAACACTACATCCCTGCTGATTATACACTTTTGTTCATCTAAAAGCCAGATTTTATAACCCTTAACACTAGTTGGATAACCTAAGAAAATACCCTTCTTTGCTCTAGGATTCAACTTACCTTGATTAGCATGAATGTACACCACGCAACCGAAAATTCTTAAATGCTTATAATTTGGTTTCATGTTTGACCATTTATTTTCTGGTACCATAAAATCAATGGCAGAGGAGGGTGACAAGTTTATCAAATAACAGGTAGTAGAAGCTGCCTCTGCCCAGAATTTTGGTGGCATACCACTTTCACTTAACATGCACCTGACTTTATTCATTAATGTTCTATTCATACGCTCTGCAATTCCGTTTTGCTGTGGTGTGTAGATACAAGTCCTATGTCTAGCAATGCCATTTTTAACACAATAATCATCAAACTCATGATTGCAAAACTCTAATCCATTATCAGTTCTCAAGACTTTAATTTTATTTCCTGATTGATTTTCTACTAAGATTTTCCAGTCTACAAACTTACTAAAAGCCTGATCTTTTGTCTTTAGGAAATAGATCCATACCTTTCTAGAATAGTCATCAATAAAGGAAATAAAATACTGACACTTTGACAATGATAGAGGTACCTGTGGGGAGCCCCAAAGATCAGCATGTATATAATCCAGAGGTAATTTTGTGTTATGAGATGCAGTGTTAAAACTTAGTCTGTGAGATTTTCCAAGAACACAGTTTTCACAGAAGTCCAAAACAGTTATCTGTCTTTGATCCAAGAATCCCTGTTTTCCAAGTTCTTGAAGTCCTTTTAAACTCATGTGGCCGAGTCTTTGATGCCACAACTGTGTATCATTCTTGACTGTTGTAGTAACATTGATTTCTGATGTAGGGTTGATCCTTGAAGAACATACAATCCATGCCTTAGAATAGCCTTCATAATGACAAGTGATCCTTTTACAACCTTAAGGGTGCCATTTTGTGCCTTATAACAAAGTCCCTTCTGATCCAAAGTGCCTAAAGAGATCAAATTTCTCTTTAAGTCTGGAATATATCTTACATCTGTTAAGATCTTAATGGAACCATCCCATATTCTCAGTTTGATAGAACCAGTCCTTTGGATCTTCATGATTGATTATTCCCAAGTAATACATATCTTGAGTCTGCTTCTTGAAGATCAGTGAACCATTCTCTTTTTGGAGACATATGATATGAACACCCCGAATCCAATATCCATTCTTCCTTAGGATCTTCAATGGAGATGGTTAAAACCTCAGCTTCTTCATATCCTTCAAGGGTATTTGCAGCATCTGTGACAGGAAGATTTTCATGACCTTGATTTGTCTTTCTTAAAGGGCAGAATCTTCTAATGTGACCTTCCTTTTTACAAGACCAACATGTCCTTCTTGGTCTTGACTTGGATCTAGACTTGGATCTGTATTTATTTGTTGATCCCTTTCTTTCCACTGATCGTCCTCTCACATTTAATCCTTCTCCAGTAGGCTTTTGATACTTTCCATTTGCTTTCAAATCCAATTCCTTGGAGTATGCGGCCCCTGTGACTTCTTCAAGTGTAAGAGTTTCCCTGCCATACTTTAAAGTGTCCCTAAGCTGATCAAAAGCTTTTGGTAGAGAGTTCAAGAGAAAAATAGCCTGATCCTCCTCATCTATCTTTACCTCCATATTCTATAGATCGGATAGCAACTTAGTGAACTCATCGATATTCTCATCAATGGACTTATTTTCATCCATTTTGTAGCTGTAAAACTTCTGCTTCAAATATATTCTGTTAGGCAGAGCTTTTGTCATATATAATTGCTCCAACTTGAGCCACATATCAGCAGGCGTTTTCTCCCTTACCACCTTCCTGAGAATCTGGTCACTTAGGCTGAGGACAATCGTGTTTCTAGCCTTCTTCAATATTTCAGCTTTGTTCTCTTTAGTATCTGGAATCTTAGATTCTCCTAACAGTGCTTCATCTAATCCTAAGTTTCCCAGATGCGCTATCATCTTCTCCCTCCAAAGATTAAAATCATTCTTCCCATCAAACTTCTCCACCTCAAACCTTGATGTGGACATCGCCAAAGAATGTCCTTGGCCAGTAGAAATTTTCTAAAGATAATTCACTCAAGAATTTTGGAGAAATGAACGAGTGATTCTTGTGGCAGGGAGAGGGTAGAACACCTGATCAGAGTAATCAGCCCCAAGATCTTAATCTTGAGGCTCTGATACCACTTGTTGAACTTTAGAGCACAAGAAATAGAATCTACCCCAATCAAATACCAGAAAAAACACAACTTCCCAATGGAAAACCAAATCAATCGAGAAACACAGAACACAAGCAGAAAAGTAAGAACTCAAGGAATTACTTGGTTCGGATTGAGATCAATCCTACATCCAAGGATCTGGGAATCAACCCAAAGAATTCACTAATAACCAACACGAATCAATACAATATAATTCTCTTTAGATCGAATAACCACAAGCTAAATCAGAAACCTATGGCTTACAAATGCAAGAATATCCAGGGACTCAATCTTCGAAGTTCCAGCTTCAACACAGATGCTCTTCGATATTCAATCTTCAATCCAGAAGATTGCCCCTCAAAGTTCTTCGAGAATCAGAAGATGATAGATCTGGATTTTGATATCTAAGAGTTCTTGATCTTCGTTGCACCTTTATGCCTCGATCAAATCTCTCTTATAAACTAACTTAAAACAATAAACTGTTTTAACTAACTAAGTTAATCATAGCCGTGGGATTAGATCTTGACTTGCTTTGACTAATCTGAACCCTTGATGATAACTAATGCTTTGTCAATAATCCATATTAGTGGCAAAAACCAATGAAGTAATTTAATCAAGAACATCCAAACATCTCGAATATTGTACCTACTGCGATAGTAGTAGGTCTTTAATTGTGATATGCTTTCACGAATCTACAACTATAGCACAGATTGATGTGATATTTATGTACAATGAAAAATAATATTTTTTATATAAAAAATAATATTTTTTCATAAGTCGATTTAAATATAAAATTAGTTTAATAAAATTGATCTATAAAATGAATTTTGTCACCGGTTAATATTTAGCATGATCACAAAAAATAAAACTGGCACTGTTCATTAAAAAAATAAATCAACCATCATGGATCATCCAAAACATGATGTGATTGAACAGTAAGTTATAACCATGCAACACTGTACAAGTTTTTTAAAAATTGGTTTGGTTGTCATTGACCAAAATAAATAATTATTAGTAATGGCCCTCCTCCTTTTGCCTGGAATACTGCTGAATTTATGAAGAAATTTTATTTCGTTCGTACAAGTATTCATAAAACTTTTTTTTTATAAAATGTTATAAAATTATTTTAAAATAAATATGAGTTTAAATCATTATTCCATAGAAACATTTTAAAAGTTGAAAATTATTTGGAAAATTATTTTATAGTTAAAAATAATATTTTTTAAAAAATTATTCTATAAAAATCTTTTAATTCTAGTTTAACTCGTGTTTTTTTATTCCAAAAATATTTAAAAAATATTTTTTAATTGTTCTTAAAAACTATTGTTAGATAAGACTTCTAAAAATATTTTTCGAAATTGTTTTATAAAAATTAATATTATTCAAACTCATAGTTTATTTCTAATTCATATATAAAACCCTAAACATATTCTTAAAATACTCGTCCAAACGGTGGATTTCCAAAGTAATCAAACCTCGACTATATATTTTAAAAAATGAACAATATTTATTCCATTAAAATATATATAAAAAAATTATAATAAGTTACGGCATGCTCTTTGCAATAGATAGAGGTAAGATATAATTACGGCATGCTCTATCCATTTCGCTAGTGTGTATATATATTCTGGAAGAGTGAGACTCAAACATGATCAAATTTTATTTGATATAATAATAATAATAATAATAATAATAATAATAATAATAATAATAATAATAATAATAATAATAATAAAGGTGGAAGCTTTGAAGGGTGATGTAGTGATTGTTGGCGCCGGAATTAAGGTGCGTGAGGTGTTAGATATATTAGCTAAAGGAAATTTGGATAGTTAAATGTGATCACTATATTAGCTGGTTTTAATTCTTATCTACGTGGATGAATAATTTCTGAGTTAAAAATACAATTTTAATAATCATCCTTGCGATGTATTTGTACGTGATATAAAAAAAAACGTGAATTAATACTGAGTTTGTTTTGGTTTTGTTTTTTATTATTTATTTTGAGGATTTGTGAAATTACAATTTGCTTCTTTTCTTTTCTTTTCTTTTCTTTTCTTTTTTTTTTTCTTTTTTGGTGTATTTGCATTATTCGTTGAAGCTCCCGGCTCACTGGCATTGTTGATTTCTTTGCTTGTACAATTAATGGTAATATAAATATTTGAATTATAATCAATGATAAACTTTGATGGGGAAAAAAAAAAAGAAGAAAGAAAATCAAGTTACAAGATGATTTCGAAATATTTATATTATTATTAAAATATAAATATATCATATGTAAAAGCAATAATACTGACAATCAACATGACAGATTTAATATAATAGTAGAAAGTAACTTGTATTGTTCTCATTTAAAATAATTATAATTCAAGTTACATAATTTTTACTCCATTGTTAATATCAGAAAAACTCTGGTTAAACGGTTTAACGGATAAATTTTGTGAAACAGATATTTTATTTGGGTTTTTTAGTAAAAAAATATTATTTTTTATGTCAAAAGTATTATTTTTTATTATAAATATGAGTAGGTTAATCTATCTCAAGGATAAATAATTGTGCGACTATCTTACAAAAAACTTTTCGAATTAATATATACCTTTACGGGTTGGATTTTTTTCATATTTGACAAACACATGAATAAATTTAAAAATATATGTTAAAAGATAATGAACTTGGACCTAAATCGACTTGAAAAGCTAAATCGAATGGAAAGAGTTGTACAAGTCTATATATAAAACTACCAAGAACGTACACGAAACACCCAACCAATGTAGGACAACTAAGATACCAACACACTCATCTCACGTTTAGGAATGAAACGATTATAGTGTGGAGATATTAACGTGTGTTTTAACTATATGAATATTATGTTAAAAGAGATAACTTAGATCTAACTCAATCCCAAAATCTTGCTCGAAAAAGAGATTTGTCCAAGTCCTATATAAAGAACTGATCACATGATAAACCTTACCCAACTAATATAAGACAATCAACACACTAACACTATATAATATGTAATTACAATTTATCCTAGTGTTTAAATTATTTGGTGTTCTTCCTTATTATGTATTAATTTCAATAGTTAATGCAACGACAATTAATCCATTTATTTCAATGTAAAATTAATTATAAAAGGTTTTCTAGTATATTTTTAACAAGAAGACAGAATATAGAACTTGACTTTCCTACAATAATACAGCTGAAAGCTATATATAAAACTACTAAAAAAATTTGCATGAAACAGTTTCATGATTTAATTTTGTGAAACGGATATCTTATTTTACTCGAACCAAAAAATTCTACTTTTCATGTGAAAGTATTAATTTTGTGAGACGGATATGAACAGATATGGTAGGGACAGGATCGACATCGTGTTTTCCATACTCTTTCACATTGTTTTCCTTATTGGTTTTCTGAAGAATCGTTCATGTAAGGCCCTAAAAATATTAAGTTATTAATTATGGAATTTGAGATTTCAATTCTATAATTTGGGAAAATATCAATTTGATAATTGATGAAACTTAGAGATTTAATTTCCGAGCTGGAAATATTTAATTTGAGAATTTACGGATTTGAGATTTAAATTCCGAGATTCTTAAACTAAAATATGGAAATATTGGAATTGAATATTTATGGAATTTAAGAATTAAATTTCGAGTTCCGAGAATGAAAGAAGATTTAATTCGACTGTGAAATCCGAGCAGGGATCAATTTGCAAATATAAAGAAGTTCAAGGACTAAAATGCGATAAAGTCCAAAATTATTTAATTTTGATCCGAGATTATTTAATTTGAGAATATTTAGAGTTTTGAATTAAATTCTTATATTCTTAAATTATTTAGGATTGAAATTGAATTAAATCGCTTGTCCTGGACTAGTTTGCAAATAGGCCAAAGTTGAGGGACCAAAATACAATTTTCTTGCAAGTGGCTTGTATACGTGTAAAAGGCATAGAATGGATCAGAATGATTCAGCCAAATTCAGAAGAAAGTCGAGAGAAGCAAGAAAAGAAGAAGAAAAGCCGTGACTCAGTCCGTTCAAACTTCAATAACTTTTGATCCGCTTATCCGATTTCAATTCCGTGACTTGCGTTGCGATCCTTTGCGATGAGAGCTTCAATTTGTTGTAAATTTTTCTTCTGTTCCAGCATAATTTTGAAACGTGAATGTTGGCAGAAATCATAAACAAGCATGAATATATATTTGGAGTTTTTATGCATTACCGTATCGAACTCGGAATGAAGAACGATTCTCGGTTTGATTATTGTGCATTGTCCAGCTTACGTTCGAGATTATGCCTGTTTAATATGCTGGTTTTTGGTGTTATGTAGCTGGTATGGTCATGTATATGAAGCTGATATAATGTTATATTGAATTCGAGATTGTTTCGGTTACCGATTTTATACCGTTATGTTGTCGGTTTAAGACTTTGATCATGTTTGAGTTTATAGTGCTTGAGCTGATTAGATATGAGTTTTTTGCTGATATATGCAGCATGTTTACACTTCATATCAGATTGAATATGAATGTTTCGAGTTTGGAAAGCTATATTTCGAATCGGCCAAGAATTGAGCAAAGTTTGTAACTTGTTTTGCCTTGAAATTTGAGATGTGATTGAGCAGATTTTTATGTGAGTTTGTAGCTGATATAAATAGCTTGATATGCTATATTTCAGATTTGTAAAGAAGAGATTCGAACTCGAGACTTTATCGTTTGAGAAACGAGATCGAATAGCTCAAGGTTGAAGTTATGCTACCTTAAAGATGAGATGATGAACTTGAGCAAGTGTGTTTGCTATTCTTTGATGTAGGTTGTTCAGAATTGAAGCAACTATGACTCAACGAAATGAAAGGTATAAGATGACATCGAGATTCAGGGATTTGATACTCGAGAATGATGATTCTTGAGTTATTCCGAACAAATCACATACTTGTTTATTTACTTGTTCTTGAGTTAGAACGTATGATATTATCGATCCATCAGAGGTAGTAGATCTTTGATTTTAATTATGATATGATATGATATCGAATTGATTCTAATGCCAAGGTCAGATGGACCTTATTTTCGAGTATGATGAGACGACGATAGATGGATATCCATATCAAGATCGGATACGAATCTTGATGGCAATGATTTGAGTTGAATCAATTCTTGATAGCGCGCTATATAAATCGTTTGATTTGAAGTCTTGATTTGAAGTTTTGAATTGATATATGTGTTATATTATTCTATCTTTAAATTGAAATGGATATAGTTGACATGTTTATATTTTAACGCATGTATATGTCTTTTATACTGGGAATTATATTTTCACCGGAGTTTATCCAGTTGTTGTCTTGTTTTGTATGTGTACATGATAACAGGTGGGGCAGGAGCTAGTCGGAGATGACATTGATAGCTCGGGAGAGAGTTTTAGAACGTGGTGTCTCGGGTTTGTAGCTGAAAGGTTGTATTGAGTTATGTCAAGCATGTTAGAAAATACTTCAGCTTTGATAGTTAGAAAATATGTTGGATAACTTGTAATAGTTCAATGTTTTATTGGATTTAAAGCTTCTAGTTGATGTAATGCATGCTTGTAAACATGATTAGAACTTGGTATAAATAATTATTCATGTTGTGGACTTGTGTTAGACTTGATAAATCATGAATTGAAAGGATCAAAGTATCAAAGTTTTGCTATAGAAGAACAAGGCATGATTCTGCCCAGACAGCGACCGATCCGCTGTTTTTGACGGACCGAGCACAGCACTGATTTTTTGCCTGCTGTTTTGAGGAATAACAGGGGTGCTCGATCGGCGGTTTTTAACCGACCGAACGCACCCATGTTTGAAAAAAAAATTTGTTTATCTTTGATCCTTTGTTAGTTAATCATGTTTAGTGATTAATTGCTCCTTGTTTTTGATTAGCAACCCGAGGCCACACAACAGGTGGTATCAGAGCGAGAAAATTCTAGACTAAGATAGACGAATACTGAGTGGGGTAGATTGAGTTTTCTTCCTTGCTTATGAGTATACTAGCATGAGATGATTTACTTACATGTTGAATTAGATGTTTTAATTGCTAGTATGATACATGCTTTCGTAATTGTGAACTTAGCACATGATATTGTGTTGTAGTTGAAAAGCATGTCTTTAATATTGAAATATCACATGCTACCTGAATATCTGAAGTGATTGGAAGCAGGTATACTTGAATTCTTTGATCGTACATGCTTGTCTGAATCTCTGAATTGAGTGGAAGCATGTGTATTTGTCTTCAGACATCGGAACTGAGTCTTGATCAGAGGTAAGCTGACGAGGAGAGAACTATGAGGTTGATCATAATATAATGTTGATAAATTTGATAAATTTTCTATATGAGAATAAAGCAAGTGTGATTTTAGACTACAGAAATCACTGCATTGATTAGTCAGTGTAGGAGTTAGGGGAATTGAGAATGACACTTAACTCCTATTGATTTACTCTGTTTGCTGAACACTCTGAAGTACAGATATGCGAAGATTTCAGGCAATACAATGAATGATTATGAAATTATAGAACCTGATTAGGTGATGTATACCTTGATTATGCCATACATATTTTGGATATTTGTCTGAGATTGACTGCAGGTTCAGCTCATGAAAATGAATGACGCATCGCCATAAACTTGAAGTATAAGCGGAAGAGCTTTTTGGCTATTGCTGTCATGAGATTGAGATGACAGGAGACCATCCTATATTGAGGGAGCTGCTTTATCAGCTTCGAGAATTTATTAAACTGGGATTGAGGTAAGATTTAGTATTTTGTTGATTAGCAATACTTGACTTGATTTTGTCAGAAAACCTCGAATCTCTAGCATCATGATAACTCCCTGATATGGAGAATGTCAGAAATTTATATGTAGTGACCCTTACCTGGATCACCTACTAAACAGAACTTAGGCATGCAATTAACTTAATTAAACGGATATCAGAATAAAATTGCGGAAACCATAAACAATATACAATCCCAAGGCAAGGAATCTGTAAATACCCAAATATTATATAACCAGATCGAACAGCTGAATCAATCTAATAACAACAGAATAAAACCTAGGCGAAGCTCCAGCTGGCCAACAACAGTCTAGCCCCTCTTGGATCCACCCGCCTCGTCCAATCGCAAACCTGCCCCATGGAATAGGGTGTCCAGAAACATAGAGTACGAGACGTGAGCATAAAACGCTCAGTACGAGAGTATGAGTATACATGCATGCAAAGTGAACTCCCTATAAACTCGAGATCAAGGATCAGATAACAGAGACAGACCGGGCCCTGGTATGTAGCACGCTGTGCCGTCGCTTCAGGAGGTGGCTCCCATACCATAATACCAGTGGATATGCCGGACCCAAATCGATGGAAGTCCAACCACTAACAGGATAGGGAAAAACCCTACTAACAGACATTTCGAAGGAGATAGCTCAGTATGCAAATGAATGCAGCATAAATCAATGACATATAAACCATGCAGTCACATAATACATGCATACTCAGTCAAGATATCTCGAACAGTACTTTCGTACCTCAAATCAGTGCAAGCTCTACCAACTCTAGGTCCACGCCTATAGTCTGCTCTACACTGCCAAATGATACTACTATCATTATAGTGCTCTAAAAGTCTTAACTAAGCTATTGCATACTCCTAAATATTTATAGGAAGCAAAAGCTATACCTTCATCCGTCGTTAGCCCTTTGATGTCGAGTGCCTCAAAACTAGGCCACAGCTCCGCTACGACACCTGGACTGCTATGCCACTTCCGGATTCCCAACGGGACACCTAGAATTCCCTAGATCTGAGTTAGAAGGCTAAGGAATTGAGAGAGAAGAGGTGATTGGTGCACTTCAAAAATGAGCTCGGCACCCCCTATTTATAGACGGAGTTCGGGCCCTCCGAACTGACTTCGGAGCCCACGAACTGGACTTCGGATCATCCGAACTCAATATTACGTCATTTCTTACATCAGCATGATGAAGTCATCCATGACGACTGTCGGCAGCACGTTCGGAGCGTCCGAACCACTCTTCGGATCGTCCGAACCCTGACTTCGGACCGTCCGAACCTTGACTTCGGAGCCTCCAAACTCGATGACCCTCAAACCATTTTCAAGTGTTCTGAATCCAATTCCGGACTCCGTTAACCCATTAAGAGTTCCCTTAATCATGTTTACTCTTAATTAGTAGGATTAATGAATTGATTAACACTTAATCACTGATTTCGGGTACGGGCTACTACATTCTCCCCCACTTAAGATGTTTCGTCCTCGAAAACAGATCTTAAGTACTGAATGTAAAACAGAAATCAGAAACATTCTTTATTTCAATCAAACGCTTACAGAGTTTACATTAGAATACAACTTAAATCGAAATTAAAATAACTCAGGATGGTCTTCACGCATCCTGTCCTCAAGTTTCCAAGTAGCTTCTTCAGTGCCTCAGCGCTACCACTGAACTAAAACCAGAGGAATGACTTTGTTCCGCAAAACCTTATCCTTATAATCCAGGATACGAATATGTTTCTCAACATAGGTCAAATCCTTGCTCACCTAAACCTCAGACCGCTGCAAAATATGAGACTCATCTGCCATATACCGTCGCAACAGAGATACGTGGAACACGTCGTGAATACTGGAAAGATGCGGTGGCAAAGCTAGTCGATAAGCCAAATCGCCAATGCTCTCCAAGATCTCAAACGGACCGATAAACCTGAGAGACAACTTGCCCTTAAGACCAAATCTGAGAATTCTACGGAAAGGTGACACTCTCAGAAACACTTTCTCCCCGACATCGAACTGTAAAGGCCTACGCTTGGTGTTAGCATAGCTGGCCTAACGATCCTGTGCAGTCTTAATCCGTTTCTTGATCTGATCAACAATGTCTACCGCCTGCTGGATAAACTCCGGTCCCTCAGCCTGTCTCTCCCCCACTTCTTCCCAGAAGAGTGGAGTACGACAAAGTCGTCCGTACAACGCCTCAAAAGATGTCATCCCAATACTAGTATGATAGCTGTTGTTGTACGCGAACTCGATCAATGGCAAATGATCCTGCCAGGCTGAACCAAAATCCATGACGCACGCTCTAAGCATATCCTCCAAAGTACGGATAGTGCGCTCTGACTGACCATCAGTCTTCGGATGATAGGCAGTACTCAAACTGAGAGTAGTACCCATCGCACGCTGAACACTCCCTCAGAATCTAGAAGTAAACCTGGGGTCTCGATCGCTGACAATGCTCACAGGCACTCCATGAAGTCGAACGATCTCCTGAATATACAACCGAGCCATACGATCCACATTGTACTCCCGGCTATAGGCAATGAAATGCGCTGACTTGGTGAGTCGGTCCACCACAACCCAGATAGCATCACAGTTCCTCGGGGATACCGGCAAATGGGTCACAAAGTCCATTGTGATAAACTCCCATTTCCATTCAGGAATAGGCAGACTGTGAAGCAATCCTTCAGGTCGTCGGTGCTCTGCCTTGACCTGTTGACACACCAAACATCTCGAAACAAACTGATAAACATTGCGTTTCATTCCCTTCCACCAGAAACGAGTACATAGATCCTTGTACATCTGTTGCTCCCATGATGAATACTCAACTTAGTGAGATGCGCCTGAGACAAAATCTCCTCTCGCAACTCTTCATCCTGCGAAATCACAAGCCTACCAGACAAACACAGAAATCCATCTGACTGATAATGAAATTCAGACGAGCTACCCTCATTAGCTAGACGAGCTAAATGCTGGGTCTTTGAATCAGACTTCTAAGCATCTCGAATCCGCGAATACAAATCTGGCTCAGATTATATCGCAAACATCTGGATACTCTGCATACCTTTCTTATGCTTGAAAGTATATCCTGAAGTACAATAGTCACTGATCGCACTAGACATCGAACAAGTCTGAAGTGCGGATAGTCGCACCTTGCGACTGAAAGCATCAGCAGTGAGATTAGCAGCTCCCGGATGGTACTTAATCTCGCAATCATAGTCCTTAAGCAAGTCCATCCAACATCTCTGCCTCATGTTCAACTCCGCCTGAGTGAACAAATACTTGAGACTCTTATGGTCGGTGAAGATCTCAAATTTTTCGCCATACAGATAATGACGCCAGATCTTCAAAGCGAACACAATGGCTGCTAACTCCAAATCATGGACTGGGTAGTTGTCCTTGTGAAGTTTCAGCTGTCTAGAAGCGTATGCGATCACATGCCCATTCTGAGTCAGGAGACAACCTAATCCCTGAAGAGAAGCATCAGTGTACACCACATACCCTCCAGATCCTGACGGTAATGCCAACACCGGCGCAGAAGTCAACCACCGTCGAAGCTCACAGAATTTCTCTTCACACTCGGAGGACCACTCGAAATCCACACCCTTGCGGGTATGCTGCGTCTAAGGTCGAGCTAGCTGAGAGAAGTTCATAATGAAGCGACGATAATAACCTTCTAGACCCAAAAAACTACGGATCTCAGCAACCGTCGTCGGACGCGACCAATTAAGCACCGCCTCAATCTTGCTTGGATCAACAGAAATCCCCTCCCTGGATATGATATGGCCAAGAAAGACCACTCGATCCATCCAGAACTCACACTTTCTCATCTTGGCGTACAACTGCTCATCTCGAAGAGTCTGCAGTACCAACCGCAAGTGAGAAACATGCTCTTCCGTATTACGCGAATACACCAAGATGTCGTCAATGAAAACCACGACAAACTTGTCCAAATACTCCCTGAAGACACGGTTCATCAGATCCATGAATATAGCCGGCGCATTAGTCAAACCAAATGGCATCACTAGGAACTCGTAATGCCCATAGCGAGTACGGAATGCAGTCTTGGCTATATCCTGATCTCGGACTCTCAACTGATGATACCCAGATCTCAAGTCAATCTTGGAGTAAACTGAAGTGCCCTACAGCTGATCAAACAAGTCATCAATACGAGGCAACGGATACTTGTTCTTCACAGTGACTCGATTCAGCTGTCGATAGTCAATGCACAGCCGTATCGACCCATCCTTCTTCTTTACAAAAAGAACAGGAGCTCCCCAAGGAGATACACTAGGACGAATTTACCCCTTGTCCAAAAGATCTTGTAGCTGATTCTTCAACTCACGCATCTCTGATGGAGCCAGACGATACGGTGCTCGAGAAATAGGTGAAGTACCCGGCATCAACTCTATGCCAAACTCGACTTCCCTAACAGGAGGAAAACCCGGAATCTCATCAGAAAATACATCTGGAAATTCATCCACAACAGGAATACTCTCTATCTCAACGCTCTCAGCAGACAAATAAACTGCATAGATAAGGTAGCCTTCCCCGCCAGACTCTAGAGCTCGACAGGCTTTCAAAGCTGATACCAAAGGCATCGGGGGTCGCGCTCCCTCTCCATAGAAAAACCAGTTATCACTCCCCTCCGGATGAAAGCGTACTAATCTCTGATAGCAGTCCACTGAAGCTCGATAGGTAGTCAACATATCTATTCCCAGAATGCAATCAAAGTCGTCCATCGCAAGGACCATGAGATTCGCAATCAAAATGTTACCCTCGAATTCTAAAGGGCAACCCATCACTAGACGCTTATCCAAAGCAGATTGGCCCGTCGGAGTAGAAACAGACATCACTACGTCTAGTGCAATGCATGGTAACTTATGCCTTTTAACAAAACGTGCAAAAATGAAGGAATGAGATGCACCAGTGTCAATAAGTACAAGAGCAGGTATACCATAAAGCAGAAATGTACCTGCGATGACTTTCTCATTCTCCTCCACTGCCTGATCATGTCTCAGGGCAAACACCTGGCCAAAAGCTCGTGGCCTCAAATAAGAACTCTCAGCAGGCTGTCCCTGTGACCTCTGCTAAACGGTGGCCTAAGAACCAGATCTTGAACCAGAACCACCTCCCCCAGATAGTGGACAATCCCTCCGGATATGACCAGTCTCTCCACAACGGAAACAAGCTCCAGAAGCTCTACGGCACTTGTCGGATGGATGGTTCTTCCCACAGTGATCACACTTGTCCTTCCTACCGAAACGGACAACACCAGCAGAGCCAGAGGAAGAAGAAGTAGATCGAGACTTCTTGAAAGATTGGGCACGGGGACCCAAAGAAATAGCAGGTCTCGACTTAGAGAAAGACCTGTTCCGCCGAATGCTGTCCTCTGCCTGGTGACAACGGCTCACCAAACCCTCGTAGTACATGTCATCGCCAACCGCCACACGCTCGTGGATCTCAGGGTTAAGGCCCTGAAGGAACAGATTATACTTCATCCCAGAGCTGTCAGCAATCTCGGGGCAATAGGATAGCAGATCAAAGAACTTCTGTTGATACTCATCAATAGACATTGCTCCCTGTCGCAGACTCAGTAGCTCGCCCGCCTTCGACTGACGGAGTGCAGGAGGAAAATACAGCTTCTGAAAAGCTGTGCGGAACTCGGCCTAGGTGGCCACTCCTCTCGCCGCAACAAAAGGTGCATAAGTAAAACTCCACCACCTGCGCGCACGTCCATCCAGAAGATAACCAAGGGTCTCCATCTTCTGCTCCTTGGTGCATTGGAAAGTCTGAAAAGTCATCTCCATGCGGTCTAACCAGTTCTCCGCATCCTCCGGAGACTCACCTCCAACCAAGGGCTTAGGCCCCATCTGCAAGAATCGACGTACACTGAAACGGTCCTCATCTTGATGACGATGGCGGCGTTCCCGACGAGGCTCCCGGTCGGCATCACCCCAACGCCCACCAATACTGCTATGAGAACTCTGGTCGTCACGATCTGCCATCTACAAAATTAACCTAACGGTTATCTTATGTAGAATCTAAATCCCAAGAATATTTTGCATGCTCTGATACCATAAATGTAGTGACCCTTACCTGGATCATCTACTAAACAGAACTTAGGCATGCAATTAACTTAATTAAACGGATATCAGAATAAAATTGCGGAAACCATAAACAATATACAATCCCAAGACAAGGAATCTGTAAATACCCAAATATTATACAACCAGATCGAACAGCTGAATCAATCTAATAACAACAGAATAAAAATTAGGCGAAGCTCCAGCTGGCCAACAACTATCTAGCCCCTCTTGGATCCACCCGCCTCGTCCAATCGCAAACCTTCCCCATGTAATAGGGTGTCCAGAAACACAGAGTACGAGACGTGAGCATAAAACGCTCAGTACGAGAGTATGAGTATACATGCATGCAAAGTGAACTCCCTATAAACTCGAGGTCAAGGATCAGATAACAGAGACAGACCGGGCCCTGGTATGTAGCACGCTGTGCCGTCGCTTCAGGAGGTGGCTCCCATACCATAATACCAGTGGATATGCCGGACCCAAATCGATGGAAGTCTAACCACTAACAGGATAGGAAAAAACCCTACTAACAGACATCTCGAAGGAGATAGCTCAGTATGCAAATGAATGCAGCATAAATCAATGACATATAAACCATGCAGTCACATAATACATGCATACTCAGTCAGGATATCTCGAACAGTACTTTCGTACCTCAAATCAGTGCAAGCTCTACCAACTCTAGGTCCACGCGTATAGTCTTCTCTACACTGCCAAATGATACTACTATCATTATAGTGCTCTAAAAGCCTTAACTAAGCTATTGCATACTCCTAAATATTTATAAGAAGCAAAAGCTATACCTTCGTCCGTCGTTAGCCCTTTGATGTCGAGTGCCTCAAAACTAGGCCACAGCTCCGCTACGACGCCTGGACTGCTATGCCACTTTCGGATTCCCAACGGGACGCCTAGAATTCCCTAGATCTGAGTTAGAAGGCTAAGAAATTGAGAGAGAAGAGGTGATTGGTGCACTTCAAAAATGAGCTCGGCACCCCCTATTTATAGACAGAGTTCGGGCCCTCCGAACTGACTTCGGAGCCTCCGAACATGTTCGGATCGTTTGAACTGGACTTAGGATCATCCGAAATCAATATTACATCATTGCTTACGTTAGCATGATGACGTCATCCATGACGACTGTCGGCAGCACGTTCGAAGCGTCCGAACCACTCTTCGGATCGTCCGAACCCTGACTTCGGACCGTCTGAACCTTGACTTCGGAGCCTCCAAACTCGATGACCCTCAAACCATTTTCAAGTGTTCTGAATCCAATTTCGGACTCCGTTAACCCATTAAGAGTTCCCTTAATCACGTTTACTCTTAATTAGTAGGATTAATGAATTGATTAATACTTAATCACTGATTTCGGGTACGGGCTACTACATTATAGCACTTCAAGATATGGTAAGACTTTGCCATCTTTGAATGGAATTTCGAATTCTTTTGAATTGATTAATTCAGGTATATGTTGTAGGCTTTGGAATGATGTGTAAAACACTCGGATACCAAAGCTAACGATTTGCAACATTTTATCCTGAATAAATGATTCGTCTTATCTCTACTGCTCAACATTGAGATATACCAGGTAAGGCATTAAATTTATGATGTCTTTGGGATTAAGATAGATGATTATATCAATATGATGGATATACAGATTTTGTTTAGCTAATTAGCTCTGAGATGAGTTGATTATGCTAAATTGATTGCTTCTGAAGAAGTGCATACTACCATCAAACCAGGGAAAAGTTCGTTTAAATGGATTGAAATATACTGACTGATATGATATTGCTTTTAACATGATGGATGTTAAGAGTGAATTTTACATGGCAATGTATGAACTAAAATGACTCGAAAAGATAGTGAATGAAATGGGAGAATGAAGCTAACATGTTTCTCCGTTACTTCTCGAGAAGAAGAAAATGAATTTTGATGTTCCTTGCTGAAGTGGTAATGATTGAGGTGAAGAACAATAGCGAATTCAGTTACTGTTGAGCCTTTTTGTAAGTATTTGATGATCTTATTTGATGCATGCATTTTGTGATTCGCATGCTATTGACTCCTTAATGAATTACATGATCTTTTCGAATCTTCTTTCTATTCAGTATCGATTATTAAATCTCAATTCTGGACATTGAAATGACATGAGGTGAACTTTGAATACTTGAATCCTTCAATTTGAATTCTTTCTGGTAATCTGGAGTTCATGCGATACTATTTGAATATGCCTTAGGACGGTGTCCTAATTGATTAGTGTGTGTAGATATCTCATCGTAAAGCCACGCTGTCAACCTTGATTTGGGGTATATGGGGAATAGTACTGATATGAACTTGGATCACCGATGTGATTATTTTTCCTTGACTCATATTCTTTGATTTATTGAGCCTTGATTTGATTTTCACCTCGAGTTTTGAACTGCAAGTGAGTTGTTTCACTTAGCAAAGATTATCGTCCAGAATTTATTTGATTTTACGATCCGACTTTGATCGATATCCTTTGATGTTATCTGATTCTTGATTTCAAATCGATTTTCATTGGCCATTGTTATGCTATCTTTCATCGAATTGGATATATTGATTCCATATATCCTGATATTTTTGGCTCGTAACTGATAGAGACTGATAACATTACTCGATTTGAGTGTTTGATGAATATCAACTTGAAGCTTAAACAACATTGATATGAGATCAAACGAGTAGAATTTTATTGAGAATACTAAATTACGATGTGAGATAAGACAATGAATCAGAATGAATGAAATTGAAGTGAATATTCTGTTGATTGTGCTCGATATTCTTGATATGGAATATCAGATTCTGAAAAAGCACAGTACCACAGATTGAATATCAATTCAAGTGTCTCCAATGTGTATGAATGATTGGGAAATCAGTACTGATAAACTAAATTGAAAGCAGATACGACAGAATTGACTTTGAAATATTTCAATTTCCAATAAATGAAGTAGAAAAGAAGAGATCAGATGATCTATGAAACAGATTACACCTATCGAGTCGAAATATGAGCACCTATTTGAAAGATTGTCGTTTCTCATTACTCGAATCATCATGAGTTTGAGATTTGAAGTCGAGTATATTTCGACAAATTTAAGAATGTGCTGTATTAGATGTGATACAAATATAAATAGCTAGCCGTGAAGAAGATACTGATGTTATGAGATTTCAGGAATTGATTGCAATCTATAGTTGAGATTGAGACTATAGGTTTATTTGATGGATTGTGGCATTGATGTTTTTGAATTCTGAGTATTTGGTTGAATGTGATTGCATTGTACCATCCTTGATTGATGGATTGTCTGAGATGACTATCCAAAGTTTGAGGAAATGCTTAGAACTTTAGTATCTGATTCGATACTATTTGATTGATTTTGCCACTTGATTATGATAATTCATGTGACAGCTATTTGAGATGAGAAGAAAATCAGAATTTCTTTGTATTGAGATAGAATTTGTGAAGTGTCAACTATCAGACCCGATATGGTTTTAAAACATATACAGAAATTGAAGACTGAATTGGATAGATTATGAACAGAACATATTAGATGAAGTTGAGAATTGAATGTTGTTAAAGTTGCAACAGAATGTTCAGTGAGACATGTTTGTTCTGAAGCATCGTTTCCTTCTGAAAGAGATTCCAGAAATGATCTAATAATGGATTCTCATGAGTATATATCCAGAGATGATAATTTAACTCATTGATGTATACGTTATCTTGTATTAAGTGTTGATATATGAGACATGATTCTTGATCTTCATGTGTCAACTGAAGAACATCAGCTACATTTGTATCTGAGAACTGTATTCAGAAGAGGCCGATCAGCCTTTGAGCTAATCTGAATAATTGATACTGATTTTGATTAGAGAAAGAACAGTTTACATGTGAAATCAGTTAATGATTACTGAAAATATAAAATAAATATGAGTACAGAAGTTATCAGACGATTGAAGAAGAAAAGACATTTCTACCTTACAGCATTGAATGAAGAATGGATACTGATCTTGAAGCTGTAAGTGAGATGACAGTATAGATTGGATATATGTTCTTTGCAGAACAATATAGTAAAAGAAATATGTCATCATCAAAGATGAATTACACTGTCTACAATGTTAGCCAGAGTTGAGGAATTGATTGTACTCCATATTAAAACGATCAGATATGGGTTATGTGTCTAAGATAAGGAAATATCCGTGATGTTCTTCCTATGTATTTTAATCAGTCAAGACAGAGTCTGATATGATTCTGAGCTACATCGAATATGTGATAGATCCTTGACTGAGCAAAAGTACAAAAGATGATAGACACAGAATGAAGAGAGAAACTGGAAAGAGATTATGAAGTGATAGAAGATGTTCGAGATGGATGATTGAAGTGAGAATTACTTCGGCTAATCATTCAGTTTATCAGATTTGATAGACCGATTGAATGTGATTTCGAGGACGAAATCATTCCTTAGAGGGGAGGAAATGTAAGGCCCTAAAAATATTAAGTTATTAATTATGAAATTTGAGATTTCAATTCTATAATTTGGGAAAATATCAATTTGATAATTGATGAAACTTAGAGATTTAATTTTCGAGCTGGAAATATTTAATTTAAAAATTTACGGATTTGAGATTTAAATTTCGGGATTCTTAAATTAAAATATGGAAATATTGAAATTTAATATTTATGGAATTTAAGAATTAAATTCCGAGTTCCGAGAATGAAAGAAGATTTAATTCGACGGTGAAATCCGAGCAGGGATAAATTTGCAAATATAAAGAAGTTCAAGGACTAAAATACGATAAAGTTCGAAATTATTTAATTTTGATTCAAGATTATTTAATTTGAGAATATTTAGAGTTTTGAATTAAATTCTTATATTCTTAAATTATTTAGGATTGAAATTGAATTAAATCGCTTGTCCGGGATTAGTTTGCAAATAGGCCAAAGTTGAGGGACCAAAATGAAATTTCCTTGCAAGTGGCTTGTATACGTGTAAAAGGCATAGAATGGATCAGAATGATTCAGCCAAATTCAGAATTAAGTCGAAGAAGCAAGAAAATAAGAAGAAAAGCCATGACCGTCCGTTCAAACTTCGATAACTTTTGATCCGGTTATCCGATTTCAATTCCGTGAGTTGCGTTGCGATCCTTGCGATGAGAGATTCAATTTGTTGTAAATTTTTCTTCTGTTCCAGCATAATTTTGAAACGTGAAAGTTGGCAGAAATCATAAACAAGCATGAATATGTATTTGGAGTTTTTATGCATTACCGTATCGAACTCGGAATGAAGAACGGTTCTCGGTTTGATTGTTGTGCATTGTCCAGCTTACGTTTGAGATTATGCCTGTTTAATATGCTGGTTTTTGATGTTATGTAGCTGGTATGGTCATGTATATGAAGCTGATATGATGTTAGATTGAATTCGAGATTGTTTCGGTTACCGATTTTATACCGTTATGCCGTCGGTTCAAGACTTTGATCATGTTTGAGTTTATAGTGCTTGAACTGAGTTAGATATGAGTTGTTTGCATATATATGCAGCATGTTTACACTTCATATCAGATTGAATATGAATGTTTCGAGTTCGGAAAGCTATATTTCGAATCGGCCAAGAATTGAGCAAAGTTTGTAACTTGTTTTGCCTTGAAGTTTGAGATGTGATTGAGCAGATTTTTATGTGAGTTTGTACCTGATATAAATAGCTTGATATGCTATATTTCAGATTTGTAAAGAAGAGATTCGGACTCGAGACTTTATCGTTTGAGAAACGAGATCGAATAGCTCAAGATTGAAGTTATGCTACCTTGAAGATGAGATGATGAACTTGAGCAAGTGTTTTTGCTATTCTTTGATGTAGGTTGTTCAGAGTTGAAGCAACTATGACTCAACGAAATGAAAGGTATAAGATGACATCGAGAGTCAGGGATTTGATACTCGAGAATGATGATTCTTGAGTTATTGCGAGCAAATCACATACTTGTTTATTTACTTGTTCTTGAGTTAGAACGTATGATATTGTCGATCCATCACAGGTAGTAGATCTTTGATTTTGATTATGATATGATATGATATCGAATTGATTCTAATGCCAAGGTCAGATGGACCTTATTTTCGAGTCTGATGAGACGACGATAGATGGATATCCATGTCAAGATCGGATACGAATCTTGATGGCAATGATTTGAGTTGAATCAATTCTTGATAGCGCACTATATAAATCGTTTGATTTGAAGTCTTGATTTGAAGTTTTGAATTGATATATGCGTTATATTATTCTATCTTTGAATTGAAATGGATAGAGTTGACATGTTTATATTTTAACGCATGTATATGTCTTTTATACTAGGAATTATATTCTCACCGGAGTTTATCCGGCTGTTTTCTTGTTTTGTATGTGTGCATGACAACAGGTGGGGCAGGAGCTAGTCGGAGATGACATTGATAGCTCGGGAGAGAGTTTTAGAACGTGGTGTCTCGAGTTTGTAGCTGAAAGGTTGTATTGTGTTCTGTCAAGCATGTTAGAAAATACTTCAGCTTTGATAGTTAGAAAATATGTTGGATAACTTGTAATAGTTCAATGTTTTATTGGATTTAAAGCTTCTAGTTGATGTAATGCATGCTTGTAAACATGATTAGAACTTGGTATAAATGATTATTCATGTTGTGGACTTGTGTTAGACTTGATAAATCATGAATTGAAAGGACCAAAGGATCAAAGTTTTGCTATAGAAGAACAGGGAATGATTCTGCCCAGACAACGACCGATTCGCTGTTTCTGACGGACCGAGCGCAGCACTGATTTCTGGCCTGCTGTTTTGAGGAATAACAGGGGCGCTCGATCGGCGGTTTTTAACCGATCGAGCGCACCCATGTTTGAAAAAAAAATTGTTTATCTTTGATCTTTTGTTTGTTAATCATGTTTAGTGATTAATTGCCCCTTGTTTTTTTATTAGCAACCCGTAGGGGTGGGCGCGGGTCGGGTTTCATCGGATCGGGTACCCGACATTTCGGGTAGTCATTTTGACTACTCGAACCCGATCCGAATAAATCGGGTACCCGATTGTCAGGTACCCGATTTTTTCGGGTAAGGTCAGGTACCACCCTGTAATATTTTTTTTTTTTTTTTTTTGATGAATGTGAAAATTAAAAACAATACATATATTTATGATTGTGAGCTACTTCCACCCTCATATATTTACTTATTTTTCATAAGTTTTGAAAAAAAAAATTCTCAACTATATCAAACAATAAAATAATCGATATCTATGGAAAATCAAATTAAAAAATCATCATTTCTCAATAGATGTATGTATACCCAATCCAAAAAAAATGAACAACCATTTTAGTTGAGAGCAATATAATGAAAATGGAGAGGATATGTTTTTGAATAATAGATACTAATATATATTGAATTTTTTTTTTAAAAAAAAAAATTTGTCGAGTTTTGTCGGGTACCCGAATCCGATCGGGTAGTAATTATACTACCCGACACCAACCCAAAAAGCAACCCGAACCCGATTTTTTTTAAAAGTAACCGACCCGATCGGTTTTTACCCGATCGGGTCGGGTCGGGTACCCGATACCCGACCCCAAACGCCCACCCCTAGCAACCCGAGGCCCCACAGTTCGTTTCCTTTTTGTGCAGCATCGTGACTACAACTGTCATTTCTGGTGATATCATTGCAGACATGCCTATTAATAGAGTAGGCTTGGAGTAAGTACTAGGTACTATGGTTTTCTAGTCAATCGCTTGATATTCGGTGGACTTTAAGGCACCGTTCTGTTCACAGTATTACTAATATATGTATAATTTATCTCATCATATCTCATGTTCTTCTCATCATATTATTTATCCATATATTAACTATTTATTTTACATCAATCAAATCATTAATTATTTATCTCACATCAATCAAATCATTGAATTTAAATTAGTATATTACCCCTTATAAATAATATAATTTTTATTATATTTATTATTAAAAGGACAAAATAGTCATTTAACATTTTTATATAAAATTTAATCAATCAAATCAAATAAACTATAATCAATCAATCAAATCCAATACTATTTTAACTATCATTTCTTATTTATTTTTTATTACATTATACTACTTATATATATATTACTTATATCATACCTCAAACCAAACGGTGCCTAGATGATTTTCTATTAAAAGTCATCAATCTGAGTGTAATTTTTTTTTTTTGAAAAGAATCTGAGTGTAATCTTGGTTGGAAGGATTTGTTCTGTTTATATAAATGGTGATATGCAGGGGTGACTCAGACTTTGTCGATAGAAAGACGCTGCTGAAAACACTGAAAAATGAACTTCCAAGGGGGACAATCAAGTTCCTCCAAAGTCTTTGCATATGGTGGATGGAACCATTCTAAAAGCCAAGGTGGGATCTATGTTACTTTTTGTTTTGGAGGGATGACAAAATGTTGTTACAATATATATGATAATGAAGTCAAAAATTTTAAATATAAATGAAAATTTTAAATGGTAAGTGAAAAAAAAGGAAGATTTATGGAATATTTTTCAATTAGAAATCCATTCAAAATTTTTTGGTATGGTGAAGAATTTTTAAATTTTTATAGTTGTACATAATGTTTTGATATTTGTTCTAAAGAATTCCAAAAAAATATGTGGAAAAATATTGACATTTTGGATATCTATAAACTTTCATATAGTTTTAAAAAAGTTTGAATACCACTAGACTTTGTAGAATTATAATGAATTCTAGTTTGAATAACACTAAACTTTTGTAGAGTGTTAGAAATGAGACTTGGACCTAACTCACCTCAAAAGCTAGCTCACGAGGTGAGGATTGTCCTTGTCTATACAAAGGGCTCGCAGGCACTCTATCCTATCAATGTGGGACAATATTTCAACACACACGCCCAGGAATGAACATCTGGAGCGTGGAGATATTAACGGGTGACCTAAACGTCCAGGAATGAACATCTGGAGCTTGAAAATTAGCCCAATTATGGGCGGTCTAACACACGGAGGGCCTGGGCTTTGATACCATGTTAGAAATGAGATTTGGACCTAACTCACTTCAAAAGCTAGCTCAAGAGGTGAGGATTATCCTTGTCTATACAAAGGGCTCTCAGGTACTCTATCGTATCAATGTGGGACAATATTTCAACATAAAGTATATAAGTGTCTAGATTGAATACATCAAAACTTTTAAACGCTACAAAAAAAATTTGAAAGTCAGTGACATAAGTCAATGAATGTCATTGATTGAATACACCTAGTCAAATTTAATTTAAAAAAAATTAAAATCTAATTTGACTATTATGTACCCCGAGAGTTATTTTACGTATACGGCAATCAAATTTGGTAAGTACTAAGTAGCAAATGCATACTGTGAGTCTGTGAAGTGGACCCTATTGATGTAAGAGCGTGCGAGTTTGCGGTTGCCATAGACGACTTCTCTTCATCTTCTATCCACTGTATATATATATATATTCTGGGAAACTGAAACTCTAATAATAATAATAATAATAATAATGGAAGGTGTGGAGGGTGATGTGGTGATTGTGGGCGCTGGAATTGCTGGCCTAGCAACAGCCTCGGGGCTTCACAGGTATCTTTGATTTCACGATCTAAAATTAATCATGGGTTCTAACAAAGATCGAATCTTTTTTTAGTTTGTAAACAATATGATTGATTTGACAGATTGGGAATCCCGAGTTTGGTGCTGGAATCGGCACATTCCTTGAGAACGACAGGATACTATCTTGGAATGTGGCCAAATGCTTGGAAGGCAATTGATGCACTTGGTGGCATTGGACAAATCCTTCGTGCAAAACACACACAGCTTACTGGGTGACTCTACTACCCGATCGAGTGTTAATTTTCCAAACTCGTTCGCATTGTTTACTCCCTTGTAGGTTTCTGAAGAATCGTGTGTTTCCATTTTGTGCAGCATCGTGACTACTTCTGTAGTTTCTGGTGAGATCACTGCAGACAGGCCTATTAAACCCGCAGACTTGGAGTAAGTAGTACTTTGGTTTGTTTGACAATCGGTGGATTTCTTTTTAAAGCCATCAATCAATTCAGAGTGTAATCTTGGTTGTTCTGTTTATATAATCTGGTGATATCGTTGTAGACCTGCCTATTATACCAGCAGACTCGAAGTGAGTAATATGGATTTCTAGTCTTCGCTTGTATCGATGGATTTCAAATGATATCTATTAAAAGTCATCGATCAGAGTTGCAAGGATTCTATCTATATAAATGGGTAATATATGCAGGGGTGATTCGGGCTTGTACGCGGTAAATAGAAAGACGCTGCTAGAAACACTGGAAAATGAACTTCCAAGGGGGACCATCAAGTATTCCTCCAAAGTGGTTCAAATTGAAGATAATTCAGATGGCTTCAAGTCTGTTCATTTGGCTGATGGAACCATTGTAAAAGCCAAGGTAGGATCTATGTTATTGGCTACTTGGAAATGAAATGAAATACTGATTAAGCCAAGTTAGTTTTTGGTGTATGTAGGTGTTGATTGGGTGTGATGGAGTGAACTCTGTTGTGGCCAAATATCTAGGCCTGAGTAAAGCTTCTTCGGCAGGTCGATCATCGGTTAGGAGCTTCGTAGAATTTAAGAACGGTCATGGATTGGAACCCAAGGTTATGCTATTCTTCGGAAAGGGTGTCAGATTTGGTGTCATACCATGTGATGATCGCTGCGTTTATTGGTTTTACTCCTTTCGTCCCCCTCAAGGTGTAACACACACACACACACACATGTTCTTTCAAATGAAAAACTTATGCTTGAAAGTAATAAATCTTGAAAGAGCTGAGATTGTATTTTTCTGATATTATGCAGACAAAGAAATAGTAGAAGATGGAATGAAGCTTAAACAGCACATCGTCAGCAGTCTTGGAAAAGTTCCTGATAAGATCAGAAGTGTGTTCGAAGAAACCGATGCAACAAATCTCGAATACTCCCCCTTAAGATTTAGACATCCTTGGAATCTGGTGTGGGGAAACATAAGCAAGGGAAATGTTTGCGTGGCCGGCGACGCTTTCCATCCTATGACACCTGATATAGCCCAAGGGGGTTGTTCGGCACTTGAAGACAGTATCGTTTTGGCCAGGGTTCTCGCCGCTGCCTTGAGGGGAGAATTGCCGGAGAACGAGAAGCAAAGAATCCAAAAAGGGTTGGAAAATTATGCAAAGGAGAGGAGATGGAGAAGCATTGATCTTGTTTGGTCAGCATATATGTTCGGTTCAGTACATATGTGGGATGGGGTTGTGTTGAGTTTCATCAGAGACCGTGTATTGGCTAAGTTCCTGGGTGGCCTTGTCCTGAAGAAAGCTTCTTTTGATTGTGGCAAACTTAATTAGCAGCAACACCTAAAAAGTTTGATAAAAATTGTCTTTCTTTGAAAATGGGGTTGGCCTCAGTGAATTATTTAATAAATAATTCGAGTAATATATAATTTAATTATAATTATTCAATTCGTTCTAGACTTCTAGTTTATAAAATAATATAGCATACACTTGTGCCTCAATAAGATAAAATGATCAACTTCATCATTTAGGCAGTGACCTTAAAGTAAATAAGTTGGTGTGATGTAAGTAGATATGAACTGAACACAATTAATTAAAGTTTATATATAAGGGTTATGGCAAAAAAAAATTATGTTTTTTTTTTTCAGATTTTCATATGAACATCGGAAGAAAAAAGAATTAAAAAAAAGTTGCAAGTTGGAGCTGACGTCCAGAAATGATCTCTTACACACAATTGTGCAGGGATACATTTTTTTTTTGAAGAGAAACAAACATGAACATTAAGATAGTAGGTCTTGAATTACAACATCATAAAGCCAAACCGGTAGTGTACCATCTACCCAATCAAAGCTCGAAGAGTTAGATAAAACTTTATGAGCAAGAAGATGAAAGACTTTGTTGGCCGAGCGTCGCATATGCTGTAATGAATTAAATTGAGGAGGCTCAAGCATTGAATGCACTTCCAATGCAACCACGCCTTCTGAACTCCGATCATCTTCTGGGAATTTGATTGCTTGCACAGCTTCCGAAGAATCTGAAAAAATACATATTTTCTCCAATCCTAATTGCAAACACAAATCCATGCCAAATTTGATTGCAACTAGTTCTGCCCCTTTAATTGACCCAGGGTTCCTTATGCATTTGGCAGCTGCCCCTCTAACCATTCCAAATTCATCTCTCACCACAGCTCCCACACTGAATCTATTATTTCTCAAATTATAATCTGCATCTACATCCAATCTGAAATTATTTGAAGTCGGAGGCTGCCAATGATCGGTCATAGAAATCCCATCCAAAACAGCCGGAACAACAGATAGGCTATTGCAAGTGCGATAACTTTCCAGAAAATTATAAACCCAACTAATATCAGCTTCAAAAAACTTTACTGAGCCATCATAGAGAAACTTGCAAATTAGAGACCATAAAGCCCAGGCAATCGTAACAAAAACTTCGAACTCCCCTTGCTTCACAATTTTTGATAAATACTCGGCACACTCAAAGAACGATGCTGCGCGATGAGACTTCAAATGAAACCAAAAAACGATGCTGCGCGATGAGACTTCAAATGAAACCAAAAAGCAGTATTTTTCCAAGCTTTTTTTATACGAGAGCAAAACAACAAACAATGACTTGTTGAAGCAAAATGGAATTTGCATAAAGGACACATACCATCAATCGGGACATGGTGCTGCATAAGATTTCCAGCAGTACTAGGTATCAGATTCTTAGTGGCTCGCCATAAGAAAATTCGAATTTTAGGAGGTATATAAAGCTTCCAAACAAAATTCCACCAAGAAGAATCGGTCAGCCTCGATTGAAAAGGTGGAGGAGTCAAACTGCTTGTTTCCCAAAGATAACCACTTTTAACAGTGTATTTCCCATTTTTAGTACCCATCCAAAGTCGAACATCGTCATTTCCCCTTCGGTTGAGATTGATGTTAAGAATTTCTTCCGCTTCATGAATAGGAAACACTTGTCGCACATAGTTCTCATTCCAAACCCCCGTCGTTGTAATCAAATTCGCCACTGTAAAATCCGTTTCTAACTTTCTATAGACTGAAAAGAGCAGCTTTTAAAACCGTGTAATCCTGGAATCCATGGGTCTGATTTGGCCAATATATTCTGACCATTTCCCACGCGCCAACATAACCCTTTTCGGATTAAATCACGACTCCATAACAATGATCTCCAAATATAGGATGGATTTGACCCCAATTTTGCGTCCATGATATCTGAATTTTTGAAGTAACGGCCTTTAAGAATTTTTTTCATTAACGCATTTGGGGATTGGATCATTCTCCATATTTGTTTTGCCAATAAGGCTTTGTTAAATGCTGACAAATTCCGAAATCCTAACCCCCTGCTCCTTTCAGTTGGCAAAGACTCTACCACTTTAACCAATGAACTCCTCGTTTTCCATTCTTGTCATTCCACCAAAAGTTTGCACAAATTTGTTCCACTCGCTGGCATATATAGACAGGTAATTTGAAGCATGACATGGCACATAAAGGAATAGCTTGCAGTACTGATTTAATAAGTACCTCTCTTCCGCCCATTGAAAAAAAATTTGAAGACCAACTCTTAATTCTCTGCTCAATTCTCTGACGAAGATAGTCAAACTGCACTATTTTATTTCTCAAAGAAAACGTTGGTAACCCCAAGTAAATATTATGATCTTGGACCACTGCAATTGATAGAAGACTGGAAATTTCATTCATCATCTGTGTCGAGGTGCTAGGACTGAATGTGAGAGTTGATTTTTCGAAGTTCACCACTTGTCCCGATGCTCTTTCATACATACTTTTTAACTTGCAGACAATCCTATTTTTTTGCTCTGAAGAATATTAAACTGTCATCCGCGAAGAACAGCCCGTTCTCGCGTTTGGAAGGAAGATAGATCAACCCCGTCTGTCGTGTGTGCTGAATTAGTTACGATCGAAGGGGGTTTGAATGCAAGTCGAGAACATAACTTACAGATTCATCATATTACTTCGAATTCTCTTCTAGTTGTGCAAGCAATCACGAGACCAGAAGATGATCTTAGCTATACTGGAGTTCTAGCGACAGAAATTCAAGCTTTATTGGATCAAGTTGGCCACTCCTCTCTGCGCCATGTCCGTAGGTCGGCAAAAGCAGTTGCTCATTCTCTTGCCACTTTTCCTATTCCTCCCCCACCTCATTTGTTTGGGAACATGGGAGTTTTTCATTTTGATTGATTGATCTTGCAATTCAAGGCTTGTCTTCTTGCTGATTTTAATAATATGAGATCGTCTTTCCAAATATATATATATATATATATATATACTAAAAAATATACACGTGCGTTGCACGTGAGAAACATATGATTGAATAATTTAAATTTAAAACAAAACTAAAACAAAAATTCTAGTAAGACAATCTCACCAGCAAACTTTGTGAAATTGATTTCTTATTAGATCATCTAAGAAAAATTATTAATTTGAATGCTAAAAGTATTATTTTTATTTTATTTGTAAATATGAGCAAGATTGAATGGTCTAAAGGATAAAATGACCGTCTCACAAGAGACCTACTATAAAATTAATTAACTCAACAAAATATAACAACAATAGTATTAAATTTAAACAATATTTCATGTTTGGTCTACCTTCTTCCTCGAAATTTTATAACTCTTAATTAGTTTTGGCTTTTTGGTTGTTCTTAGTTTGATCACCAACCCCAGAATGCGTGTTGCTCATCATCATCCAACTGTTCTTCGGTATCTGGGAAGGGAAGTAAGGGGGATGAGTGTTTTGGGAAACACTCATCAAGAGGGGGCCAATCGTACATGCAAATGTCGAATATACATATATATAGGAGTTCAAAGGAAGCACGTTCCAACACATGTCGCAACATAAATCAGAAAAAGGCAAAACTTGAAACTGAGTGTCAACACATATCATGAATGAAACATAAACTTAGACATAGCACTGTTATTCATCTCGTTAATCATGGCTACTGATCAGTCCCTAATTTTTACTCCTCTAAGGGGGCGAGGCCTTAAATGGTTATTATAACCCACCGCATCAGGGCCATATAATAGCTTATCAATTTTTCAGAATTCCTTACCACTTCTTAAGTTGAATTCTAACAGTGCTTAACAAGGAGTTTCATAGAATAAACATGTACGAATTTCAAAGAAGTATGAACCAGGCCATGTACGATTGAATTTTCACAAACAAGATCATGAACGCATTTAAAACATATATAGATATAATCCCTCTTATAGTATTCGATTTATAAACAAATCGTGCAGAAGTATGAGTTGCTCGGTTCTGGACAGAAAATGCGGTTCCCTGATCAACTTTGGCACTGCTTCTCGGCTTAGTTTGCTGTAGGTGATTGCTTGAAACTGGAACAAGAAGTATGCTCGAATTTGGACAGAGTTTCTGCTCCAACACTTTGACAGAAGTCTGCTCGAAAATGACAGAGCTGGAACCCGAAATGTGAAGTGGTGGTGCTCGAAATTTGTGTGATTTCCTTGAGGTTTCTGCCACTTATTTATAGAAGAAAATCAACAGGTGAAGGGTCTCCTCATTCATGGCCAATAATGTTCATTAACAGCCATGATTCCTCATTATTTCAGCTGTTACAATCTCTTGATTTCTAGCTGCTACAATCCTTGGCTGATACATGCAACATTAATCTGCATACTCATTGTAGCTGTTACAATTCTTGCCTATGACAAAAACGTGTCTTCACATAGTCCCCTCTCTTGTAAATTTGTTTTCTTCTAATAAACGGGTAGGGGTTTGTCTAACCCCTGCCACAACAAGAGGATTTTGGAGAAAAAATAATTATGTTAATTAATCATATTAACAAATTTTGAAAAAATATATATGTTTTTTTTAAAAAAATTAAAATATTAGAACTAGTAAATTCTTTTAAATATTTGTTTTTATCGTATCATTTTTGTTGTCATATTATTATCATAATGATCTTTTACCATGTTTTATTAGAGTAATTTATAAATGTAAGCCAAAAGAAAACATTCGTTGGAAAAAATGATCACAAATAAGAAAATTTAAAATCTAAAAAATTATATCAAAACAATATTTTATTGTGTTTTATTGCGTAATTTATAAATAAAAATCACAACAAAATGTTGGTTGCAACAAATAAGTTAACTATTAGTGAGATTCTCAAATCTAAGTACATGTAACATAGTTTTCCGAGTTATTCAGTTTATATTTGAGTGTTTCTAGCTATATTATCGAGGGATGGCAAGGAGCAGTGTGCTACTGAGGTCGTAATGAAGTTGTGCTCAGTTGTGAGGCTCTCGATTTATACGAACTAACGACAGATAAAAGATAGTCCCAAATACTTAATAGTTATTGAGAGTATCTATTGGATTAATATAGACTTTTAGATAAAAAAGAAAAGTGTTATAATGTTCGCTTATCTTTAGTCTGAGACTTTATAAACTCTGCACTTCTAAAACAACTTTTTAGATATACGTAAGTATTGACTGAGATATCTGTGATATGATGCATGATTCTCCAGTAATTTATGTATGAATGTGTGCTATTCACGTTGATCTTGATATACCTTGAGATAGTCAGTCGAGTAGGGTCTCTTGGCTCTTGTTTCTTGTAACCGTGTGACATCCAGTGGATCCATAGAACATCATGTGCGGTACTTATTTAGGACAGTGTATGTCCAAAATCATGGTCAGTATTTGTGCCATTCAGTGGATTTTTGGAACATCGAGCTCATCCTGGAGTTCTTACCGTCTAAACATGAGTTCCAATTTTTTAATCCTAATTAACCAAAGGAGTCCTTGCATATAAACATGTGTACTCATATATTGCGTACTTGGAAATTTTACTCACGTCCTTGATTCAATCATGAAGACCACATTCAATGGTGCAACTTGTAAGTTGTTCAAGCATAAGGTGAATAAATGTTCAGTCAATTACCCAGGACCTAGGAGCAGAGGGTACCGTTGGTTTTAATTTAAGGATATTTTAATTTTTTATTGTAATTAGATTGGGTTATATAATTAATTGTCAAGTTTTTTGTTATATTCAGTTATTTATATGTTAATAATTTAATTGATTTAATTATATGTTTATGGAATGATTATTAGTGGATCTCGAACATGATGAACATATGTTGGAGTAATTTGAATATGAAAGAAAATTAAAGAAAAATTCATGTAAGAAAATCTCACAAGTCAGTTTTATTAGATATATTTCTTATTTAGGTCACACATAAAAAAATTATTGATTTTTATGTCAAGAGTATTATTTTTATTTGTAAATATGAACAGAGTTGACTCGTTTTAAGGATAAAGATCTGTGGGACCGTCTTACAAAATACCTACTCAAAAATTAATTAACTTAACAGAAGATAATGAAAATAACATTAAATTTCAAAATTAAATTCATGTTAATTACTAATATGTGAATAAGTTGAAAATAATTTAAAACATTGGAATACACAATTTTTTCTCATATTTGATTTTATCGTATCATTTTTTTTTGTTATATTCTTATCGCAATTATCTATCATCATGCTTTATTAAAATAATTTATAAATATAATCCATAAGAAAGCGTTGGTTGGAAAAAAATATTACAAATTATAAAATTAAAAACTCTAAAAAAATATATCAAAATGATTTTTTATTTTTTTTATTGAAGTAATTTATAAATAAAAATAATAATAAATGTTAGTTGCTAAAAACTTTGATTTAAACACATAAGTTCAAATAGACACAAAATTTTCCCTAAGTGTAACAGAGTTTTCTGAGTCATTCAGTTTATATTTAAGTGTTTTTAACCATGTTATCGAGAGTGAAATTGTGCTCAGTTGAGGCGCTCTCGACTTCTATGGACTAACGATATATGAAATTATTGTCCTGAATCCTTAATAGTTATGTAATATCTGCTGGATTAGCAAATACTTCTAGATTTTTAAAAAATAGTGATATGACATACACTTATCTTTAGGCTGGTACTTCGATTATGTGCTACCAGTTTTTTAGAGGTACATAACTATTGACATAGGTATCCAGCTGAATATGCATGTTTATGTATTGCATTATTATTTATCATATGATATATTTTTATCCCGTCATGTTATGTATGAACATGTGATATAAATGTTGAGTCTGATATCCCTTGAGATAGTCAGTTTAGTTGGATCGCACAGCTCTTCTTTCTTGTAACCGTGTGACACCCACTGGATCAATAAAGCAGCGTGTGTGGTTACCTATGACAGTGTTTGTCCAAGATTACTGTTAGTACATTTGAGGACACCACGTCAGTCACATACCGACATAGTCTCAAACCTCTCTCATTTCGGTATAAAATCGGTTAATCCATGTTCTTCTTTACCTAGAAGCTTGTCAAGAGCCGCTTCTTTTAATTTCTTGACACGGGTGATTACTCTCCAATCTCTTGTTAGTCTCAGATGCCACAAGTACAGTCTGTAATTTTGACTTTGTGCAATGATGCAACATAACTACGTAAGGTAAGTGAACTCTTTACACTAAATGAGATACTTGTATATTTGAGTTTTATACAACTTAACACATTTAATATTTTCATTAGCTCACTTTGTGTTGTATCTTTTACTCCACTAACATTGTAGTGAGTCATTGTAGGTCAATCAAATGTTAATGTTTGAGATTTTTTTAACTAAATAAAGCCTCACACTTTTCCCGATCTTCAATCTTCAGATTTCAATATTAGTAAGCTATATGTAATAGATAATTATTTAGTTTTTATTTGTGGTACTTTTTGTTTAATTGTGTAATTTTTTTTATATATCTTGTCTAGTACATGTTTTTTGTTTTTTGTTTTTTAACTTTTATATTAATGATTATATGTATTACATGCATACAATATACATCTAAAATTAATATTCTAAATATCAATATTTATGCGTCAAAATAAATTCATTGAATCATAAGTTAAGAACTATTTACAAACTAAAATATACATTATAATTAAGATTCAAGATTAACATGCCGACATTGAATTGTGATAAAAATGTTAAGAATAAATGACGTTAGTTCAAAAGACAAAATATGATAATTGTAAATGACTTTAGCTTAATTAATTAGAATTTTTTTAATATATTTGTTTAATTAATTATTAGAAAGTTTTCAATATAGTATGTTGATAATTGTTTTTTTTTTTATGAATTAGTGATTAAGTCCCGTATGATAATGTTTTGAATTTTTTTCCGCCTTAAGCTCTAATAATAGTGTCTTGTGAGTTAAATATCAAATGAACAAATTATCAAAACAAAAACTAATTATACAATACAAGTAATTCAAATGGAAAAAAAAAAAGAAAAAGATAGCTCACAATAATTTTTTCACTATGTTTTATGCAAGTAATGTATACACATACATATAAATTAAATTAATTAGAAAGTCACAAAAAAACACCATTAATTAAAGTCATTAAATAAATAAATAAAATTTTGTAAATTTACAATGAAACTTGCATATTTACATATAAAAATTAATATTTGGAAGCATAAGTTTTAGTTACAAATCACAACTAAAGAGATAAGAAATAAGAATTCAAATGAAAAAAATAGCTCACAATAATTTTTTCTCCATGTTTTATTCAATTAATGGATAAACAAGTAAATGATAATGTAATCCAACTAATTGGTGCAGAAATGTTTTTTACAGCACATTATAGTTATAACGTCACAAAATATTGGTTGCAACAAAATTTATTTAAGCACATAAATTCTAGCTTTATTTTTAAAATAATCAATGGACCTAGAGACAAAGTGTGAATAAAAACTAAACAAAGAATGACAAAAAATATTAATGATAAAATGAAAAAAAAACAATTAATTCTAGCCTTATTTTAAAAATAATCAGTAGACTTATTAAAGATAAAGTGTTATGAAAAAACCAAACAAACAATGCACAAAATAATTAATGAGGAAATACAAAAATTAAATTAATTGGAGAATTAATTTCAACTAAAAAATATTGGTTGTAAAAAAATTTTATTTGAAAACATAACTTTTATCTGACAACCACAACTAAAGAGAAAAAAATAAGAACACAAATGAAAAAAAAAAACAGATAGCTCACAATAATTTTTCACCATGTTTTATAAGAGTACTAATGTATAACATAAACCATATAAATTAATTTAATTAGAAAGCCAAAAAAACATCATTAATTAAAGTCATAAAACAAACGAGAAAATATTTATAAATTCACAATATATAGTACTTGCATATTTATATATAATAAAAATAAAAAGTAGTTTGGAAACGTAAGTTTAACTTGGTGAACAACCGATACTAAAAATATTAAAAAATAATAATAATTCAAATGAGAAAATAAATATCTTACAATAATTTCTTCACCATGTTTTATGCAAGTAATGTTTAAATAAATTATATAACTTAAATTCATTAGAAAATAATTATAAAAAAGCTCATTAATCAAAGTTATTAAACACAGAAGGGCAACCATATAATATTTGTAATTTACAATAGAATTGACATATTTATATATAATAAAAATTAAAATTAAAATTTGAAAAAACAAGTTTTAGCAAACAATCACAATCAAAGAGATAATAAATAATAATTCAAATGGGAAAATAAATAGCTTACAATAATTTTTTCATCATATTTTATGCAAGTAATGTTTAAACATAAACTATATAACGTAAATTCATAAGAAAGCAATAAAGAAAAAAATAACTCACAATAATTTTTTCAACATGTTTTATACAAGTAATGTATAAACATAAACCATATAAATTAAATTAATTAGAAAGCAAAAAAAAAAACCAATTAATTAAAGTCATTAAACAAACATGAGGATATTTGTAAATTCATAATAGAACTTGCATATTTAAATATATATAAATAAAAATTAATATTTGAAATCATAAGTTTTAACTAACAATCACAATTAATTAAGAGATAAGATAAGAAAAATGAAATCAAATGGAAAAAAAAAATAGCTCTCAATAATTTTTTTCATCATGTTTTATGTAATAGTGTTTAAATATAAACCATATATGTAGCGACCCAACCCGAATCCACTACCTAATCAGAGTTAGAGCATAATTAAACATACATTTAAAATAAATCGCTACGGAAGACTTAAATTAAAGCAGACCGACAGAATACAACCGGTTTAAACAAATTCGATTATACAACCCTGTAACGACCCACATCCTTCCACCGCATCTCTCCCCAGCCTATAGCATGGGCTCAGATCGCATGGTTCGACGGGCATCGCACTTCATGACCTCCCCACTCTTAGCAGTGGGTTTTATGTCCTCCCCAACACTTGAACCTTGCACCTCCAGGATAAGTACAAATATTCTTAAAGTATTGATACTAATTGAGCTAGTGACCACATGCTATAGGCTGGGGAGTGATGCGGTGGAAGGACGTGGGTCGTTACATAAATTGGTACCAACACTTTAAGAATCTTTGTACTTATCCTGGAGGTGCAAGGTTCAAGTGTTGGGGAGGGCATAAAACCCACTGCCAGGAGTGGGGAGGTCATGAAGTGCGATGTCCGTCGAACCATGCGGTCCAAGCCCATGCTATAGGCTGGGGAGGGATGCGGTGGAAGAACGTGGGTCGTTACAAACCCAATCGAATAAATAAGCCTAAAGGACAAAAAACCTACAGCTAATCCTGATGTCTCCAAGGTCACTGGCCACTCCAAGCTTCTGGAGCTCAATCCTGCATCTACAACTGCCCCGTCGAATGGGGTGTCCAGACATACAGAAAACACTGGACATGAGCGACTACTCTCAATACGGAAGCAATGATATATATAATATATGCAGCACATAAATTACTTTTAAAAACATAGGTAAATCAGTCTACTCAGAGGCGCCATGAATATACAGCACCGTGCTGGATACCTAGTCCGCGGGGCACTCGTATATTCACCCATCAACTATAGCGTCTACTCCACCGTCGTGGTCAGTCCTAGTGGTAGCAAAACCAGGGGCTGAGTCTCCCCAAACACGGATCCATCAGGGTACCTCATCCGATAGAAACGGTCACGACTCATGTTGTGAAAATTCCTCGCAAGCGTACGAGTGTCAAGTTTTAATATAGTGATTAAATCAGATATCGATCCCATAGGGAGTAAAATGAAAATATTCAGTGCTTGTAAATAAAATAGTCTAAACTTTATCTAGAAAATCAAACTTTGAGAATTTTGCAGAAAAATAAAATATCAGTGAAGTTTTGATAGCACGCACACAACTTTCAGGAAAAATCAATCAGAGAAAAATGGTCTAGAGGTATAGATTTCACCTGGTTTCAACAACAGTCAATCCTAATTAATTAATCTTCATGAATTCCAATCAATTAATAGCCAAGAACACTTACGTATATTATTTCCCTCTCTCTCGAGCAACAAATAATGTTTATCAACTATAATTAAATTCCAATATCCCTATTAAGAATTTATTGCAGTGATCTATCACAAAACAATGTTCTTTTTAAAAGCTCTGTTAAAATCATACACTCTCCCGAGCTGTATAAGTAATTAACAGTGTAGTTCTAATGTCCTATTCAAAATCCCCTCTCCCGAGCAATGATTTCAAATAAATATAACAAATCAATTATTGATCAGATAATTGAAAAGACAATCAATTCTAGAAAAAAACAATTAATCTAGAAGAAACCCAATCTAATAAAATCAATAATTCATGAAAGCGTCTACACCAGGTTTCATCCGACCTCTAGACTATAAAAATTTAGTTCATAATAAAATTCTGAATAAAATAAAACATGTTAAAAAATCCAAACATATATTTAGAATTAAATAAATAAAGATAAAAAAACAAATCCGTCGTCGACGCCGTGTTCGGTCTATCGGTCTCCGTCTTCGTTCTTCAAGTAAAGCACAAAATCCTTCAGAAATCTTCAGAAATCTCACGATCAAATCTCTGATGTGTAGTGTTTAAGTGTGTGGCGGCTCCCCCCTTTTCTCCTCTGATAAGAATTCTTTTTTATATTGCGTACAAAAGCCCACAAAACCAAGCCCAAGAATTAATTACCCGAAATAATAAAATTTCCAATTAACAGCCACGGGGCGGGCGCTCAAGTGAAGGCGCGGGCGCGCCTTAGTCTCGAAATCTCGATTCTCTCATAAACATAGTATTGCACGTTTGCACTTGAGATAGCGCTAAAAAGAAGCGCTAAACTTTCTTAGCCCATTAAGAAAGCCCACTTTGTTCCTTCCCTTGATCTGTACGTTGTTTCCTTTTCTTTTCTTCTTTCTTCTTTTCTTTTCCTTTTCTTTTCTTTTCTCTTCTAAATTCTCTTTAATTCATTTTTCTTCTCTTTTTCACAATAATTCAATAATTCTATGCAAACACAAAAACAACAAAACACCCATATAAATCTGCTCGAAACTAATATTTAACAATTAAAATCATATATAAATTAAGTGTATAAAATACACTTATCAAATATCCCCAAACTTAGACTTTTGCTAGTCCCGAGCAAAACTAATAAAAATTACTAATCTTCCAAAAACTAATAATACCCAACAACCAACAAAAATAGTCAAGAAATATTATGGAGCAATGGTCTCTGCAACGATTTCAAAAATTTCAAATCCAATCATATCCAATCTACTAACACTTGAAAGTTTCAGTCATAACAAAATAACCGCGTAAACTTACAATCTCCGCAACTCATGTTCAAAACACCCTTATCCAAATTCAATTCACACATTCATAGATCATGAGGATTTTTCAAGGTAGCAAGTATCAAATATAGGATATTAATCAAAAACACTCACAATTAGATAAATTCAACGAATAAGCGTGTGTGCGTGTTTCGATCAAAATTCATAGTCATTAAAAGTATCAATAAATAGTCCATAAACTAAATTCTCGCAACTCTTCTCCACTAGTATATTGAGCAACTGAGACTCGGTCAATAGGACTTATTCATCTTATAATGTAAGGCCTGGCTCATGGCTACAAACGAAGGATAAGAATTCAAAAATAAGGAGTAATTTATAATTTTATCAAACTCTAATTAAGACTCCTTTTTCATTCACAATTTCACACTTTTTCTCTTCAATTCACTTCATTAATTTTTTCTCAACTTCATCTTCTTTCACAACTCTTTTCAACTTTCATCATTTTTTTTCTACTACCTTTTTCATTTTTTTCTTTTCAATTCATCCACCACATCATTCCATTTTTCACAAATAAAACTAGGAGCATACAACATTTTAGCATTCAAATTACTCCCTTAAAGGTAGGAATTAGTGTTTAGGCTAATTAGGTAGTCAATGTAGGACCTTGAAATAATGACGAATGGGGGTTTATTTACACATTTACACGCATGTCATTCGATTTTCAAATAAAGCTCAAACAAGGTACTAGGGATAAAATAAATAATTAGGTAGCTTGAAAGGCTCAAACGAATTCAGAAAAATCGCCTAAATCATCCCTAATCATAGTTTTGCCCGTATTTCGCCTCGAAGAGTGTCCGAACTAGTTCTTGACAAGTCTCAATCCACAATTAAATCATACAAATTCAATCAGTGCAGATCATCAGCAGTTAAAGATGATTTTCACAACAAATTTAGAATTTTGTACCTCAAAGTACTAATATACGTGTAGGCTCAAATAGGCAACAAAAGATAAATTAATTCAATAAAAAATCAGGCCCAAAAGTTCAAACAATGCCTCAATCATATCTATGTCTGTATGTTTCAAAAATCAGATTCAAGCATTAATCACAGAGTATATAGAAAATTGTTCATTCACTTGGTTCCATTTTTTCTCAAAAATATTTGTCAGAAAGGTAGACAATCATGGATTTCAGTTATAGCACAAAACAAAAATGATTAAAAATAATAAAAGAACAAGAGACACGTACCTTCGACACCGAGCATCAGGACTCGGTGTCATCATCATCATCTCCATGGAAAGATGGAGCAACATCAACAGTATCATCAGAAGACCACTACGGAGGAGGTGGATATGGCACAACAGTGGGTGGATAATTCTGGGCGAGAGCGGCAGTGAAGTCATGCATGTATGTCATATGTGCTCGCATCATCTTCCACTGCTTCTTCATCTGAGTAAGCACGGCCATAGAATCATCACGAGTATACTCAGTGGCCGGATGCGTCGGTAGTGACATAGGTCCTTCCAAATGGGAAGGTGCTGGCTCAAAGTGTAGTAGTGGCTCAGAGGGCTGCGGTGGTTCAACTGCCTGTTCAGAAGTACTGGCTGCTTTCTTCTTCTTATCTCGTTTCAAAGCACCAGTAATTTTTATAGGACCCCGTATCTGAAGAATCTGCTCAGTATCATCCCACACAACACCGGAACTCTGACAAAGCTCAGTAATCAAAGAAGAATGGGGTAAACTGATAGTCGAAGATCCCCTAGCAGCAGCAATGATAGACTCTTTAATTACCCTCCCAGCATCTACATATTTTCCGGTCACAATGCAGTAAACAAGAGTGGCCTTAGCCTTTGTCACATTTGATGTATGCCCAGATGGCAACATCCTGGCAGCTACAAACTCATGCCAGTTATTCGCTTCTCGTCGCAGAAAACTCGATGGAAAAGTAACAGGTTCTTGCCTTGCATTTGTCTTCCATTCCACCCCTTCATGACACAAAGTCTGAAGTACCAGATCATCGGGAAATGGCACATTTTTGAATGCCTGATACTCATTGTCTTCAATATTTGGCATGTCATAGAGATCATTAATTGTGCGACTGTCAAATGCCACCAGTGTACCTCTAACTCTAACCTTGAGATTCACATCTTTGACCATGAGATTGGCGTAAAATTCACAAACCAAAGATATAAAGACCTCTGACGGACTCTTAACAAATGTTTCCCATCCTCGTCTTCTTGCTTCAATTAGTGCCGGAGCATCAAACTCTCTTTGGCTCATTCCTCTTTCTTTCTGCATTTTCTTCTCCGTCAAATCAACATAATTGGATTCGACTGTAGAATTCCAAAACCGATGACGATCATATGGGGAAGTGGAGGATGAAGACAGTGATCCCTTACCCTTAGTCTTTGGCGGCATTATAACTCAATAATTCAACACAAATCCAATGCCACTATGAACTAATCACAATTTCAAATACTAAGAGCAACTTTGGCAAGTTTTATCCCAAACAATTCATCAAACATGTCTCATGCACTGCTTCAATGCTATTCAATTACACGACATCAACTACTCCCATTACCGAAATTCATACAAAACAACCTGCCTCCAATCACAATTGATACAACACGGATCAAATTTACGAGAAAAATATAGCTTATTACCGATTCAAGAAATTTTGCACAACCCCTCGATGAACCTCCTGTTTCTGTGCGAGAGCGTGGATTAATCAGAGATGAAATCGGAGATTGTAACGCCCTGCTTTTATCTTAAATGAGTTTATTTGAGTTAATCAGAGATTACAGAGTTCTCGAGCCGGTTTGTTTTTTATCAGGGTCCTTTTTGCAAATTTTGGAAATTTCAGGGACTAAAACGCAAATATGGGATTTTATATATTATCTACACTTGTATTGACTTGGTCATTCATTCTTCATCTTCCTCCCAACCGAGAGACTCCATTGAAGCGCCCCTTTTGAGCTTTTGAGCTTTGTGATTTCATTCTGAGCTCGATCCGTCCGTTGGAAATTATTTCTGAAGGCAGATTAGCGATCACTGTTGCGAGAGATTCGTTCTATCGTAAGTTTTCTACGATCAGATACATTCTAGTTTTTGGATGTTGTTAGAATCGTTCTAGATTCGAGTATGTTGTTCTCTTCAGAGTTCTGATCGTTTATTATCTGTCGGTTTTGAATTAGAGCGATGTTCGGAATTGTTATGATTTTTGGAAGCTATTTTCGAAAATCATGATTTTGAGACTTGTTGGGTTTGTCTTGTTGTTGTTGTATTAGCATTGAATTGAGTTGATATCGGTATTGAACTGCTGTCTGCGTTGCCGGTTTGTTCAGTTATAGCCGTTATGCCGTCGGTTTGAGTTTTGGAGTTTTGAACCGTTTTGAGTTATGAACTTGGCTTGAAAGTTGATCGTGGCTATTGATCAATCATCTCTTGTATCTGAAAAGATTCGTTTGGAGTTGTCAAGCCCTGAGTTAGCAGCTGTTTGATCATTTCAGAGATTTGAACGAAGAACGGTATAAAGAGATTTCCATGAACCGTTGATTGTTGTTTAGGTTGTATAGTTATTGATACAATCTTTTGTTGTAGCTTTCCAGAAGTTGGAACTACTGCCTTGAAAGGTAAAAGCAGTCATCGTAGCGGGATAGCATACTCGGGACTGTTGGTTCTCGAGTTTCCCTTTTTAAATCACATATTGCATCGATACTTGTTCTAGCATGAGGAACTTGTATTTTGTTGATTGATTGAGTTTTGTTATGTGGCTTATGTTTATGTTTCTGTTATGCATTCATCTTGAGCCTACTTTGATTTCAGCGGGCAGAACCGCCTTTTTTGTTTAGACGTTTGGGAACTATGATTGAGTGGCATAGGTTGTAGTATTTCGCCTAGTGCTAGCATACTCGTTATGGTTGCTCAAAGTCTAGAGGAGTGGGATACGTGGCACCACCTCGATTGGGAGAGTCGGTGGGTTGTTACGTGATCTCATCCTCGGGATCCCAAAAGCACAGCAGCAATCCCTTGTTTATCAGAATCGATATCCTGGTTTTTAAAGACATGCATATCATTAACCTTGACTTGAATATGTTGTCTTGATAGCATGATGTTTATTCAATATTTGATATGTTGCTTTTATTGGGATTATCATTCTCACCGGTTATCCGGCTGTTGCTTTGTTTTGTATGTGTACTTGGCAACAGGTGGGGCAGGACCAAGTCAGAAGAGGCATGGTTAACATCAAGAGGGAGAGCTAGTAGTGAGACTCGGTTTAGAAGTCGTGTCAGCATGTCTACATAGTGATATTGGAACATGTTTAGATATCGAACTTCATCGTTATGTTGTTGTTGCATATCCTCTATTTTGAACAGTTGTTGAACTCCAGAATTTTATGTACTAGTTGGAAGAATTGATTTTGTATCAAGTAGTCGAGATTATGTTGAATTTGGATGGATGCATGTTGTTATGAATATTGTTGGTTTGAGTTGGTTAGCTTGCCCTGTTCTGATTTGTTTCTGCTGCCCAGGGTGCGCTCGATCCCAGGAAAAGCCAGGATCGAGCGCAGCCCCTGTTTTGTTTGAGGCAGAGGTTTCAGAAAAATGGTGCGCTCGATCCTGGCTTTTTGCCGGATCAAGTGCGGCACCTTAATTTTTCTCGGCAGAGAGTTGAGAGAAGTGGTGCGCTCGATCCCGGCTTTTTGCTGGATCGAGCGCGACACTGTTCTCTTTTTTTAAAAAAAATTTCTTTTATTGCTTTAACCTTTGGTTATTGTATGTCTTAGTGTTGTCTAATCCCAAGATTAGTTGTTTAGAACCGAGGTCTCACATTAAGTGGTATCAGAGAGTTAAGATTCTTGGTCGAACTAGAGTGAGCGGGTAGATCGAGTCTGCATGTATTGGCTCCTCGCATGTGTTTGAATTATTTTATTGTGTACTTAATTCCATGCGAGCATGCTTTATTGTTTGAGCATTATTTGAATTACATGGTTGTGTGATTTAAATTAATAAAGCAGAATTACATGGTTGTGTGATTTAAATTAATAAAGCATGATCTACTTGAGATATATCTGTTTCTGTTATCGACTGGTATCCGGTATTCCAAGCGGTTGTAAGGGCACTGATTGTAGCGATTGAGATATCTCGTGTCCTAACCTTTGATTATCAGATGGGTCCTCGTCGAGTGATAAACAGAAACGCACCGCCAGTTATCCCTGCAACTGAGCAAGCTAGCACTGAAGTTGATCAGTTGGATGCTTCAGCAACGTCTATGGAAACCTTGCTGAAGAGGTTTCAGTCTTTCAATCCGCCGTTGTTGTTAGGTTCAAAAAATCCAGTTGAATGTGAAAGTTGGTTGGATGATATTGATCAGTTGTTTGATTCCATTGATTACACAGATGACCGCAGAATCAGGTTAGTCATTCATCAGCTACGTGGGGTTGCTAAGAGCTGGTGGATCATGACAAAGAAAGCAATAGAGAATAGAGGTATGGAAGTTACTTAGACTCTTTTTAAATTTGAATTCTATAAGCGGTTTTTCCCTATCTCGTACCATAAGGACAAGGGAGCAGAATTTGCCAATTTGAGACAAGGGAATCTGAACATCGAAGAGTACGTTGCCAAGTTTGATAGTCTGTTGCGTTTTGCACCACTAATTGCCGGAGATGAAGAAGCTAAGGCAGATCACTTCATAAATGGCTTGAATCCAGACATCTTCACTTTGGTGAACACTGCTAGGCCAGACAACTTTGCGGATGCCATGAATCACGCAAAGCGAGCAGAAGCAGGCTTGTGGAGGCAAAGAGGTAATCAGGTGGCACCTCAGCAGCAGAGGCAGTATCAGAACCAACCATCTCAGTATCAGAATCAGCCACCGCAGCATCAGAACCAGCAGCAAAGGTATGAAGGTGGAAACAGTGGGGGAAACAGAAAGGATCAGTACAAGGCAAGAGGTAAACAGTTCAAAAGACAGGGGAACAGTTCGTCCAGTTCCAGTGGTTCGAAACAATTTGGTTCAGGACCGAGTTATGGGTCATCATCCTTGTACTGCAGCAAGTGTGGAGGAAGACACTCACCGGATCAGTGTGTGGGAGTCTTTGGCAATTGTAACACATGTCAGCAACCGGGACACTTCTCTAAGGTGTGCCCTCAACGTAACAGAGATAGAGCTCAGAGTGGGAGTTCGTCTAGACCTGCAGCTCAGCCTGAGAGGCAGTCTTCTGCAGTGCACTCTTTCCAGCCTCAGCAGCAGAACAGACAGGGAGGTAACTCTAGTGCAAATCAGCCTCCGAGACAGCAAGCACGAGTCTTTGCTCTGACATAGGATCAGGCTCAAGCAGCACCTGACGATGTCATAGCAGGTAACTATTCGATTTTTGGTTATTCTGCTCATGTCTTGATAGATACAGGTGCTTCCCATTCCTTTATCTCTGAGAAATTTGTGTTATTACATGCTTTGCCTACTGAGTTGTTGCCTACAGTAGTAGCTGTTACTTCACCTTTGGGTGGAGGAATTGTTTCTGTCAGATTAGTCAGGAACTGTGAACTGTGTTTTGAAGGAAATTTGTTAGAATTCGACTGTATTGTACTTGGACTGTCAGATTTTGATTGTATTGTCGGTATAGATGCTTTAACCAAGTACAGGGCAATAGTCGATTGTTTTCTGAAGGTTGTCAGGTTCAGACCTGAAATGGCAGACGAGTGGAAGTTCATTGGTAAGGGTTCTCGATCTAGAATTCCTTTGATTTCAGTGTTATCTATGACTCGTTTGCTACAGAAAGGTGCAGAAGGATTTTTGGTGTATGCAGTTGATGTACTGAAATCTAGCCCAGCTTTGGTAGATTTACCGGTGGTTAGAGAATTTGCGGATGTGTTCCCGGAAGATGTTCTTGGTTTGCCACCTATTCGAGAAATCGAATTCAGCATTGACTTAGTGCCAGGTACTCAACCTATTTCAAAAGCTCCTTATCGTATGGCACTTGTTGAATTGAGAGAGTTGAAGAGCAGCTTGAGGATTTGATTGCCAAGGGATACATCAGACCTAGTGTATCGCCTTGGGGTGCTCCTGTTCTATTCGTTCGGAAGAAGGATGGTTCTATGCGACTCTGTATTGATTACCGCCAATTGAATCAGGCTACAGTCAAGAACAGGTATCCTTTACCCAGAATAGATGACCTTTTTGATCAACTGCAGGGTTCTTCTGTCTACTCTAAGATTGATCTGAGGTCAGGTTATCACCAGTTGAGAGTGCGAGAGGAAGACGTTCCTAAGACTGCATTCAGGATGAGGTATGGTCACTTTGAGTTTATAGTCATGCCGTTTGGTTTGACCAACGCCTCAGCGGTTTTTATGGGTTTGATGAACCGTATCTTTCAGCGTTATTTAGATGAGTTCGTCATTATCTTTATCGATGATATTCTTATCTACTCGAAGAACCGTACTGACCATGCAGAGCACTTGAGGACCGTACTGCAGATTTTGCGAGTTGAGCAGTTGTTTGCCAAGCTGTCTAAGTGTGAATTCTGGTAGGATCGAGTTGTCTTTCTCGGTCACATTATTTCTGAAGATGGGATTTCTGTCGATCCCAGCAAGATTGAAGCGGTTATGAATTAGCCTAGACCTACATCAGTACCTGAGATCCGAAGCTTCATGGGTTAAGCTGGTTATTACCATCGTTTCATCGAGGGTTTCTCGTCTATTGCCAAGACAATTACCCAGCTAACTCAGAAGAATGCGCCTTTTGTTTGGACTCCAGATTGTGAGGCTAGCTTTGTTGATCTAAAGAGGAGACTGACCAGTGCTCCAATTCTTTCTATTCCGAAGGGTACTGGAGGTTTCACAGTCTATTGCGATGCTTCTAACCAAGGCTTGGGTTGTGTTCTTATGCAGCATAAGCATGTGATAGCGTATGCATCGAGACAGCTAAAACCGCACGAGACCCGTTATCCGGTTCACGATCTTGAACTAGCTGCGATCGTCTTTGCTCTGAAGATCTGGCGTCACTATCTTTATGGTGAGTCTTTCAAGATCTTTTCTGACCATAAGAGCCTTAAATACTTGTTTTCACAGGCGGAGCTGAATATGAGATAGAGAAGATGGTTAGATCTGTTGAAAGATTTTGACTGTGAAATCAAGTATTATCCCGGGAAGTCAAACGCAGTTGCAGATGCGTTGAGTCGAAAGCTGTGTTCTTTATCTCTTTCTACTATTGGTGTTTCTCAGTTGATCGATGATTGTTGCACTTCTGGTTTAGAGTTTGAAACAGATAGGGAGACTATCAGAGTGTTTCCTTTTCAGGCCGAACCGGAGTTGTTTGTTGCAATCAGAGAAGCACAGAAGTTTGAGCCGAGCATTCAGGTTTCAGTAGAGAAAGTCAGATCTGGGCATCAGTCTGAATTCCAGGTTAGAGATGACGTCTTGTTTGTGAATAACCGTCTCGTTGTGCCAGATATTGCAGAGTTGAGACAGCGTATTCTCCGAGAGGCTCATTGCAGTGGGTTCAGTATTCATCCTGGAGGTCGTAAGATGTACAACGATCTGAAGAGTCAGTTCTGGTGGAAGAGAATGAAGAGCGACGTAGCAAGGTTTGTATCTCGGTGTTTGAATTGTTAGCAGGTGAAAGCAGAGCGGAAGCGACCAGGAGGTCTTTTGCACAGCCTATCTGTTCCTGAATGGAAATGGGATCACATTTCTATGGATTTCGTCACGAAGCTACCACGATCCATTCGAGGATGCGATGCTATTTGGGTAGTGATCGACCAATTGACGAAGTCTGCTTGTTTTATTCCGTACAAGATGACGTATCGTCATGATCAGATGGCTAAGTTGTATGTTAGCAATGTTGTGAGATTGCATGGTGTGCCGAAGTCGATCGTTTCAGACAGAGATCCTAGATTCACTTCGCACTTCTGGCATAGTCTTCAGGAGGCACTTGGTACTCGATTGCATCTGAGTACAGCTTATCATCCTCAGACAGATGGACAGTAAGAGCGGACTATCCAGACGTTAGAGGATATGCTGCGAGCGGTGGTGCTAGACTTTGGCACTAGTTGGCAGGATTCTTTGCCTCTTATCGAGTTTTCTTACAACAACAGCTTCCAAGCGAGTATCGGTATGGCGCCTTTTGAGGCTTTGTACGGCAAGAAGTGCCGATCTCCGCTGTTTTGGGATGATTTGTCCGAGTCACCAGATTTGGGGCCGGAAATGCTTCGAGATATGGCAGAGCAGGTTAAGATCATTCAGACCAGAATGAAGTCAGATCAAGATAGACAGGCGAAGTATGCGAATGTCAGACGTAGACCTCTGAGTTTCGAGCAGGGAGACCGTGTTTTTCTTAAGATTTCTCCGTTCAGAGGCACTGTCAGATTCGGTAAGAGAGGGAAGTTATCTCCGAGATTCATCGGGCCGTATGAGATTCTCGAGAAGATAGGCGATCTTGCTTACAGACTTGCACTTCCTCCGTCTTTATCTGGTATTCACGACGTTTTTCACGTCTCTATGTTGCGAAAGTATCATCCAGATCCTTCTCATATCCTTCAGCCCGACGAAGCCGAGTTAGACGAGACTCTGAGCTACTTTGAGCGACCGATTCAGATCCTTGATCGGAAGGAGAAGCAACTCAGAACCAAGTTGATTCCGTTGGTGAAAGTGCAGTGGAGCCGTCACGGAGTCGAGGAAGCGACTTGGGAGACAGAATCTGACATGAGACAGCATTTTCCAGAGTTATTCGGATGACGTGAGTTCTTCTTACTGTCTTTAGTTCTTTATTCTATCTTATGAGTTGTGGTTCTCGTTGATTTCAAGGACGAAATCTCTTCTTAGTGGGGGAGAATTGTAACGCCCTGCTTTTATCTTAAATGAGTTTATTTGAGTTAATAAGAGATTACAGAGTTTTCGAGCCGGTTTGTTTTTGATCAAGATCCTTTTTGCAAATTTTGGAAATTTTAGGGACTAAAACGCAAATATGGGATTTTATATATTATCTACACTTGTATTGACTTGGTCATTCATTCTTCATCTTCCTCCCAACCGAGAGACTCCATTGAAGCGCCCCTTTTGAGCTTTTGAGCTTTGTGATTTCATTCCGAGCTCGATCCGTCCGTTGGAAATTATTTCTGAAGGCAGATTAGCGATCACTGCTGCGAGAGCTTCGTTCTATCGTAAGTTTTTCTACGATCAGATACATTATAGTTTTTGGATGTTGTTAGAATCGTTCTAGATTCGAGTATGTTGTTCTCTTCAGAGTTCTGATCGTTTATTATCTGTCGGTTTTGAATTAGAGCGACGTTCGGAATTGTTATGATTTTTGGAAGCTATTTTCGAAAATCATGATTTTGAGACTTGTTGGGTTTGTCTTGTTGTTGTTGTATTAGCATTGAATTGAGTTGATATCGGTATTGAACTGCTGTCTGCGTTGCCGGTTTGTTCAGTTATAGCCGTTATGCCGTCGGTTTGAGTTTTGGAGTTTCGAACCGTTTTAAGTTATGAACTTGGCTTGAAAGTTGATCGTGTCTATTGATCAATCATCTCTTGTATCTGAACAGATTCGTTTGGAGTTGTCAAGCCCTGAGTTAGCAGCTGTTTGATCATTTCAGAGATTTGAACGAAGAACGGTATAAAGAGATTTCCATGAACCGTTGATTGTTTTTTAGGTTGTATAGTTATTGATACAATATTTTGTTGTAGCTTTCCAGAAGTTGGAACTACTGCCTTGAAAGGTAAAAGCAGTCATCGTAGCGGGATAGCATACTCGGGACTGTTGGTTCTCGAGTTTCCCTTTTTAAATCACATATTGCATCGATACTTGTTCTAGCATGAGGAACTTGTATTTTGTTGATTGATTGAGTTTTGTTATGTGGCTTATGTTTATGTTTCTGTTATGCATTCATCTTGAGCCTACTTTGATTTCAGCGGACAGAACCGCCCTTTTTGTTTAGACGTTTGGGAACTATGATTGAGTGGCCTAGGTTGTAGTATTTCGCCTAGTGCTAGCATACTCGTTATGGTTGCTCAAAGTCTAGAGGAGTGGGATACGTGGCACCACCTCGATTGGGAGAGTCGGTGGGTTGTTACGTGATCTCATCCTCGGGATCCCAAAAGCACAGCAGCAATCCCTTGTTTATCAGAATCGATATCCTGGTTTTTAAAGACATGCATATCATTAACCTTGACTTGAATATGTTGTCTTGATAGCATGATGTTTATTCAATATTTGATATGTTGCTTTTACTGGGATTATCATTCTCACCGGTTATCCGGCTGTTGCTTTGTTTTGTATGTGTACTTGGCAACAGGTGGGGCAGGACCAAGTCAGAAGAGGCATGGTTAACATCAAGAGGGAGAGCTAGTAGTGAGACTCGGTTTAGAAGTTGTGTCAGCATGTCTACCTAGTGATATTGGAACATGTTTAGATATCGAACTTCATCGTTATGTTGTTGTTGCATATCCTCTACTTTGAACAGTTGTTGAACTTCAGAATTTTATGTACTAGTTGGAAGAATTGATTTTGTATCAAGTAGTCGAGATTATGTTGAATTTGGATGGATGCATGTTGTTATGAATATTGTTGGTTTGAGTTGGTTAGCTTGCCCTGTTATGATTTGTTTCTACTTTCCAGGGTGCGCTCGATCTTAGGAAAAGCCAGGATCGAGCGCAGCCCCTGTTTTGTTTGAGGCAGAGGTTTCAGAAAAATGGTGCGCTTGATCCTGGCTTTTTGCCGGATCGAGCGCGGCACCTTAATTTTTCTCGGCAGAGTGTTGAGACAAGTGGTGCGCTCGATCCTGGCTTTTTGCCGGATCGAGCGCGACACTGTTCTCTTTTTAAAAAAAAAATTCTTTTATTGCTTTAACCTTTGGTTATTGTATGTCTTAGTGTTGTCTAATCCCAAGATTAGTTGTTTAGAACCGAGGTCTCACAGAGATTCTCTGTTATCAAGATGAAATCCCAAAAAAAAATGCTATTAATTTGGATGGTAGGATGATTTTCGGAGGCAATTTGTGCGCGAACAGGAGAATTTGAGAGAGATACAATGACTTCCGTGAACAAGAGCTGCGATGCAATATTTAATAATCTCAGGATCCAGTTTGCGCAAGATTTACGCGTTCCATATGCTCGTTTGCGCTTTATTGTGTGCTGAAGATTTTCGTTGTCTGCGCTTCAGGAGGCGCAGATATCATGCGCGATTGCGCTAATCTGAGCGCAGATAGGAATCTCTTGTTTGCGCCTTGGTATGCGCGGACAATACGCGCGATTGCTCTAGGAGTGGCGCTATATATTCTTTGTTTGCGCAAGTGTTCCCTCAGTGTATCGAGGAGTGAGCGCGGGCGCTCGATAGGAATGGAGCGGGCGCGCCTCTTGTTCGCCCTTCAACATTATTTTCTTTCTAGGTGTAGCGCGGGCGCTCAGATTAACGGGGCGGGTGCGCCTCTTGCTCGAATTTGAGATTCTGAGCCAGAAAAATTTTGAAAATTAAAAAAAAATTTAGGCTTCAAAAATTGAAAATAAAATACTTAAAAAAAATAATAAAAACAAAAATTAAATAAACTGAAAATAAATTTCAATTAAAATAAAAGAAAATAAAATGTTTGGGTTGCCTCCCAAAAGCGCTTGGTTTAGAGTCGTCAGCCCGACTTTCACCGGTGTTAGATCTTTCCTTTCTCTTTTACTCGCCAAATAAATTCCACGAACCGCCTTTTAAATTTTTCTCTCTTTTTTGTGGTCTTCTTTGTTGAACTTGGTGCTGCAACCTCAATATCGGCTCTTTGACATCCCTCTAGTTTCATAATCGGCTCTATCAAGCACAATTTTTCAATAGGGGTGTTAGATGACTTCATGAATATATTAAAAATTACACTCTCACCGTCCACACCCATCGACAACGTACCCTTCTTCACCTCTATCTTGGCATCGGCAGTGGCCAAGAAAGGTCTCCCCAATATTAGGGGCATATTTGCATCCTTCTTCATATCTAACACAACAAAATCCGCAGGAAAAATAAATTTATCTACTTTTACCAGAACATCTTCAATGATTCCAAGTGGATATGTGATAGATCTATCAGCCAACTGCAACGCAATCATTGTGGGCTTCACCTCACCAAGTCCTAAGCTCCTGAAAACAGACAAAGACATGAGATTAATGCTAGCTCCTAAATCGCAAAGTGCATTATTAAAATAAAAGGAACCAATTGTGCAAGGAATAGTAAAACTCCCTGGATCGTTCAACTTTTGTGGCATCTTCTTTTGAAGCACGGCACTGCACTCTTCAGTTAAGCTCACCACCTCGTTCTCTAGCAGCCTCCTCTTCTTGGACATCACCTCTTTAATGAACTTTGCATAGTTTGGCATTTGTTCCAACGCATCAGCAAAGGGGATGTTGATGTGAATTCTCTTGAAAATCTCCAAGAACTTGGAGAACTGCTCATCCAACACCTTCTTCTTGAACCTTTGCGGGTAAGAAAGTGGAGGCTTGTACATCGGTTTTGGCTTAGTTTTAAGCTCCTTCTCTTCGAATTTCTTCTCAAATTTCTCCTCTTCAACAGCAGGTTCTTGGACTCCAACTTCTTTCCCACTCCTTAACTCTATGGCATTACACTGCTCTTTTGGATTTACATCAGTATTTCTAGGGAATTGGCCGCGGTTGTTGTCCTTCAGTGCGTTCGCCAACTTTCCAATGCTAGTCTCCATGGATTGCAACACCACACCCATGTTGGCCATGTGCGTCTCCAAGCTGTCAAGGCGAGACTCAGTTCTCGCCATCCTCTTACCTGATTCCTGCACAAAGGTACTAACTACGTCCTCCAAAGACAGCTTACCATCACCCTTATTAGTATTGTTAGCATATGAAAAATTTTCATTATTCCTCAAACTAGGGTGATAAGCATTAGGAACCGGATTACCTCTGTAAGCTCCATAAACTCGGTAGCCATTAGGATTAATATAATTAACTTCCTCTATGGCATGTGATCCTTCAACTCCAGTTGAATCTGCAACATGAATCTTATTCAAAGAAGCTACCTGTGTAGTCAGTGCAGATAATTGAGCAGTGATGGATGTGAGAAGATCCACTGCATACACTCCAGCTGACTTCTTGACTCCCATACGCTCAGATGGCCATTGAAAACTGTTTATCGTCATTTGTTCCAGCATATCATAGGCTTGAGCGGGGTCCTTTGCAAAAATAGTTCCTCCAGAAGCAGAATCCACGTTCATCCTTGTAGACGCATTCAGTCCGTTGTAAAACCACTCGATCTGTTCCCAATCTGCAAAATTGTGGTTAGGACAACGTCTAAGTAGTTCTTTGTACCTTTCCCATGCCTCGTAAAGCTGTTCAGAATCCATCTGCCTGAAAGTGTTGATCACGATCTTCAACTGGGTGGACTTGGCAGGTGGAAAATATTTAGCAAGAAATTTTTCTGCCATCCCCTCCCAAGTAGTGATTCTTTCAAGCGGCAGTGATTGCAACCAACTTCTGGCTTGATCCCTGAGAGAAAATGGAAACAAGCGTAAACGAATAATATCCTCAGGAACACCGTTAAATTTTACCGTATCAGTAATTTCTAGAAAGGCTCTGAGATGCAAGTGAGGATCAGCTGTGGCACTCCCATTAAATTGGTTCGATTGAACCATATTGATCAAGGCCGGCTTTAGCTCAAAATTGTTGGCATTGATTGTTCCTCGAGCTATTCCAGAGTAGTGAGCCTGGATCGTCGGCCTGAAGTGATCTCTGATAGGCACCAGGGGAGCTTGATTCACATTCTCTTCAGCCATGTTATTAATTTCTTCTCTTCTCGCTCTTCTCAAAGCACGTGTAGTTCGTTCGATCTCCGGATCAAAAAGTAGAGAATTCGCACTTTGAGATCGTCGCATAAACTGCAATTAAAATTAAGAAGAAATTAATTAGTAACTTAAAAAATAAAATAAAAAAAACTCTAAATTAAAATCTAGACTAATTGGTAACAAGAATAAAAAAAAAATCAAAATTACTCCCCGGCAACGGCGCCAAAAACTTCTTGTGAAAATTCCTCGCAAGCGTACGAGTGTCAAGTTTTAATATAGTGATTAAATCAGATATCGATCCCACAGGGAGTAAAATAAAAATATTCAGTGCTTGTAAATAAAATAGTCTAAACTTTATCTAGAAAATCAAACTTTGAGAATTTTGCAGAAAAATAAAATATCAGTGAAGTTTTGATAGCACGCACACAACTTTCAGGAAAAATCAATCAGAGAAAAATGGTCTAGAGGTATAGATTTCACCTGGTTTCAACAACAGTCAATCCTAATTAATTAATCTTCATGAATTCCAATCAATTAATAGCCAAGAACACTTACGTATATTATTTCCCTCTCTCCCGAGCAACAAATAATGTTTATCAACTATAATTAAATTCCAATATCCCTATTAAGAATTTATTGCAGTGATATATCACAAAACAATGTTCTTTTTAAAAGCTCTGTTAAAATCTTACACTCTCCCGAGCTGTATAAATAATTAACAGTGTAGTTCTAATGTCCTATTCAAAATCCCCTCTCCCGAGCAATGATTTCAAATAAATATAACAAATCAATTATTGATCAGATAATTAAAAAGACAATCAATTCTAGAAAAAATAATTAATCTAGAAGAAACTCAATCCAATAAAATCAAGAATTCATGAAAGCGTCTACACCAGGTTCCATCCGACCTCTAGACTATAAAAATTTAGTTCATAATAAAATTCTGAATAAAATAAAACATGTTCAAAAATTCAAACATATATTCAGAATTAAATAAATAAAGATAAAAAAATAAATCCGTCGTCGACGCCGTGTCCGATCTATCGATCTCGGTCTTCGTTCTTCAAGTAAAGCACAAAATCCTTCAGAAATCTTCAGAAATCTCACGATCAAATCTCTGATGTGTAGTGTTTAAGTGTGTGGCGGCTCCTCCCTTTTCTCCTCTGATAAGAATTCCTTTTTATATTGCGTACAAAAGCCCACAAAACCAAGCCTAAGAATTAATTACCCGAAATAATAAAATTTCCAACTAACAGCCACGGGGCGGGCGCTCAAGTGAAGGCACGGGCGCGCCTTAGTCTCGAAATCTCGATTCTATCATAAACATAGCATTGCGCGTTTGCACTTGAGATAGCGCTAAAAAGAAGCGCTAAACTTTCTTAGCCCATTAAGAAAGCCCACTTTGTTCCTTCTCTTGATCTGTACGTTGTTTCCTTTTCTTTTCTTCTTTCTTCTTTTCTTTTCTTTTCCTTTTATTTTCTTTTCTCTTCTAAATTCTCTTTAATTCATTTTTCTTCTCTTTTTCACAATAATTCAATAATTCTATGCAAACACAAAAACAACAAAACACCCATATAAATCTGCTCGAAACTAATATTTAACAATTAAAATCATATATAAATTAAGTGTATAAAATACACTTATCAACTCACATCATACCAGATGCAGTCTTCGTAAAAATATGCATGTCTTAAAGCCGTAAAAACATGTAAAACACATAGCATATACTCATGCAACACATATAATATATATCATGTTGGCCATCTCAGTCAGTACTTACGTACCTTACTACTGGAAGTCCTAGCAGTCCCACTCTAGGTTCTCAAGCCTATCATCAGCTCTACAATGCAAATACTCATGCATCATTCATTAAGCTCTAAAAGTCTTAACTAAGCTATTCTATACTCCTAAATATTTTTAGAAAGTAAAAGCTATACCTGCGTCCGTCGTCAGCCCGCTGATGACAATTGCCTCAAAACTAGGCCACTGCTCCTCTACGACGTCTGGATCACTATGCCACTTCCGAAATCCCAATATGACTCCTAGAACTCCCTAGATCTGAGTTAGAAGGCTAAGAAACGAGAGAGAAGAGAGGAGAGGTGCGAGTTGAAATGAGGCCTCGGACTCTCTATTTATAGACGCAGAACGGAACGTTCGTTCCTCCATCGTTGCGTCCGTTAGCGATCGAAACTTCCGTTCAGCGATCGTTGCGTCCGATGTCCCATAACGTGCGTAAGCAATCATGACGTCATCTTGCTGACATCACGGATGACATCAGATGGCCAGAAAGTTGCGTCCATTCCAGGAAAGTTGCTTCCGTTCTGCCTGACCCTTCGGACTATTTCCGAGTGTTTTGGATCCATTTCTGGACTCCGTTAATCCATTTGAAATTTTCTTAATCATGTTTTACTTAATCAAAATATGATCACACGATTAATATACTCATTAATCGCTAATTACGGATACGGGTCACTACAATATAATTAAATTCATTATAAATTAATAAAGAAAACTCATTAATTAGAGTCATTAAACACACAAGGACAACAATGTTATATATTTTAACATATTCTACTATGCTATAAAGAAGGAATAACTTGAATTTTAAGGTAATAATAAATAATAATTTTTTACAATGTTAAATAAATAGGAACCAAAAAATCTTTTGACAATTAAAATCATATAAGTATAGATTATTAAAATATATATAAGAAGAAGAATAGACATATAGATATTCTACAAATGAATAACTTAAAAATCAAATTGCATGAATAGGAGAAAATTAAAGTGTCTTAATAATAAATTTTTTAACAATGCTAAATAAATAGGAACAAACAAGTATTTTCACAATTGAACTTACATATATATATATATATATGTATATATATATATATGTATGTATGTATAATTAAAATATTCACGGCTTTGAGTTATCAATGGTTGATGCCGAATTAAATGCTACATACAAATTCATCGGGTCGTGTATATAATTAAATTATATATACGATCAACAAAATCTACAATTCTAATTTAAAATATAGTATTTTTTTATTCAATCTCCATAAATTATTGGACTTATTAGGGTTGTGAACGAACTGATCCGGCTCGAAACTTTTTCGAACTCGAGTCGAACTCGAACATGTTCGAACTATTTTTCAAGCCGAACTCAAGCTGAAATTATTTTGTTCAAACTCGCGAACCTTTATTTAATATATATAAATATATATTAATTATATAAAATATAACAATTATATTTTAAACTCAGAACCCTAAGCTAGAAAATATATTTCTATTCGAGCTCGAGCTCGAACTCGAATACTCGAATTATATAACAATTCACGAGCCATAAGCTAGAAATGACTAGAAAAGGCTTGAAATCAATCTCGTTATTTTCGAATCGAACTCGAACCGAAAATAACAAAATTTCGAACTTCGGATCGAGCTTCGAATATCTCTATTCGAGCTCGAACTCGAACTCAAATACTAAAATTTTCTTATAGTTAGGCTCGATTCGGCTCGTTTACAGCCCTAATTGGACTCAAAGGAAACTAGCCATGCTATAATTAAACTATTTTAAATTCATATAGAGAATTTACTTAATGTAGCCCATTTTAATTGGCTATTTTTAAAAATAGCCTTATCTATTAAATATTTTATTATCCTTTAATAATTTAATAATCCTAAAATACCCTCTCTTTCTATTAACTCATCTCAATAAATTACTATAATAATTTAATAAAATTAGAATCACTTTCCAAAATAGTTATAGAAACGTATCTTTATCGTACATAACTTTTTTTTTTAATAATAATACAAATAATAAAAATAAGTTATAAACATTTTTTTATGATATACATAAAAATTAGATCGGTAATTATAATAATAATAAATAATAATAATAATAATAATAATAATAATAATAATAATAATAATAATAATAATAATAATAATAATAATAATAATAATAATAATAATAATAATAATAATGATGATGATGATGATGATGATGATGATGATGATGATGATGATGAAATCCATAATCTGAGAAATAAGAAGAAATTAAGATGATAATATTATTAATTATTGTACAAACTACAAAGTTAGTAATAATAAAAAGAAGTTTAAATTTCGATAGTAATATGGAATTGTTGGTTTTAAAAAAATTGTCATGATTTCAAATAATTTCGATTAATTTCTTTACGCATATAATTAAATGATTAATAAAATAATATCGTATACAAGAATAATGACAATAAATGATAGGAAATGATTTAATATTAATGTTATTGGTCGTAAAAATAATAAAGAATAAATTTTTAGTACTAAAAATTTAACTAATTCAATAATATGTTATAATTTTATAAAAGTTTTATTATTAATATAAATTAAATATCAAAAAAATAAATTCAAATATAAAAACAAATCAAAAATTTAATGTATAATAAGTGGAAAAAAATCCTAATAAAATATGTAGTATTTCCATATATAGTTATAGTAATATATTTGTATGTTATGTAAAATGGTCTAAAGGATAAATTTAGAAATTAACATCATTAAAGGCTAGTTTCAAAAATTAATGTAAATTAAGGCCAAATTTCATTATGCATATTTGTAGGAGGCCATTTTTAAAAATCCCTCATTTATATATGTATGATTTTTATAAGTCAATGTTTCAAAATTAATTTTGGAGTCCAATAAAGTCATGAAAATTATGATTAAATAAATTATAGTGTTAATTACGTTAACTTTCCATAAAGTTTATAACAATTACAAATATTCCAAAATAAACGTGAAAATAAAAACTACCCCTTAACAGTTTTACATATCTAACATATTATCCCTTTCATTAATTTCTTTTTATAAAAAAGTACTATAACTCAGAGTCAGTTCCAGGTTGGAGTATGTCTGCATGTTCAATGGAAATGATATTGAACCGTTCCTGAAACTCATTTAGGGTTTCTCTTGGTTTTATATTTGCATTGTCAAACTTTTAAATGACTACGGTGAGCTTGTTCTCTTTGATTTGTCTGTTTTCCTTCAATAGCTAGCTTGGCCAGCTTCTCTCAGATCTCTTTGACGGTTAAGCAAGATTTTATCTTACTGAACATTTTCTTACCCAAGGTCTTGTGGGGGATATTTTTGGCTATGTTGTCAAGATTGACCTTCTTATCTTTGACGGTTCACTCAGATCTATTTTTTCTCCACCATCTGAGGTCCTCTTTCTATATCAACAATAGTTGTATGTATTGGTTTTGAGGATCTTTATAGGATCGTCAGCAATGAGCTACCACATGTCATCATTTTTAGCAGATAAATGTATTTTGCATGTGAATTTTCTAATCATCATAATTTTTTTTAGAAAATATATGGACCATATCTATTGAAGCTAGGAAGCCATTTGAGTATAAATATCAGAGGTCGAGAAAATCTCATTTCATACCACTTATTAGGATCGGAGATGTGTTTCGGGTAGGGATGACAACGAAGTTAGACCCGCCCCATGAACCCGTCGGATTCAATCCGGATTGAACCCGTCAAATTTATATAATTTTAGAATTATTCAACAATAAGATTTTAAGAATTGTTAAATTTCTTTTCCTAACTTTATATTAATAATATTTAGAATAAAAATAATATTATCACAAGTTAAAATCTAGGCATAATTGCATACACTACTCCTGTAAAATCTCGATATTCTAAAAATCCCCTATGAAAAAAATGATCGATTATCTCCCGTATTTTTTAATCTTGAGCAAATACGTCTGCATGCTTTCAAATTCTGAGTACAAAACCACTTGTCCATAATTATGTAGTGTGTTCAAAATTTGAAAACACAAGGGGTTAATAATTATTGGAGATTTCAACAATCTCATGATTTCACATGGGTAGTTTATGCAATTATCCCTAAAATCTATTAACTTATATTCAATTAATAATTAATACAACAAGAGTTGTAATGACATATTTTCATATTAAATATATAATAATAAAATGAAATAATTTCAATAAAAATTAATATAAATTAAAATTATGGATAAAATATTAATTATTTAGTATAAAAAATATAATTATATCATTAATAATGTATATACATATATATATATATATATTATATTTATATATGTAATAGTAATATTTTGGTGGGCCGGTCCGGGCCGAGTTTGGCCAAATTCGATACCCACCCCAGATCCATTTGTGGATCCGCTAGGCCATATCCATTCTAGATTAATAAACACTTTTAAAATTTTCTCTAAAACAATAAACTTTATTGCAACGGATTAACTATTAAAAAAAACAACTTTGTTATTATATTATAATCAATAAACATCCTATGTAAGGCACACCTAATCAAAGCGTTTCAATGCCCGATTAAAACCTAACGATCGATTTTGTTCTAAAGGTGGAGACCAAAGATCAATATAATTGTCATAATAACCTGATATTACTCATTATCATCATCAATATTATTTTTTTAAAAAAAATGTATTTAATTTATAAAATAACACTTATTTTATACATTTCAAATCAATCTAAATACTTGAAGTTTCTAGGCCCATATAAGTTTAAATTATTCGTCCAAACGTTGATTTCCTAACTAATCAAACCTCGACTATATATATATATAATATATATATATATATATATATATATAATTGAACACTATTTATTCCATTAAAATATATATTAAAAAATATAATAAATGAAGGCATGCTCATTGCAATAGATAGAGGTGAGATTATAATTAAGGCATGCTCTTATCCATTTCGCTTGTGTATATATATATTCTGGAAGAGTGAGACTCAAACATGAACAAATTTAATTTGAGCAAATAATAATAATAATAATAATAATAATAATAATAATAATAATAATAATAAAGATGGAAGCTTTGGAGGGTGATGTAGTGATTGTTGGCGCTGGAATTGCTGGCCTAGCAACAGCCTTGGGCCTTCACAGGTATGAAAAATATATACATGCATAACCTTTATAATCATACGGGTTCTTCGAAAAATCGAAACATTTTGAAATCTTTAATCTTTTTGTGCATACTAGTACGAAGGTGCGTGGTGTTAGATATATAATTAATATAAGCTAAATAAATTTTGGAGTTAAATGTATTACTATATTAGCTAGTTTTAATTATTCTTGTTATATAAGTAGATGAATAATTTTTGAGACTATATTAGCTAGTTTTAATTATTCTTGTTATAATTTTTTAGGTAAAAATACAATTTTAATAATCGTCCTTGCGATATATTTGTGATATTAAAAAAACGTGAATTAATATTGATTTGTTATGGTTTTGTGTTTTTTTTTTGGTTTTTTTTTTTTTTTTTTTGAGGATTTGTGAATTTACAATTTGCTTTTTTTTTTTTTCTTTTGGCGTATTTGCATTATTCGTGGAAGCTCCCTGGCATTATTTGATTTCTTTGCTTGGACAATTAATGGTAATATAAATATTGAAATATAATCAATGATAAACTTTGATGGGAAAAAGAAGAAAAGTAAATCAAGTTATAGAATGATTCGAAATATTTATATTATTAAAATAAAAATATATCATATGTAAAAGCAATAATACTTTTAACAAATGACAATCTACATGACGGATTTAATATAATAGTAGAAAGTTACTTCAATTGTCCTCATTTAAAATAATTATAATTCAAGTTACATAATTTTTACTCCATTATTAATATCACAAAAACTCTGGTGAGTCGATTTTACGGAACAATTTTGTGAGACGGATAAGCTATTTGGGGTCTCTCATTAAAAAAATATTATATTTTATGTCAAAAATATTATTTTTTATTGTAAATATGAATAAATTTGATTCATCTCACGAATAAATAATTGTGAGACTGTCTTACAAAAAAACTTACCAAATTAATATATACCTTGACGGGTTGGATTTTTTTCATATTTGACAGAAACATGAATAAATTTAAAAATATATGTTAAAAGAGAATGAACTTGAATCTAACTCAACTTAAAAAGCTAGTTCGAGGGAGAAGATTTGTCCAAGTCTATATATAAAACTAGCTATCATGCACATCCAATCGATGCGGTACAACTAACATACTATTACATCAACACACTTATCTCAATTCTAGAAATCAAACGACAATAGTGTGGAGACATTAACGTGTATCCCAACTATAGGAATAATTGGTGACCCAATTATGGGAAGTATAACACATAACGGTGGGGTGACCCAACTATAGGAAAGGTAATCCAATTATGAGCAGTTTAACACATAACGATGGAACTCTGATACCATGGACATTAACGGGTGGCCAAACTATTGGAATAATTGGTGATCCAATTATGGGCAGTTCAACACAAAACGGGCGGTTGACCCAACTATACGAATTCTATGTTAAAGAGAATAAACTTGGACATAACTCAACCCCAAAATATAGCTCTAAAAAGATGGTTGTCCAAGTCTATATAAAAAAACTCACATGAACTTTACCCAATCGATATGAGACAACTAACACACCAACAATATATAATATGTAATTCCAATTTATCCAAGTGTTTAAATTATATTGGTGTTCTTCCTTATTATCTATTGATTTCAATAGTTGCACTGACAATTGATCCATTTATTGATCCATTTATTTTTAACGTAAAATTAATTATAAAAGATTTTAGCAACAAGACAGGATATAGAACTCATGACTTTCCTACAATAATACAACGGAAAGTCATAAAACTACCACAAAAATTTTCATGAGACAGTTTTGTGAGACGAATATTTTATTTTAGTCGATCCAAAAAAATTTACTTCCCACTCAAAAGTATATATTACTTTTCACGTTTAGATATGGATAGATAAGGTACGGATCAATTCGGATATCGTGTTTTACATAAGATCACATACCTACTATAAAAATATTACAATATCATACAATAACTATCATGCATAATATATTTGAATTTGACAGGTTGGGAATCCGGAGTTTGGTGTTGGAATCAGCAGAATCCTTGAGAACGACAGGATACTATCTTGGAATGTGGCCAAATGCTTGGAAGGCGATAGATGCACTTGGTGGCATTGGACAAATCCTTCGTGAAAAGAACACAAAGCTTACTGGGTGACTGTTAATTCTCCATATATATTCTTTCACATTGTTTTCCTTATTGGTTTCTGAAGAATCGCTCGTTTCCTTTTCGTGCAGCATCATGACTACATCTGTCATTTTTGGTGAGATCACTGCAGACATGCCTATTAATAGAGCAGGCTTGGAGTAAGTACTAAAGTACTATGGCTTTCTAGTCATTCGCTTGATAATCGGTGGACTACAAATGATTGTCTGTCAAAAGTCATCAATCTGAGTGTAATATTGGTTGCAAGGATTTGTTCGGTTTATATTAATGGTTATATGCAGGGGTGACTCGTACTTGGTCGATAGAAAGACGCTACTGGAAACACTGGAAAATGAACTTCCACAGGGGACAATCAAGTACTCCTCCAAAGTGGTTGAAATCGAAGATTCAGATGGCTTCATCAAGTCTTTGCATATGGCGGATGGAACCATTCTAAAAGCCAAGGTGGGATCTATGTTACTTTTCGTTTTGGAGGGATGACAAAAATGTTGTTACAATATGAAGTCAAAAACTAAGCTGCTTGTGTTATATATTGTGCATGTAGGTGTTGATTGGGTGTGATGGAGTGAACTCTGTGGTGGCAAAACATGCTTCCAATCAATTCAGATAATCAGGTAGCATATCATAATTCATCAGGATACATGCCTCTATCAGTTCAAATATTCCAATAAACATGCATCTTTAATCATCGTAATCATACTTTCAAATAAAATAAATACAACATATTGTAATAAAATACTTGAAAGTAAATCATGCTAGCATTTAAAACATGTAATTCAATCACGTAATTAAATCATAGCATGATAAAAAAAAAACATAAATAAGTAAGGCAGAAGACTCGATCTACCCCACTCACTGTCTATCTAAGTCCAAAATTGTCTTGCTCTGATACCACCTGTTGTGACGACCCGAGTTCTAATATCTCAATAAACATTAATCAACAATAATAGACAACAATCAATGTCTAAACAAAAGAATAAATTTTTTTTTTTTAAATGGATTGCCCTGCGCACGCGCGGGCATCACCCCTCGCGCGCGCAAGCCAATAAGACCGAGGCCTCCTGGCTTGGTCTGCGCGCGCGCGAAAAGTAGCTCGCCCGTGCACAGGCCAATCGGCCAAAACTTGGCTGCACTCTGCTGCTGTTCAAAAACTGAGTTCATGCATCCCTTTGATTCAAGAATCATCTCCTACCAAGGTATAGACATGGTATAGTCAATAGCAACATCTATCATGCTATACAAGGAATACAATTAGATCACTCCAAGGCCTTAAAACATAACTAAGATGCATCAAGATACACAAGAAGCTATATACAATTCAAGTTCAAGATACATCATATTGTTTCCAAAGGATTTACAACATCTCACATGTTCTAAATACAATAACAAGATCATAATATCATCATCAACAAGTCTTGATACCATAACTATAACATGATTATGTTCAAGGCTCAAATATACATCATGACAGCTCATACAACTTCTAACTCGGATCATCACGCTATGTTCAACTCATCCCTTGTTTGTTAAGCACGCCTTTGCCCGGTTCCACTCCCTCCTATTGCAATGACACATACAACAAAACAATAGCCGGATAACTCCGGTGAGAAATAGATTTCCCAGTAAAAGCGACTAAACATGCATAACAAACATATATCAAGATCATGATATAAAGGTAAATACAATGCATGTTTTCAAAACAAGGTTCATTTCGTCCTTCGTCGTTTGGGATCCCGAGAAGTAGATATCATAACTAATCCACCGACTCTCCCGATCGAGGTGGGGTTACTTATCTTTCTTCTCTAGACTTTGAAGCAATCATATATGCAAATCAGACGCTAGGCTAAAACAATCACCCAGGCCATACATATACGATTCCACAAATCGTCTATTCGAACATTTCCGTTCATTTCAAAATCAAGAAATAAGTCTTCAAGATGAATGCAACATATATCATCATCAAGGCATTCATAACATCAAAAACTTATTCAACAACTCAAATGAAAACACATAAGAGCAATTAAGCAAACAAGTATGTGATTTAGGGGAACTCGATACAAACCATCTCGAGTTGTAATCCCAATCAATTAATAGTCCACTTTTACCTTTCAAAAATGATGTTTAGGATGTCTTCTAGCTTGTCCAACGCTGTACAAGATCAATCACCAAACACATCTCAAAATCTGCTCAACATCAACCCAACCTGCAACAAGAACTTCAAAGGAAACTCTACCAACCTTGTTCTATCGTTTATCGGTTTCGGAGTTGACGTTCTTGAGTTGATATGCCCTGTTCAAACACTGAAATGATAGCATAACGATCAAAGAATCATCAGCTAATAGTTCAACAACTTCAAAATCCAAGAACAATAGCAAATCACTTTAATTCAAGAGTTCGACGGCATATCGGTATAACTTCGACGATTCCGAACATCTCAATACCAATAACAGCTATATACGATTCAAAACCAACATAATCTTCAAGATAACAGCAGATAAAATAATCGAATCATAGCTGGAGATCATAAGAACACGATATAACAATCAATCTTCAAGCCAATCTCAAGAACACAAAAGATAGAAGCTTAACAACAACACTTCATATCAACATCTGATATCTGTCCAATTCGACTTCTCCAACCTTGATGAACAAAGAAGAAACTTACATCAAATCGAAGGTCGTCTTGCGAGGATTCCAGAACATCTTTCGGAATCGAAATCGGATATCCGTAGCTCAAGATATATGCATTTGAAGAAGAAGATTGAAAGTTGGAATTCTGCTCTCGGTTTCTTCCTTCTAACTTTGAGAAATCTGATGGAATAATCATATACACGTGAATGAGTTTACAAAATCACACGTGTCCTGGTCATTTTCAGAATTTTGCACTTTGGCCCCTCAACTATGCAATAATTGCAATTCAGTCCTCAAATTCTCATGTTATTCAATTTCAATCCTAAATAATTTAAGAATATTAGAATTTAAATCAAAACTCCAATTATTCCCAAATTAAATATTCTCGAATCAAAATTAAATAATTATGGGCGTTACAATTCTCCCCCACTAAGACACGATTTCGTCCTCGAAATCTGAAGTAATATCCACAGATCATATATCAAATATCAGATAACTGAAAATTAAAGAAGACTCACATCAATGAAACATCTCAGGAAATCTTTGCTTCATATCAGATTCAGTTTCCCACGTCGCTTCTTCAATACCATGACGACTCCACTGGACTTTCACAAGTGGAATAGTCTTTGTTCGTAGTTGCTTCTCTTTTTGATCAAGAATCTGAATTGGATTTTCAAAATAACTCAAGGTCTCGTCGAGTTCAGCCTCATCAGATTGAAGCACATGAGATTCATCAGCAAGATATTTTCGAAGCATCGATACATGAAAGACATCATGTATTCCAGATAACGATGGAGGAAGAGCTTATCGATAGGCAAGATTGCCTATTTTCTCCAGAATTTCATAAGGACCGATGTAGCGTGGAGACAACTTTCCTCGTTTGCCAAATCTGACAGTGCCTCTTAACGGAGAAATCTTCAAAAATACACGATCCCCCTGTTCAAAAGACAACGGTCGACGTCGAATGTTGGCATATTTCGTCTGTCTATCTTGAGCTATCTTCATTCGTTTCTGAATAAGCTTCACCTGATCATTTATATCACGTATCATATCAGGACCAGTATCAGGTACTTCAGAAATATCATCCCAGTACAAAGGAGATCGACATTTTCTTCCGTATAAAGCTTCAAAAGGAGCCATTCCTATACTCGATTGATAGCTGTTGTTGTACGAGAATTCACAAAGAGGTAGTGATTCTTGCCAACTAGTGCCAAAATCAAGCACTACAGCTCTCAACATGTCCTCCAATGTTTGAATAGTACGCTCTGACTGTCCGTCAGTCTGTGGATGATAAGCTGTGCTCAAGTGTAACTAAGTACCCAAAGCACTCTGTAAGCTGTGCCAAAAATGTGACGTGAATCAAGGATCACGATCTGATACAATAGATTTCGGCACTCCGTGCAATCTGACAACTTCACGAACATAAATCTCTGCCATCTGATCGTATCTATACGTCATACGATAAGGAATAAAACACGCTGATTTCGTCAATCTGTCAATAATCACCCAGATAGCATCACAGCCTCTAGAAGATCGAGGTAATCTAGTCACAAAGTCCATGGAAATATGATCCCATTTCCATTCCGATACAGACAAACTCTGTAATAAACCAGGCGGTCTCTTCCTCTCAGCCTTCACCTGTTGGCAATTCAAACATCGAGCTACAAAATCAGTGATATCAGTCTTCATTTGCTTCCACCAATACTGAGCTTTCAGATCGTTATACATCTTCCTACCACCAGGATGAATACTGTAACGACTACAATGCGCCTCTTTCAGTAGTTGTTGACGTACATCAGAAATATCAGGCACTACTAGGCGATTGTGAACATAAAGAAGATCATCTCGAACCCGGTATTCAGATATATGCCCTGATCTAACTTTCTCAATCGAGTTCTGTACATTCTGATCAAGTTTCTGAGCATCTCAAATTCTTACAAATAAAGCTGGTTCAACTTGAATTTGATAGAGTCGTAATGGCTGATAGTTTGTATCAAATACTAATCCAGATAAACAACAGTTTTCAATCAAATTCGATACACCAATCGTCGATAAGGATAAAGAACATACCTTTCGACTCAATGCATCTGCTGCTGCATTCGATTTTCCTGGATAATATTTAATCTCGCAGTCAAAGTCTTTCAGCAAATCCAGCCATCTCCGCTGTCTCATATTCAGTTCTGACTGAGAAAACAGATATTTCAGACTCTTGTGATCAGAATAGATTTCAAACTGTTCCCCGTACAGATAATGTCGCCAAATCTTCAAAGCAAATACAATGGCGGCCAATTCAAGATCATGAATCGGATATCTGGTCTCATGAGGCTTCAATTGTCTCGAGGCATAAGCAATCACATGACCTCGTTGCATTAAAACACAACCTAAAACTCGGTGAGATGCATCACAATAAACAGTGAAACCACCAGTACCTGAAGGAATCGTCAAGACTGGTGCACTGGTCAATCATTTCTTCAACTCCAGAAAACTGGATTCACAAGCATCAGACCAGACAAATGGAGTATTCTTCTGAGTCAACTGAGTAATCGGCTTCGCAATACTGGAAACATCTTTAATGAATCGACGATAATACCCAGCCAAACCCATAAAACTACGAATCTCAGGAACAGATGTCGGTCTCGACCAACTGATCACTGCTTCGAATTTACTTGGATCCACAGAAATACCATTTCCAGATATAATATGTCCAAGAAAGACAACCTGTTTCAGCCAAAACTCGCATTTCGACAGTTTAGCATACAGTTTCTCGGCTCTTAAAGTTTTCAATACCGTTCTCAGATGTTCAGAATGATCAATCAAATTCTTTGAATATATCAGAATATCATCAATAAAGATAATCACAAAATCATCGAGATACTTTTGAAATACACGGTTCATCAAAGACATAAACACAGCTTGAGCATTCGTCAAACCAAACGGCATAACTATAAACTCATAATGACCATACCTGGTTTTGAACGCAGTCTTAGGAATATCAGAATCCCTAACTCTCAGCTGATGGTATCCAGATCTCAGATCGATCTTGGAATACACAGAAGAACCCTGTAACTGATCAAATAAATCATCAATACGAGGCAAAGGGTATTTGTTCTTTACCGTAGCCTTGTTCAGTTGCCGGTAGTCGATACATAATCTCATTGAACCGTCTTTCTTTCTAACAAACAGTACTGGAGCTCTCCAAGGAGAAACACTGGGTTGAATGTATCCCTTGGCCAGTAAATCTTCTAACTGTTCCTTCAATTCTTTCAATTCAACTGGTGCCATTCGATAAGGTGCTTTCGAAATCGGTGCAGTTCCTGGCATCAGTTCTATGTTGAAATCAATCTCTCGATACGGAGGTAATCCTGGAATCTCATCAGGGAAAACGTCCGCAAACTCACTAACCACTGGCAAATCAGCCAGGTTCGGGCTAGTTTTCAACACATCAACTGCATAAACAAGAAATCCCTCTGCTCCTTTCTGCAAAAGTCGGGTCATAGATAATACAGAAATAAGAGGAATCTTGGCACGTGAACCCTTACCATAGAACTTCCATTCTCCAGCCATTTCAGGTCTGAATCTCACTATCTTCTGGAAATAGTCTACAGTAGCTCTGTACTTATTCAGCATATCAATCCCCATAATCGAAATCAGACATACCAAGTACGAAACAATCTATCTCAATTTCATTACCCTCATACTGTAGTAAAAAATTCTTAACTATCTGAATCGAGATAAGACCCCTCCCCAAAGGAGAAGAAACAGATACTACAATAGGTAATGTTTCAATAGGCAAAGCATGCAATGCAACAAATTTGACAGATATAAACGTATGGGATGCACCTGTATCAATCAAGACATATGCGGGATAACCATAAAGAGAACAGTTACCTGCAATCACGTCATCTGGTGCTCCCTGTGCCTGTTCCTCCGTCAGTGCATAGACATGAGCCTGCTGTCTCTATGGCTAACTGCCTGCCTGACTTCCTCCTGGCCTCGACTGTTGCTGAGGTGGTGATGGTTGAAAGGAATGTACAGAGGAGGCTTGCCTCACGGGTTGAGCCACTGATCGTGATGACTCTGCACCTCGTGCCTGTCCAGCACCTCTCTGAGGACATACTCTCGCAAAATGGCCAGTCTGATAGCATATATGGCATCTCCCAGATACACCTCGACACTGATCAGTTGGATGTCCTCCACCACAAGTGTTACAGAAAACCCCAGACTTCTGTTTCGTACCACTGGAACTTGAAGAACTGCTTCTAGATTTCTTAAATTGTTTTCCTCTAGCTTGCAAATATCCCTTCTTGCCACTGCTACTGCCACCACTGTCAAATCGAGACATCTGTTGCTGAGTTGAAGCTGAATGTTGTGACTGTCTCGGAGGCTGTGCAATATACGAAGCTCCTCGCTGCTGTATCAAGCCAGCTTCTACTCCTTTGGCACTGTTCAAGGCATCAGCAAAATTATTCGGTCGCCTTGTATTCACCAGTGTAAAAACATCAGGATTCAGTCCATTAATGAACTGATCAGCCATAGCCTCGTCACTATCTGCAACATGTGGAGCAAAACGTAGCAATGTAGTAAATTTTGCAACATAGTCTTCAATATTCAAGTTTCCCTGCCTCAGGTTAGCAAATTTGGCACCCTTGTCTTTACGATAAGATACCGGAAAGAAACGCTGATAAAACTCTGTCTTGAAGACATTCCAGGTCAAAAAAGTTCCTCTACGCTCCAGAGATTTCTTTATTGTGAACCACCAGCTTTTAGCAACCTCATGCAACTGATGACCAACAAGTCCGACTCTTCGTTCATCACCGTAGTCAAGTGAATCAAATAACATTTCCATGTCATCAAGCCATCCTTCACATTCAAATGCATTCTCAGTACCTTTCAGAGTTGGCGGCTTGTAGGATTGAAAACGTTTCAACAATGTTTCCATTGGAGTTGCAGTCATATCTGTCATATCTCGTGATGTACTGCCCTGTTCATTACTCGGGACTGCAGTTGCAGGCACTATCGGTGTGACAACTGTCGGTGGAGTATGAACTGTCTGTTCTGGTAGAGAAATAGGAACATGGGGTCTCAGAGGAGGTCGTCCTGGTCTTCGAGACATATCTGATTATCAAAATGGTTAGGATACCAAATCATCAAATTATCTCAGTCCTCCTCTGATCATCTTACCTCTGATCAAGACTCGGTTCTGATTCAATCTTAAATAAATAATCACAATTTTCAAATAAAACATGCTTCCAATCAATTCAGATAATCAGGTAGCATATCATAATTCATCAGGATACATGCCTCTATCAGTTCAAATATTCCAATAAACATGCATCTTTAATCATCGTAATCATACTTTCAAATAAAATAAATACAACATCTTGTAATAAAATACTTGAAAGTAAATCATGCTAGCATTTAAAACATGTAATTCAATCACGTAATTAAATCATAGCATGATAAAAAAAAACATAAATAAGTAAGGCAGAAGACTCGATCTACCCCACTTACTGTCTATCTAAGTCCAGAATTGTCTTGCTCTGATACCACCTGTTGTGACGACCCGAGTTCTAATCTCTCAATAAACATTAATCAACAATAATAGACAACAATCAATGTCTAAACAAAAGAATAAATTTTTTTTTTTTTAAAATGGATTGCCCTGCGCACGCGCGGGCATCACCCCTCGCGCGCGCGCAAGCCAATAAGACCGAGGCCCCCTGGCTTGGTCTGCGCGCGCGCGAGAAGTAGCTCGCCCGTGCGCAGACCAATCGGCCAAAACTTGGCTGCACTCTGCTGCTGTTCAAAAACTAAGTTCATGCATCCCTTTGATTCAAGAATCATCTCCTACCAAGGTATAGACATGGTATAGTCAATAGCAACATCTATCATGCTATACAAGGAATACAATTAGATCACTCCAAGGCCTTAAAACATAACTAAGATGCATCAAGATACACAAGAAGCTATATACAATTCAAGTTCAAGATACATCATATTGTTTCCAAAGGATTTACAACATCTCACATGTTCTAAATACAATAACAAGATCATAATATCATCATCAACAAGTCTTGATACCATAACTATAACATGATTATGTTCAAGGCTCAAATATACATCATGACAGCTCATACAACTTCTAACTCGGATCATCACGCTATGTTCAACTCATCCCTTGTTTGTTAAGCACGCCTTTGCCCGGTTCCACTCCCTCCTATTGCAATGACACATACAACAAAACAATAGCCGGATAACTCCGGTGAGAAATAGATTTCCCAGTAAAAGCGACTAAACATGCATAACAAACATATATCAAGATCATGATATAAAGGTAAATACAATGCATGTTTTCAAAACAAGGTTCATTTCGTCCTTCGTCGTTTGGGATCCCGAGAAGTAGATATCATAACTAATCCACCGACTCTCCCGATCGAGGTGGGGTTACTTATCTTTCTTCTCTAGACTTTGAAGCAATCATATATGCAAATCAGACGCTAGGCTAAAACAATCACCCAGGCCATACATATACGATTCCACAAATCATCTATTCGAACGTTTCCGTTCATTTCAAAATCAAGGAATAAGTCTTCAAGATGAATGCAACATATATCATCATCAAGGCATTCATAACATCAAAAACTTATTCAACAACTCAAATGAAAACACATAAGAGCAATTAAGCAAACAAGTATAAGGGGAACTCGATACAAACCATCTCGAGTTGTAATCCCAATCAATTAATAGTCCACTTTTACCTTTCAAAAATGATGTTTAGGATGTCTTCTAGCTTGTCCAACGCTGTACAAGATCAATCACCAAACACATCTCAAAATCTGCTCAACATCAACCCAACCTGCAACAAGAACTTCAAAGGAAACTCTACCAACCTTGTTCTATCGTTTATCGGTTTCGGAGTTGACGTTCTTGAGTTGATATGCCCTGTTCAAACACTGAAATGATAGCATAATGATCAAAGAATCATCAGCTAATAGTTCAACAACTTCAAAATCCAAGAACAATAGCAAATCACTTTAATTCAAGAGTTCGACGGCATATCGGTATAACTTCGACGATTCCGAACATCTCAATACCAATAACAGCTATATACGATTCAAAACCAACATAATCTTCAAGATAACAGCAGATAAAACAATCGAATCATAGCTGGAGATCATAAGAACACGATATAACAATCAATCTTCATGCCAATCTCAAGAACACAAAAGATAGAAGCTTAACAACAACACTTCATATCAACATCTGATATCTGTCCAATTCGACTTCTCCAACCTTGATGAACAAAGAAGAAACTTACATCAAATCGAATGTCGTCTTGCGAGGATTTCAGAACATCTTTCGGAATCGAAATCGGATATCCGTAGCTCAAGATATATGCATTTGAAGAAGAAGATTGAAAGTTGGAATTCTGCTCTCGGTTTCTTCCTTCTAACTTTGAGAAATCTGATGGAATAATCATATACACGTGAATGAGTTTACAAAATCACACGTGTCCTGGTCATTTTCAGAATTTTGCACTTTGGCCCCTCAACTATGCAATAATTGCAATTCAGTCCTCAAATTCTCATGTTATTCAATTTCAATCCTAAATAATTTAAGAATATTAGAATTTAAATCAA